>NW_027596382.1:0-344000 GCF_964194155.1 Cetorhinus maximus
GGAGTGGAGTGGAGGGGAAAGTAGAGGGAGTGGAGAAGGAGGGATAGGGAGGCAGAGGGAGGAAGAGGGTGAGGAGGGGAGAGGGTGAGAAGAGGGAGAGGAGAGGAGAGGAGAAGAGAAGAGTGGAGAGGGAGAGGAGAGGGAGAGCAAGAAAAGAGGGAGGGAGAGGAGAGGAGAGGGAGAGATGAGGAGAGGGAGAGGAGTGGGAGGGAGAGGAGGGGGGAGGATAGGGGAGGAGAGGAGAGGAAAGGAGGGGAGTGGGACAAGGAGAGGAGAGGGAGAGGAGTGGAGAGGGAGAGGAGGGGGATATGGAGAGGAGAGGGAGAGGTTAGGGAGAGAAGAGGAGAGGAAAGGAAAACGAGGGACAGGGAGTGGAGACGGAGAGGAGAGGAGACTAGAGGAGAGGAGTAGAGAGTGCAACACATCCTCAATTACTGACACACCAATAGTGCAGCACACACTCAATAACTGACCCTCCGATAGTGCAGCACACCCTCAATTACTGACACTCCAATAGTGCAGCACACCCTCAATTACTGACATTCCAATAGTGCATCACACACTCAATTACTGACACTCCAATAGTGCAGCACACCCTCAATTACTGACACTCTAATAGTGCAGCACACCCTCAATTACTGACACTCCAATAGTGCAGCACACCCTCAATTACTGACATTCCAATAGTGCAGCACACCCTCAATTACTGACACTCCAATAGTGCAACACATCCTCAATTACTGACACACCAATAGTGCAGCACACACTCAATAACTGACCCTCCGATAGTGCAGCACACCCTCAATTACTGACACTCCAATAGTGCAGCACACCCTCAATTAATGACTCTCCAATAGAACAGCACACCCTCAATAACTGACACTCCAATAGTGCTGCACACCCTCAATTACTGATCCTCCAATAGAGCAGCACACCCTCAATTACTGACACTCCAATAGTGCAGCAAACGCTCCATTACTGAACCTCAAATAGTGCAGCACAACCTGAATTTCTGAAACACCAGTAGGGCAGCACAACCTCAATAAATGACTCTACAATAGTGCAGCACACCCTCAATTTCTGACACTCCAATAGTGAAGCAAAGCCTCAATTACTGACACTCCATTAGTGCCGCACACCCTCAATTACTGACCCTCCAATAGTGCAGCGCACCCTCAATTACTGAACCTCCAATAGTGCAGCACATCCTCAAGTACTAACCCTCCAATAGTGCAGCTCATCCTCAATTACTCACACACCAAAAATGCAGCACACCCTCAATTACTGACAATCCATTGGTGCAGCAGACGCCCAAATACTCACACTGACACACTGAAGCAAAGCCTCAATTACTGACTCTCCAATAGTACTGCACAACCTCAATTACTGACCCTCCAATAGTGCAGCACAGCCTCAATTACTGACACTCCAATAGTGCAGCACACCCTCAGTTACTGACTCTCCAATAGTGCTGCACAACCTCAATTACTGACCCTCCAATAGTGCAGCGCACCCTCAATTAATGACACTCCAATAGTGCAGCACACACTCAATTCCTGACACTCCAATAGTGCTGCACACCCTCAATTACTGACACTCCAATAGTGCAGCACACCCTCAATTACTGACACTCCAATAGTGCAGCACACCCTCAATTACTGACACTCCAATAGTGCAGCACACCCTCAATTACTGACACTCCAATAGTGCAGCACACCCTCAATTACTGAAACTCCAATTGTGCAGCACATCCTCAATTACAGACCCTCCAATAGTGCAGCACACCCTCAGTTACTGACTCTCCAATAGTACTGCACAACCTCAATTACTGACCCTCCAATAGTGCAGCACAGCCTCAATTACTGACACTCCAATAGTGCAGCACACCCTCAGTTACTGACTCTCCAATAGTGCTGCACAACCTCAATTTCTGACTCTCCAATAGTGCAGCACACCCTCAATTACTGACCCTCCAATAGTGCAGCACACACTCAATTCCTGACACTCCAATAGTGCAGCACACCCTCAATTACTTACACTCCAATAATGCAGCACACCCTCAATTACTGACACTCCAATAGTGCAGCACACCCGCAATTACTGACACTCCAATAGTGCAGCACACCCTCAATTACTGACTCTCCAATAGTGCAGCACACCCTCAATTACTGACTCTCCAATAATGCAGCACACCCTCAATTACTGACACTCCAATAATGCAGCACACCCTCAATTACTGACCCACCAATAGTGCAGCACACCCTCAATTACTGACTCTGCAAAAGTGCAGAACAACCTCAATACTGACAATCCAATAGTGCAGCACACCCTCAATAACTGACCCTCCAATACTGCAGCACACTCTCATTCACTGACCCTCCAAAAGTGCATCACACCCTCAATTGCTGACACTCCAATAGTGCAGCACACCCTCAATTATAGACACTCTAATAGTGCAGCACACCCTCAATTACTGAGACTCCAATAATGCAGCACACTCTCAATTACTGACACACCAATAGTGCAGCACACCCTCAATTACTGACACTCCAATAGTGCAGCACACCCTCAATTACTTACAATCCAATAGTGCAGCACACCCTCAATTACCGACACTCTAATAAAGCAGCACAAACCTCAATTACTGACACTGCAGTAGACTAGCACACCCTCAAATACTGACACTCCAAATGTGCAGCACACCCTCAAACACTGACACTCCAATAGTGCAGCACACCCTCAATTACTGACACTCCAATAGTGCAGCACACCCTCAATTACTGACCCTTCAATAGTGCAGAACACCCTCAATTACTGACCCATCAATAGTGCAGCACACCCTCAATTACTGACACTCCAATGGTGCAGCACACCCTCAAATACTGACACTGCAGTAGACTAGCACACCCTCAAATACTGACACTCCAAATGTGCAGCACACCCTCAAATACTGACACTCCAATAGTGCAGCACACCCTCAATTACTGACACTCCAATAGTGCAGCACACCCTCAATTACTGACACTCCAATAGTGCAGCACACCCTCAATTACTGACACTCCAATAGTGCAGCACACCCTCAATTACTGACCCATCAATAGTGCAGCACATCCTCAATTACTGACACTCCAATAGTGCAGCACACCCTCAATTACTGACCCATCAATAGTGCAGCACACCCTCAATTACTGACACTCCAATAGTGCAGCACACCCTCAATTACTGACACTCCAATAGTGCAGCACACACTCAATTACCGACACTCCAATAGTGCAGCACACACTCAATTACCGACACTCCAATAGTGCAGCACACCCTCAATTACTGACCCATCAATAGTGCAGCACACCCTCAATTACTGACACTCCAATAGTGCAGCGAACCCTCAATTACTGACCCTCCAATAGTGCAGCACACCCTCAATTAATGACACTCCAATAGTGCAGCATACCCTCAATTACTGACCCTCCAATAGTGCAGCACACCCTCAATTACTGATACTCCAATAGTGCTGCACACCCTCAATTACTGACACTCCAATAGTGCTGCACACCCTCAATTACTGACCCTGCAATGGTGCAGCACACACTCAATTAATGACACTCCAATAGTGCAGCACACCCTCAATTACTGATACTCCAATAGTGCAGCACACCCTCAATTACTGACACTCCAATAGTGCAGCACACCCTCAATTACAGACACTCCAATAGTGCAGCACACCCTCAATTACTGACACTCCAATAGTGCAGCACACCCTCAATTACTGACACTCCAATAGTGCAGCACACCCTCAATTACTGACACTCCAATAGTGCAGCACACCCTCAATTAATGACACTCCAATGGTGCAGCACACACTCAATTACTGACACTCCAATAGTGCAGCACACCCTCAATTACTGACACTCCAATAGTGCAGCACACCCTCAATTACTGACCCTCCAATGGTGCAGCACACCCTCAATTACTGACACTCTAATAGTGCAGCACACCCTCAATTACTGACACTCCAATAGTGCAGCAAACCCTCAATTACTGATACTCCAATAGTGCAGCAGACCCTCAATTACTGACACTCCAATAGTGCAGCACACCCTCAATTACTGACACTCCAATAGCGCAGCACACCCTCAATTACTGACACTCCAATAGTGCAGCACACCCTCAATTACTGACACTCCAATAGTGCAGCAAACCCTCAATTACTGATACTCCAATAGTGCAGCACACCCTCAATTACTGACACTCCAATAGTGCAGCACACCCTCAATTACTGACACTCCAATAGTGATGCACACCCTCAATTACTGAACTCCAATAGTGCAGCACACCCTCAATTACTGACACTCCAATAGTGCAGCACACCCTCAATTACTGACACTCCAATAGTGCAGCACACCCTCAATTACTGACACTCCAATAGTGCAGCACACCCTCAATTACTGACACTCCAATAGTGCAGCACACCCTCAATTACTGACACTCTAATAGTGCAGCACCCCCTCAAATACTGACAATACAATACTGCAGCACACCCTCAATTACTGACCCTCCAATGGTGCAGCACACCCTCAATAACTGACACTCCAATATTGCAACACACCCTCAATTACTGACACTCCAATAGTGCAGCACACCCTCAATTACTGACACTCCAATAGTGCAGCACACCCTCAAATACTGACACTCCAATAGTGCAGCACACCCTCAAATACTGACACTGCAATAGTGCAGCACACCCTCAATTACTGATACTCCAATAGTGCAGCACACCCTCAATTACTGACACTCCAATAGAGAAGCACACCCTCAATTACTGACAATCCAAATGTTTAGCACATCCTCAATTACTGACACTCCAATAGTGCAGCACCCCCTCAATTTCTGACCCTTCAACAGTGCAGCATACCCTTAATTAAATGCACCCCAATAGTGCAGCACAACCTCAATTACTGACCCTCCAATAGTGCAGCACAGACTCAATTACTGACACTCCAATAGTGCAGCAAAGCCTCAATTATGGACACTCCAATAGTGCAGCACACCCTCAATTTCTGACACTCCAATAGTGCCATACAGCCTCAATTACTGACACTCCAACAGTGCAGAACAACCTCAATTACTGACCCTCCAATAGTGCAGCTCACACTCAATTACTGACCCTCCAATAGTGCAGCATTCTCTCAATTACTGACACTCCAGTAGAGCAGCACATCCTCAATTTCTGACCATATAATGGTGCAACACACCCTCAATTACTGACACTCGAATAATGCAGCACACCCTCAATTACTGACACTCCAATAGTGCAGCACACCCTCAATTACTGACCCTCCAATAGTGCAGCACACCCTCAATTACTGACACTCCAATAGTGCAGCACACCCTCAATTACTGACACTCCAATTGTGCTGCACACCCTCAATTACTGATACTCCAATAGTGCAGCACACCCTCAATTACTGACACTCCAATAGTGCAGCACACCCTCAATTACTGACACTCCAATAGTGCAGCACACCCTCAATTACTGACACACCAATAGTGCAGCACACCCTCAATTACTGACACTCCAATAGTGCAGCACAACCTCAATTACTGATACTCCAATAGTGCAGCACAACCTCAATTACTGACAGTCCAATAGTGCAGCACACCCTCAATTACTGACACTCCAATTGTGCTGCACACCCTCAATTACTAATACTCCAAAAGTGCAGCAAACCCTCAATTACTGACCCTTCAATAGTGCAGCACACCCTCCATTACTGACCCTCAAATAGTGCAGCACAAACTGATTTACTGAAAATCCAGTAGTGCTGCACAACCTCAATAAATGACTCTCCAATATTGCAGCACACCCTCATTTACTGACACTCCAATAGTGCAGCACACCCTCAAATTACTTACCCTCCAATAGTGCAGCGCACCCTCAATCACTGACACCCCAATAGTGCAGCACACCATAAATTACTGACTCTCCAATAGTGCAGCACATCCTCAATTACTGACAATCCACTAGTGCAGCACACCCTCAATTACTGACACTCCAATAGTGCAGCACACCCTCAATTACTGACACTCCAATAGTGCAGCACACCCTCAATTACTGACTCTGCAAAAGTGCAGAACAGCCTCAATTACTGACAATCCAATAGTGCAGCACACCCTCAATTACTGACATTCCAATAGTGCCACACGCCCTCAATTACTGACCCTCCAACATTGCAGCACAACCTCAATTAATGACACTCCAATAGTGCAGCACACCCTCAATTACTGACACTCCAATAGTGCAGCACACCCTCAATTACTGACACTCCAATATTGCAGCACAACCTCAATTACTGACACTCCAATATTGCAGCACACCCTCAATTACTGACACTCCAATAGTGCAGCACACCCTCAATTACTGACACTCGAATAGTGCAGCACACCTTCAATTACTTACACTTCAATAGTGCAGTGTATCCTCAATTAAAGGGACCCCAATAGCGCAGTACAACCTCAATTACTGACCCTTCAATAGTGCAGCACACCCTCAATTCCTGACACTCTAATAGTACTGCTCCCCATGAAATACTGACAATACAATACTGCAGCACACCCTCAATTACTGACACTCTAATAGTGCAGCACACCCTCAAATACTGACACTGCAATAGACCTGCACACCGTCAAATACTGACACTGCAATAGGCCAGCACACCCTGAATTAGTGACACTCCATTAGTGCAGCACACACTCAATTACTGACACTCCAATAATGCAGCACACCCTCAATTACTGACACTCCAATAATGCAGCACACACTCAATACTGACCCTTCAATAGTGCAGCATACCCTCAATTAAATGCACCCCAATAGTGCAGCACAACCTCAATTACTGACCCTCCAATAGTGCAGCAAAGCCTCAATTATGGACATTCCAATAGTGCAGCACACCCTCAATTTTTGACACTCCAATATTGCCATACAGCCTCAATTACTGACACTCCATTAGTGCAGCACACACTCAATTACTGACCTTTCAATAGTGCAGCACACCCTCAATTACTGACACTCCAATAGTGCAGCACACCCTCAATTACTGACCCTCCAATGTTGCAGCACACCCTCAATTACTGACACTGCAATAGACCAGCGCACCCTGAATTAGTGACACTCCAATAGTGCAGCACACACTCAATTACTGACAATCCAAATGTGCAGCACACCCTCAATTACTAACACTCCAATAATGCAGCACACCCTCAATTACTGACCCTCCAATAGTGCAGCACACCCTCAATTACTGACCCTTCAATAGTGCAGCATACCCTCAATTAAATGCACACCAATGGTGCAGCACAACCTCAATTACTGACCCTCCAATAGTGCAGCAAAGCCTCAATTATGGACACTCCAATAGTGCAGCACACCCTCAATTTCTGACACTCCAATATTGCCATACAGCCTCAATTACTGACACTCCAATAGTGCAGCACACCCTCAATTACTGACACTCCAATAGTGCAGCACACCCTCAATTACTGACACTCCAATAGTGCAGCACACCCTCAATTACTGACACTCCAATATTGCAGCACACCCTCAATTACTGACACTCCAATAGTGCAGCACACCCTCAATTACTGACACTCCAATAGTGCAGCACACCCTCAATTACTGACACTCCAATATTGCAGCACACACTCAATTACTGACACTCCAATAGTGCAGCACACCCTCAATTACTGACCCTCCAATAGTGCAGCACACCCTCAATTACTGACCCTCCAATGGATCAGCACACACTCAATTACTGACACTCCAATATTGCAGTGCACCCTCATTTACTGACACTCCAATAGTGCAGCATACCCTCAAATACTGACACTGCAATAGACCTGCACACCGTCAAATCCTGACACTGCAATAGACCAGCACACCCTCAAATACTGACACTGCAATAGACCAGCGCACCCTGAATTAGTGACACTCCAATAGTGAAGCAAACTCTCAATTACTGACACTCCAATAGTGCAGCACACCCTCAATTACTGACACTCCAATAGTGCAGCACATCCTCAATTTCTGACCATCCAATGGTGCAGCACACCCTCAATTACTGACACTCGAATAGTGCAGCACACCCTCAATTACTGACACTCGAATAGTGCAGCACATCCTCAATTACTGACACTCCAATAGTGCAGCACACCCTCAATTACTGACACTCCAACAGTGCAGCACATCCTCAATTACTGACACTCCAATAGTGCAGCACACCCTCAATTACTGACAATCCAATAGTGCAGAACACCCTCAATTACTGACACTCCAAAAGTGCAGCAAACCCTCAAATACTGATACTCCAATAGTGCAGCACACCCTCGATTACTGACTCTCCAATAGTGCAGCACACCCTCAATTACTGACTCTGCAAAAGTGCAGAACAACCTCAATTACTGACAATCCAAAAGTGCAGCACACCCTCAATTACTGACACTCCAATAGTGCAGCAAACCCTCAATTACTGACACTCCAATAGTGCAGCAAACCCTCAATTACTGACACTCCAATAGTGCAGCACATCCTCAATTACTGACACTCCAATATTGCAGCACAACCTCAATTAATGACACTCCAATAGTGCAGCACACACTCAATTACTGACACTCCAATAGTGCAGCACACCCTCAATTACTGACACTCGAATAGTGCAGCACACCTTCAATTAGTTACCCTTCAATAGTGCAGCGTACCCTCCATTAAAGGCACCCCAATAGTGCAGTACAACCTCAATTACTGACCCTTCAATAGTGCAGCACACCCTCAATTACTGACACTCCAATAGTGCAGCACACCCTCAATTACTGACACTCCAATAGTGCAGCACACCCTCAATTACTGACACTCCAATAGTGCAGCACAACCTCAATTACTGACACTGCAATAGTGCAGCACACCCTCAATTACTGACACTGCAATAGTGCAGCACACACTCAATTACTGACCCTCCAATAGTGCAGCACACACTCAATTACTGACACTCCAATAGTGCAGCACACCCTCAATTACTGACACTCTAATAGTGCAGCACACCCTCAATTACTGACACTCCAATACTGCAGCACACCCTCAAATACTGACACTGCAATAGACCTGCACACTCTCAAATACTGACACTGCAATAGGCCAGCACACCCTGAATTACTGACACTCCAATAGTGCAGCACACCCTCAATTATTGACACACCAATAGTGCAGCACACCCTCAATTACTGACACTCCAATAGTGCAGAACAACCTCAATTACTGACACTCCAATAGTGCAGCACATCCTCAATTACTGACACTGCAATAGTGCAGCACACCCTCAATTACTGACACTCCAATAGTGCAGAACAACCTCAATTACTGACACTCCAATAGTGCAGCACACCCTCAATTACTGACACTCCAATAGTGCAGCACACCCTCAGTTACTGACACTCGAATAATGCAGCACAACCTCAATTAATGACCCTCCAAAAGTGCAGCAAACACTCAATTACTGACACTCCAATAGTGCAGCACACCATCAAATACTGACAATACAATACTGTAGCACACCCTCAATTACTGACCCTCCAATGGTGGAGCACACACTCAATTACTGACACTCCAATAGTGCAGCACACCCTCAAATACTGACACTGCAATAGACCTGCACACCGTCAAATACTGACACTGCAATAGACCAGCGCACCCTGAATTAGTGACACTAAATAGTGCAGCAAACCCTCAATTACTGACCCTCCAATAATGCAGCACACCCTCAATTAGGGACCCTTCAATAGTGCAGCATACCCTCAATTAAATGCACCCCAATAGTGCAGCACAACCTCAATTACTGACCCTCCAATAGTGCAGCAAAGCCTCAATTATGGACACTCCAATAGTGCAGCACACCCTCAATTTCTGACACTCCATTAGTGCAGCACACCCTCAATTACTGACACTCCAATATTGCAGTGCACCCTCATTTACTGACACTCCAATAGTGCAGCACACCCTCAAATACTGACACTGCAATAGTCCTGCACACCGTCAAATACTGACACTGCAATAGACCAGCACACCCTCAAATACTGACACTGCAATAGACCAGCAAACCCTCAAATACTGATACTCCAATAGTGCAGCAAACCCTCAATTACTGACACTCCAATAGTGCAGCACACCCTCAATTACTGACACACCAATAGTGCAGCACACCCTCAATAACTGACATTCCAATAGTGCAGCACACCCTCAATTACTGACACTCCAATAGTGCAGCACAGCCTCAATTACTGACACTCCATTAGTGCAGCACACCCTCAATTACTGAGCCTCCAATGGTGCAGCACACACTCAATTACTGACACTCCAATAGTGCAGAACAACCTCAATTAATGACACTCCAATAGTGCAGAACAACCTCAATTACTGACCCTCCAATAGTGCAGCACACCCTCAATTACTGACACTCCAATAGTGCAGAACAACCTCAATTAATGACACTCCAATAGTGCAGCACACCCTCAATTACTGACACTCCAATAGTGCAGCAAACTCTCATTTTCTGACTATCCAATAGAGCTGCACACCCTCAATTACTGACACTCCAATAGTGCATCACATCCTCAGTTACTGACACTGCAATAGTGCAGCACACCCTCAATTACTGACAATCCAATAGTGCAGAACACCCTCAATTATTGACACTCCAAAAGTGCAGCAAACCCTCAATTACTCATACTCCAATAGTGCAGCACACCCTCAATTACTGACACTCCAATAGTGCAGCACACCCTCAATTACTGACACTCCAATAGTGCAGCACAACCTCAATTACTTACACTCCAATAGTGCAGCACACCCTCAATTACTTACACTACAATAGTGCAGCACACGATCAATTACTTACACTCCAATAGTGCAGCACACCCTCAATTACTTACACTACAATAGTGCAGCACACCCTCAATTACTGACCCTCCAACAGTGCAGCACACCCTCAAAAACTGACTCTCCAATAGTGCTGCACACCCTCAAATACTGACACTCTAATAGTGCAGCACACCCTCAATTACTGACACTCCAATAGTGCAGCACACCCTCAATTACTGACCCTCCAATAGTGCAGCACACCCTCAATTACTGACAATCCAATAGTGCAGAACAACCTCAATTAATGACACTCCAATAGTGCAGAACAACCTCAATTACTGACCCTCCAATAGTGCAGCACACCCTCAATTACTGACACTCCAATAGTGCAGAACAACCTCAATTAATGACACTTCAATAGTGCAGCACACCCTCAATTACTGACACTCCAATAGTGCAGCAAACTCTCATTTTCTGACTATCCAATAGAGCTGCACACCCTCAATTACTGACACTCCAATAGTGCATCACATCCTCAGTTACTGACACTGCAATAGTGCAGCACACCCTCAATTACTGACAATCCAATAGTGCAGAACACCCTCAATTATTGACACTCCAAAAGTGCAGCAAACCCTCAATTACTCATACTCCAATAGTGCAGCACACCCTCAATTACTGACACTCCAATAGTGCAGCACACCCTCAATTACTGACACTCCAATAGTGCAGCACACCCTCAATTACTGACACTCCAATAGTGCAGCACAACCTCAATTACTTACACTCCAATAGTGCAGCACACCCTCAATTACTTACACTACAATAGTGCAGCACACCATCAATTACTTACACTCCAATAGTGCAGCACACCCTCAATTACTTACACTACAATAGTGCAGCACACCCTCAATTACTGACCCTCCAACAGTGCAGCACACCCTCAAAAACTGACTCTCCAATAGTGCTGCACACCCTCAAATACTGACACTCCAATAGTGCAGCACACCCTCAATTACTGACACTCCAATAGTGCAGCTCACCCTCAATAACTGACACTCCAATAGTGCAGCACACCCTCAATTACTGACCCTCCAACAGTGCAGCACATCCTCAAAAACTGACTCTCCAATAGTGCAGCACACCCTCAATTACTGACCCTCCAACAGTGCAGCACACCCTCAAAAACTGACTCTCCAATAGTGCAGCACACCCTCAATTACTGACAGTCCAATAGTGCAGCACATCTTAAATTACTGACACTCCAATAGTGCAGCACACACTCAATTACTGACACTCCAATAGTGCAGCACACCCTCAATTACTGACTGTGCAATAGTGCAGCACACCCTCAATTTCTGACCATCCAATAGTGCTGCACACCCTCAATTACTGACACTCCAATAGTGCAGCACACCCTCAATTACTGACACTCCAATAGTGCAGCACACCCTCAGTTACTGACACTCGAATAATGCAGCACAACCTCAATTAATGACCCTCCAAAAGTGCAGCACTCAATTACTGACACTCCAATAGTGCAGCACACCATCAAATACTGACAATACAATACTGCAGCACACCCTCAATTACTGACCCTCCAATGGTGGAGCACACACTCAATTACTGACACTCCAATAGTGCAGCACACCCTCAAATACTGACACTGCAATAGACCTGCACACCGTCAAATACTGACACTGCAATAGACCAGCACACCCTCAATTACTGACCCTCCAATAATGCAGCACACCCTCAATTAGGGACCCTTCAATAGTGCAGCATACCCTCAATTAAATGCACCCCAATAGTGCAGCACAACCTCAATTTCTGACCCTCCAATAGTGCAGCAAAGCCTCAATTATGGACACTCCAATAGTGCAGCACACCCTCAATTTCTGACACTCCAATATTGCCATACAGCCTCAATTACTGACACTCCATTAGTGCAGCACACCCTCAATTACTGACACTCCAATAGTGCAGCACACCCTCAATTACTGACAATCCACAAGTGCAGAACACCCTCAATTACTGACACTCCAATAGTGCAGCACACCCTCAATTACTGACCCTCCAATAGTGCAGCACACCCTCAATTACTGACTCTGCAAAAGTGCAGAACAACCTCAATTACTGACAATCCAAAAGTGCAGCACACCTTCAATAACTGACCCTCCAATACTGCAGCACACCCTCAATTACTGACACTCCAATATTGCCATACAGCCTCAATTACTGACACTCCATTAGTGCAGCACACCCTCAATTACTGACACTCCAATAGTGCAGCACACCCTCAATTAATGACACTCCAATAGTGCAGCACACCCTCAATTAATGACACTCCAATAGTGCAGCACACCCTCAATTACTGACACTCTAATAGTACTGCACCCCCTCAAAAACTGACAATACATTACTGCAGCACACCCTCAATTACTGACCCTCCAATGGTGCAGCACACACTCAATTACTGACACTCCAAAAGTGCAGTGCACCCTCAATTACTGACACTCCAATAGTGCAGTGCACCCTCAATTACTGACACTCCAATAGTGCAGCACACCCTCAAATACTGACACTGCAATAGACCAGCACACCCTCAAATACTGACACTGCAATAGACCAGCGCACCCTGAATTAGTGACACTCCAATAGTGCAGCACACCCTCAATTACTGACCCTTCAATAGTGCAGCACACCCTCAGTTACTGACACTCCAATAGTGCAGCACACACTCAATTACTGACACTCCAATAGTGCAGAACAACCTCAATTAATGACACTCCAATAGTGCAGCACACCCTCAATTACTGACACTCTAATAGTGCTGCACACCCTCAATTACTGACACTCTAATAGTGCTGCACACCCTCAATTACTGACACTCCAATAGTGCATCACATCCTCAGTTACTGACACTCGAATAATGCAGCACACCCTCAATTAATGACCCTCCAAAAGTGCAGCACACACTCAATTACTGACACTGCAATAGTGCAGCACACCCTCAATTACTGACAATCCAATAGTGCAGAACACCCTCAATTACTGACACTCCAAAAGTGCAGCAAACCCTCAATTACTCATACTCCAATAGTGCAGCACACCCTCAATTACTGACACTCCAATAGTGCAGCACACCCTCAATTACTGACACTCCAATAGAGCAGCACACCCTCAAATACTGTCCCTTCAATAGTGCAGCACACCCTCAATAACTGACCCTCCAAAAGTACAGCACAACCTCAATTACTGACACTCCAATAGTGCAGAACACCCTCAATAACTGACCCTCCAATAGTGCAGCTCACCCTCAATAACTGACCCTCCAATAGTGCAGCACACCCACAATAACTGACCCTCCAATAGTGCAGCACGCCCTCAATTACTGACCAACCAATAATGCAGCACACACTCAATTACTGACCCTCCAACAGTGCAGCACACCCTCAAAAACTGACTCTCCAATAGTGCTGCACACCCTCAAATACTGACATTCCAATAGTGCAGCACACCCTCAATTACTGACACTCCAATAGTGCAGCTCACCCTCAATAACTGACAGTCCAATAGTGCAGCACACCCTCAATTACTGACCCTCCAACAGTGCAGCTCACCCTCAATAACTGACACTCCAATAGTGCAGCACACCCTCAAAAACTGACTCTCCAATAGTGCAGCACACCCTCAATTACTGACCCTCCAACAGTGCAGCACACCCTCAAAAACTGACTCTCCAATAGTGCAGCACACCCTCAATTACTGACACTCCAATAGTGCAGCACACCCTCAATTACTGACACTCCAATAGTGCAGCACACCCTCAATTACTGACACTCCAATAGTGCAGCACACCCTCAATTACTGACACTCCAATAGTGCAGCACACCCTCAAAAACTGACTCTCCAATAGTGCAGCACACCCACAATTACTGACACTCCAATAGTGCAGCACACCCTCAATTACTGACACTCCAATAGTGCAGCACATCTTAAATTACTGACACTCCAATAGTGCAGCACACCCTCAATTACTGACACTCCAATAGTGCAGCACACCCTCAATTACTGACTGTCCAATAGTGCAGCACACCCTCAATTACTGACACTCCAATAGTGCAGCACACCCTCCATTACTGACACTCCAATAGTGCAGCACACCCTCAATTACTGACACTCCAATAGTGCAGCACATCTTAAATTACTGACACTCCAATAGTGCAGCACACCCTCAATTACTGACTGTGCAATAGTGCAGCACACCTTCAATTACTGACCCTCCAGTAGTGCAGCACACCCTCAATTACTGACACTCCAATAGTGCAGCACACCCTCAATTACTGACACTCCAATAGTGCAGCACACCCTCAATTATTGATACTCGAATAGTGCAGTACACCCTCAATTACTGACACTCCAATAGTGCAGCACACCCTCAATTACTGACACTCGAATAGTGCAGCACACCCTCAATTACTGACACTCCAATAGTGCAGCACACCCTCAATTACTGACACTCGAATAGTGCAGCACAACCCCAATTACTAACACTCCAAAAGTGCAGCACACCCTCAATTACTGACACTCCAATAGTGCAGCACACCCTCAATTACTGATACTCCAATAGTGCAGCACACCCTCAATTACTGACACACCAATAGTGCAGCACACCCTCAATTACTGACACTCCAATAGTGCAGCACACCCTCAATTACTGACACTCCAATAGTGCAGCACACCCTCAATTACTGACACTCCAATAGTGCAGCACACCCTCAATTACTGATACTCGAATAGTGCAGCACACCCTCAATTACTGACACTCCAATAGTGCAGCACACCCTCAATTACTGACACTCGAATAGTGCAGCACACCCTCAATTACTGACACTCCAATAGTGCAGCACACCCTCAATTACTGACAGTCCAATAGTGCAGCACACCCTCAATTACTGACACTCCAATAGTGCAGCACAACCCCAATTACTTACACTCCAAAAGTGCAGCACACCCTCAATTACTGACACTCCAATAGTGCTGCACCTCCTCAAATACTGACACTCCAATACTGCAGCAGACCCTCAATTACTGACACTCCAATAGTTCAGCTCACCCTCAATTACTGACCCTCCAATAGTGCAGCACGCCCTCAATTTCTGACACTCCAATAATGCAGCACACCTTCTATTACTGACCCTGCAATATTGCAGCACACCCTCAATTACTGTCCCTCCAATGGGGCAGCTCACCCTCAATTACTGACCCTCCAATAGTGCAGCACACCCTCAATAACTGACCCTCCAATAGTGCAGCACACCCTCAAATACTGACAATACAATACTGCAGCACACCCTCAATTACTGACTCTGCAATTGTTCAGCACACCATCAATTACTGACCCTTAATAGTGCAGCACACCCTCAATTACTGAGAAACAAAAGTGCAGCACACCCTCAATTACTGACCCTTCAATAGTGCAGCACACACTCAATTACTGACACTCCAATAGTGCAGCACACCCTCAATTATAGGCACCTCAATAGTGCATCACACCCGCAATTACAGACGCAACATGAGTGCAGCACACCCCCAATTTCTGACACTCCAATAGTGCAGCACACCCTCAATTACTAACACTCTAATAGTGCAGCACACCCTCAATTACTGACACTCCAATAGTGCAGCACACCCTCAATTACTGACACTCCAATAGTGCAGCGCACCCTCAATTACTGACACTCCAATAGTGCAGCACACCCTCAATTACTGACACTCCAATAGTGCAGCACACCCTCAATTACTGACCCTCCAATAGTGCAGCAAGCACTCAATTACTGGCACCGCAATAGTGCAGCACACCCTCAATTACTGACACTCCAATAGTGCAGCACACCCTCAATTACTGACACTCTAATAGTACTGCACCCCCTCAAAAACTGACAATACATTACTGCAGCACACCCTCAATTACTGACCCTCCAATGGTGCAGCACACACTCATTTACTGACACTCCAAAAGTGCAGTGCACCCTCAATTACTGACACTCCAATAGTGCAGGACACCCTCAAATACTGACACTGCAATAGACCAGCACACCCTCAAATACTGACACTGCAATAGACCAGCACACCCTCAATTACTGACCCTTCAATAGTGCAGCACACCCTCAGTTACTGACACTCCAATAGTGCAGCACACACTCAATTACTGACACTCCAATAGTGCAGAACAACCTCAATTAATGACACTCCAATAGTGCAGCACACCCTCAATTACTGACACTCCAATAGTGCAGCACACCCTCAATTACTGACACTCCAATAGTGCAGCACACCCTCAATTACTGACACTCTAATAGTACTGCACCCCCTCAATTACTGACACTCCAATAGTGCAGCACACCCTCAATTACTGACACTCCAATAGTGCAGCACACCCTCAATTACTGACACTCCAATAGTGCAGCACACCCTCAATTACTGACACTCCAATAGTGCAGCACACCCTCAATTACTGACACTCCAATAGTGCAGCACACCATCAATTACTGACACTCCAATAGTGCAGCACACCCTCCATTACTGACACTCCAATAGTGCAGCACACCCTCAATTACTGACACTCCAATAGTGCAGCACACCCTCAATTACTGACACTCCAATAGTGCAGCACACCCTCCATTACTGACACTCCAATAGTGCAGCACACCCTCAATTACTGACACTCCAATAGTGCAGCACATCTTAAATTACTGACACTCCAATAGTGCAGCACACACTCAATTACTGACACTCCAATAGTGCAGCACACCCTCAATTTCTGACCATCCAATAGTGCTGCACACCCTCAATTACTGACACTCCAATAGTGCAGCACACCCTCAATTACTGACACTCCAATAGTGCAGCACACCCTCAGTTACTGACACTCGAATAATGCAGCACAAACTCAATTAATGACCCTCCAAAAGTGCAGCAAACACTCAATTACTGACACTCCAATAGTGCAGCACACCCTCAAATACTGACACTGCAATAGACCTGCAAACCGTCAAATACTGACACTGCAATAGACCAGCGCACCCTGAATTAGTGACACTCCAATAGTGCAGCACACCCTCAATTACTGACCCTCCAATATTGCAGTGCACCCTCATTTACTGACACTCCAATAGTGCAGCACACCCTCAAATACTGACACTGCAATAGACCTGCACACCGTCAAATACTGACACTGCAATAGACCAGCACACCCTCAAATACTGACACTCCAATAGTGCAAAACACCCTCAATTACTGACACTCCAATAGTGCAGCACACCCTCAATTACTGACTCTGCAAAAGTGCAGAACAACCTCAATTACTGACAATCCAAAAGTGCAGCACACCCTCAATTACTGACAATCCAATAGTGCAGCACACCCTCAATTACTGACACTCCAATAGTGCAGCACACCATCAATTACTGACACTCCAATAGTGCAGCACACCCTCAATTACTGACACTCCAATAGTGCAGCACACCCTCAATTACTAACACTCCAATATTGCCATACAGCCTCAATTACTGACACTCCATTAGTGCAGCACACCCTCAATTACTGACACTCCAATAGTGCAGCACACCCTCAATTACTGACACTCCAATAGTGCAGCACACCCTCAATTAATGACACTCCAATAGTGCAGCACACCCTCAATTACTGACCCTCCAATGGTGCAGCACACACTCAATTACTGACACTCCAAAAGTGCAGTGCACCCTCAATTACTGACACTCCAATAGTGCAGCACACCCTCAAATACTGACACTGCAATAGACCAGCACACCCTCAATTACTGACACTGCAATAGTGCAGCACACCCTCAATTACTGACACTCCAATAGTGCAGCACATCTTAAATTACTGACACTCCAATAGTGCAGCACACCCTCAATTAATGACTGTCCAATAGTGCAGCACACCCTCAAATACTGACACTCCAATAGTGCAGCACACCCTCCATTACTGACACTCCAATAGTGCAGCACACCCTCAATTACTGACACTCCAATAGTGCAGCACATCTTAAATTACTGACACTCCAATAGTGCAGCACACACTCAATTACTGACTCTCCAATAGTGCAGAATACCCTCAATTACTGACCATCCAATAGTGCTGCACACCCTCAATTACTGACACTCCAATAGTGCAGCACACCCTCAATTTCTGACCATCCAATAGTGCTGCACACCCTCAATTACTGACACTCCAATAGTGCAGCACACCCTCAATTACTGACACTCCAATAGTGCAGCACACCCTCAGTTACTGACACTCGAATAATGCAGCACACCCTCAATTACTGACACTCCAATATTGCCATACAGCCTCAATTACTGACACTCCATTAGTGCAGCACACCCTCAATTAATGACACTCCAATAGTGCAGCACACCCTCAATTACTGACACTCCAATAGTGCAGCACACCCTCAATTAATGACACTCCAATAGTGCAGCACACCCTCAATTACTGACTCTCCAATAGTGCAGCACACCCTCAATTACTGACACTCTAATAGTACTGCACCCCCTCAAAAACTGACAATACATTACTGCAGCACACCCTCAATTACTGACACTCCAATGGTGCAGCACACCCTCAATTACTGACACTCCAAAAGTGCAGTGCACCCTCAATTACTGACACTCCAATAGTGCAGCACACCCTCAATTACTGACACTCCAATAGTGCAGCACACCCTCAAATACTGACACTGCAATAGACCAGCACACCCTCAAATACTGACACTGCAATAGACCAGCGCACCCTGAATTAGTGACACTCCAATAGTGCAGCACACCCTCAATTACTGACACTCCAATAGTGCAGCACACCCTCAATTACTGACACTCTAATAGTACTGCACCCCCTCAATTACTGACACTCCAATAGTGCATCACATCCTCAGTTACTGACACTCGAATAATGCAGCACACCCTCAATTAATGACCCTCCAAAAGTGCAGCACATGCTCAATTACTGACACTGCAATAGTGCAGCACACCCTCAATTACTGACAATCCAATAGTGCAGAACACCCTCAATTACTGACACTCCAAAAGTGCAGCAAAACCTCAATTACTCATACTCCAATAGTGCAGCACACCTTCAATTACTGACACTCCAATAGTGCAGCACACCCTCAATTACTGACACTCCAATAGTGCAGCACAACCTCAATTACTTACACTCCAATAGTGCAGCACACCCTCAATTACTTACACTACAATAGTGCAGCACACCCTCAATTACTGACCCTCCAATAGTGCAGCACGCCCACAATTATTGAGACTCCAATAGTGCACCACAACCTCAATTACTGACAGTCCAATAGTTCAGCACTCCCTCAATTACTGACACTCCAATAGAGCAGCACACCCTCAAATACTGTCCCTTCAATAGTGCAGCACACCCTCAATAACTGACCCTCCAAAAGTACAGCACAACCTCAATTACTGACACTCCAATAGTGCAGAACACCCTCAATAACTGACCCTCCAATAGTGCAGCTCACCCTCAATACCTGACCCCTCCTATAGTGCAGCACACCCACAATAACTTACCCTCCAATAGTGCAGCACGCCCTCAATTACTGACCAACCAATAATGCAGCACACACTCAATTACTGACCCTCCAACAGTGCAGCACACCCTCAAAAACTGACTCTCCAATAGTGCTGCACACCCTCAAATACTGACACTCCAATAGTGCAGCATACCCTCAATTACTGACACTCCAATAGTGCAGCTCACCCTCAATAACTGACAATCCAATAGTGCAGCACACCCTCAATTACTGACCCTCCAACAGTGCAGCACACCCTCAAAAAATGACTCTCCAATAGTGCAGCACACCCTCAATTACTGACCCTCCAACAGTGCAGCACACCCTCAAAAACTGACTCTCCAATAGTGCAGCACACCCACAATTACTGACCCTCCAATAGTGCAGCACACCCTCAATTACTGACACTCCAATAGTGCAGCACACCCTCAATTACTGACACTCCAATAGTGCAGCACACCCTCAATTACTGACACTCCAATAGTGCAGCACACCCTCAATTACTGACACTCCAATAGTGCAGCACATCTTAAATTACTGACACTCCAATAGTGCAGCACACCCTCAATTACTGACTCTCCAATAGTGCAGCACACCCTCAATTACTGATACTCGAATAGTGCAGCACACCCTCAATTACTGACACTCCAATAGTGCAGCACACCCTCAATTACTGACACTCGAATAGTGCAGCACACCCTCAATTACTGACACTCCAATAGTGCAGCACAACCCCAATTACTAACACTCCAAAAGTGCAGCACACCCTCAATTACTGACACTCCAATAGTGCAGCACACCCTCAATTACTGACTCTCCAATAGTGCAGCACACCCTCAATTACTGACACTCGAATAGTGCAGCACACCCTCAATTACTGACACTCCAATAGTGCAGCACAACCCCAATTACTAACACTCCAAAAGTGCAGCACACCCTCAATTACTGACACTCGAATAGTGCAGCACACCCTCAATTACTGACACTCCAATAGTGCAGCACAACCCCAATTACTAACACTCCAAAAGTGCAGCACACCCTCAATTACTGACACTCCAATAGTGCTGCACCTCCTCAATTACTGAAACTCCAATAGTGCAGCACACCCTCAATTACTGACACTCCAATAGTGCAGCACACCCTCAATTACTGATACTCGAATAGTGCAGCACACTCTCAATTACTGACACTCCAATAGTGCAGCACACCCTCAATTACTGACACTCGAATAGTGCAGCACACCCTCAATTACTGACACTCCAATAGTGCAGCACACCCTCAATTACTGACACTCCAATAGTGCAGCACATCTTAAATTACTGACACTCCAATAGTGCAGCACACCCTCAATTACTGACACTCCAATAGTGCAGCACACCCTCAATTACTGACACTCTAATAGTACTGCACCCCCTCAAAAACTGACAATACATTACTGCAGCACACCCTCAATTACTGACCCTCCAATGGTGCAGCACACACTCAATTACTGACACTCCAAAAGTGCAGTGCACCCTCAGTTACTGACACTCCAATAGTGCAGCACACCCTCAAATACTGACACTGCAATAGACCAGCACACCCTCAAATACTGACACTGCAATAGACCAGCGCACCCTGAATTAGTGACACTCCAATAATGCAGCACACCCTCAATTAATGACACTCCAATAGTGCAGCACACCCTCAATTACTGACACTCTAATAGTACTGCACCCCCTCAATTACTGACACTCCAATAGTGCATCACATCCTCAGTTACTGACACTCGAATAATGCAGCACACCCTCAATTAATGACCCTCCAAAAGTGCAGCACATGCTCAATTACTGACACTGCAATAGTGCAGCACACCCTCAATTACTGACAATCCAATAGTGCAGAACAACCTCAATTACTGATACTCCAAAAGTGCAGCAAAACCTCAATTACTCATACTCCAATAGTGCAGCACACCCTCAATTACTGACACTCCAATAGTGCAGCACAACCTCAATTACTTACACTCCAATAGTGCAGTACACCCTCAATTACTGACACTCCAATAGTGCAGCACACCCTCAATTACTGACACTCCAATAGTGCAGCACAACCTCAATTACTTACACTCCAATAGTGCAGTACACCCTCAATTACTGACACTCCAATAGTGCAGCACACCCTCAATTACTGACACTCCAATAGTGC
This sequence comes from Cetorhinus maximus, assembly GCF_964194155.1. Lineage (NCBI taxonomy): Eukaryota > Metazoa > Chordata > Chondrichthyes > Lamniformes > Cetorhinidae > Cetorhinus > Cetorhinus maximus. Next base: position 22,716 of record NW_027596382.1, read on the forward strand.
AGCACAACCTCAATTACTTACACTCCAATAGTGCAGCACACCCTCAATTACTTACACTACAATAGTGCAGCACACCCTCAATTACTGACCCTCCAATAGTGCAGCACGCCCACAATTATTGAGACTCCAATAGTGCACCACAACCTCAATTACTGACAGTCCAATAGTTCAGCACACCCTCAATTACTGACACTCCAATAGAGCAGCACACCCTCAAATACTGCCCCTTCAATAGTGCAGCACACCCTCAATAACTGACCCTCCAAAAGTACAGCACAACCTCAATTACTGACACTCCAATAGTGCAGAACACCCTCAATAACTGACCCTCCAATAGTGCAGCACGCCCTCAATTACTGACCAACCAATAATGCAGCACACACTCAATTACTGACCCTCCAACAGTGCAGCACACCCTCAAAAACTGACTCTCCAATAGTGCTGCACACCCTCAAATACTGACACTCCAATAGTGCAGCTCACCCTCAATAACTGACACTCCAATTGTGCAGCACACCCTCAAAAAATGACTCTCCAATAGTGCAGCACACCCTCAATTACTGACCCTCCAACAGTGCAGCACACCCTCAAAAACTGACTCTCCAATAGTGCAGCACACCCACAATTACTGACCCTCCAATAGTGCAGCACACCCTCAATTACTGACACTCCAATAGTGCAGCACATCTTAAATTACTGACACTCCAAAAGTGCAGCACACCCACAATTACTGACCCTCCAATAGTGCAGCACACCCACAATTACTGACCCTCCAATAGTGCGGCACACCCTCAATTACTGACACTCCAATAGTGCAGCCCACCCTCAATTACTGACACTGCAATAGTGCAGCACACCCTCAATTACTGACACTCCAATAGTGCAGCACACCCTCAATTACTGACACTCCAATAGTGCAGCACACCCTCAATTACTGACACACCAATAGTGCAGCACACCCTCAATTACTGACACTCCAATAGTGCAGCACATCTTAAATTACTGACACTCCAATAGTGCAGCACACCCTCAATTACTGACACTCCAATAGTGCAGCACACCCTCAATTACTGACTGTCCAATAGTGCAGCACACCCTCAATTACTGACACTCCAATAGTGCAGCACACCCTCAATTACTGACACTCCAATAGTGCAGCACATCTTAAATTACTGACACTCCAATAGTGCAGCACACACTCAATTACTGACACTCCAATAGTGCAGCACACCCTCAATTACTGACACTCCAATAGTGCAGCACACCCTCAATTACTGACACTCCAATAGTGCAGCACATCTTAAATTACTGACACTCCAATAGTGCAGCACACCCTCAATTACTGACCCTCCAATAGTGCAGCACACCCTCAATTACTGACACTCCAATAGTGCAGCACACCCTCAATTACTGACTGTCCAATAGTGCAGCACACCCTCAATTACTGACACTCCAATAGTGCAGCACACCCTCAATTACTGACACTCCAATAGTGCAGCACATCTTAAATTACTGACACTCCAATAGTGCAGCACATCCTCAATTACTGACTGTGCAATAGTGCAGCACACCCTCAATTACTGACCCTCCAATAGTGCAGCACACCCTCAATTACTGACCCTCCAATAGTGCAGCACACCCTCAATTACTGACACTCCAATAGTGCAGCACACCCTCAATTACTGACACTCCAATAGTGCAGCACACCCTCAATTACTGATACTCGAATAGTGCAGCACACCCTCAATTACTGACACTCCAATAGTGCAGCACACCCTCAATTACTGACACTCGAATAGTGCAGCACACCCTCAATTACTGACACTCCAATAGTGCAGCACACCCTCAATTACTGACACTCGAATAGTGCAGCACAACCCCAATTACTAACACTCCAAAAGTGCAGCACACCCTCAATTACTGACACTCCAATAGTGCTGCACCTCCTCAAATACTGACACTCCAATAGTGCAGCACACCCTCAATTACTGACACTCCAATAGTGCAGCACATCTTAAATTACTGACACTCCAATAGTGCAGCACACCCTCAATTACTGACACTCCAATAGTGCAGCACACCCTCAATTACTGACTGTCCAATAGTGCAGCACACCCTCAATTACTGACACTCCAATAGTGCAGCACACCCTCCATTACTGACACTCCAATAGTGCAGCACACCCTCAATTACTGACACTCCAATAGTGCAGCACATCTTAAATTACTGACACTCCAATAGTGCAGCACACACTCAATTACTGACACTCCAATAGTGCAGCACACCCTCAATTACTGACTGTGCAATAGTGCAGCACACCCTCAATTACTGACCCTCCAATAGTGCAGCACACCCTCAATTACTGACCCTCCAATAGTGCAGCACACCCTCAATTACTGACACTCCAATAGTGCAGCACACCCTCAATTACTGACACTCCAATAGTGCAGCACACCCTCAATTACTGATACTCGAATAGTGCAGCACACCCTCAATTTCTGACACTCCAATAGTGCAGCACACCCTCAATTACTGACACTCGAATAGTGCAGCACACCCTCAATTACTGACACTCCACTAGTGCAGCACACCCTCAATTACTGACACTCGAATAGTGCAGCACAACCCCAATTACTAACACTCCAAAAGTGCAGCACACCCTCAATTACTGACACTCCAATAGTGCTGCACCTCCTCAAATACTGACACTCCAATACTGCAGCAGACCCTCAATTACTGACACTCCAGTAGTGCAGCACACCCTCAATTACTGACACTCCAATACTGCAGCACGCCCTCAATTTCAGACACTCCAATAGTGCAGCACACCCTCAATTACTGACACTCCAATACTGCAGCACGCCCTCAATTTCAGACACTCCAATAGTGCAGCACACCTTCAATTACTGACCCTGCAATAGTGCAGCACACCCTCAATTACTGTCCCTCCAATGGGGCAGCTCACCCTCAATTACTGACCCTCCAATAGTGCAGCACACCCTCAATAACTGACCCTCCAATAGTGCAGCACACCCTCAAATACTGACAATACAATACTGCAGCACACCCTCAATTACTGTCTCTGCAATTGTTCAGCACACCATCAATTACAGACCCTTAATAGTGCAGCACACCCTCAATTACTGAGAAACAAAAGTGCAGCACACCCTCAAATGCTGACCTCCAATAGGGTTGCGCCCCCTCAATTACTGACCCTTCAATAGTGCAGCACACACTCAATTACTGACACTCCAATAGTGCAGCACACCCTCAATTATAGGCACCTCAATAGTGCATCACACCCGCAATTACAGACGCAACATGAGTGCAGCACACCCCCAATTTCTGACACTCCAATAGTGCAGCACGCCCTCAATTACCGACCCACTTATAGTTCAGCACACCCTCAATTACTGACACTCCAATAGTGCAGCACACCCTCAATTACTGACCCTCCAATAGTGCAGCAAGCACTCAATTACTGGCACCGCAATAGTGCAGCACACCCTCAATTACTGACACTCCAATAGTGCAGCACACCCTCAATTACTGACACTCTAATAGTACTGCACCCCCTCAAAAACTGACAATACATTACTGCAGCACACCCTCAATCACTGACCCTCCAATGGTGCAGCACACACTCAATTACTGACACTCCAAAAGTGCAGTGCACCCTCAATTACTGACACTCCAATAGTGCAGCACTCCCTCAAATACTGACACTGCAATAGACCAGCGCACCCTGAATTAGTGACACTCCAATAGTGCAGCACACCCTCAATTACTGACACTCCAATAGTGCAGAACAACCTCAATTAATGACACTCCAATAGTGCAGCACACCCTCAATTACTGACACTCTAATAGTACTGCACCCCCTCAATTACTGACACTCCAATAGTGCAGCAAACTCTCATTTTCTGACCATCCAATAGTGCAGCACACCCTCAATTACTGACAATCCAATAGTGCAGAACACCCTCAATTACTGACACTCCAAAAGTGCAGCAAACCCTCAATTACTCATACTCCAATAGTGCAGCACACCCTCAATTACTGACACTCCAATAGTGCAGCACACCCTCAATTACTGACACTCCAATAGTGCAGCACAACCTCAATTATTTACACTCCAATAGTGCAGCACACCCTCAATTACTTACACTACAATAGTGCAGCACACCCTCAATTACTGACCCTCCAATAGTGCAGCACGCCCACAATTATTGAGACTCCAATAGTGCAGCACACCCTCAATTACTGACAGTCCAATAGTTCAGCACACCCTCAATTACTGACACTCCAATAGAGCAGCACACCCTCAAATACTGTCCCTTCAATAGTGCAGCGCACCCTCAATAACTGACTCTCCAATAGTGCAGCACACCCTCAATTACTGACCCTCCAACAGTGCAGCACACCCTCAAAAACTGACTCTCCAATAGTGCAGCACACCCACAATTACTGACCCTCCAATAGTGCAGCACACCCTCAATTACTGACACTCCAATAGTGCAGCACACCCTCAATTACTGACACTCCAATAGTGCAGCACACCCTCAATTACTGACACTCCAATAGTGCAGCACACCCTCAATTACTGACACTCCAATAGTGCAGCACACCCTCAATTACTGACACTCCAATAGTGCAGCACACCCTCAATTACTGACACTCCAATAGTGCAGCACACCCTCAATTACTGACCCTCCAATAGTGCAGCACACCCTCAATTACTGACACTCCAATAGTGCAGCACACCCTCAATTACTGACTGTCCAATAGTGCAGCACACCCTCAATTACTGACACTCCAATAGTGCAGCACACCCTCCATTACTGACACTCCAATAGTGCAGCACACTCTCAATTACTGACACTCCAATAGTGCAGCACATCTTAAATTACTGACACTCCAATAGTGCAGCACACACTCAATTACTGACACTCCAATAGTGCAGCACACCCTCAATTACTGACTGTGCAATAGTGCAGCACACCCTCAATTACTGACCCTCCAATAGTGCAGCACACCCTCAATTACTCTCCCTCCAATAGTGCAGCACACCCTCAATTACTGACACTCCAATAGTGCAGCACACCCTCAATTACTGACACTCCAATAGTGCAGCACACCCTCAATTACTGATACTCGAATAGTGCAGCACACCCTCAATTACTGACACTCCAATAGTGCAGCACACCCTCAATTACTGACACTCGAATAGTGCAGCACACCCTCAATTACTGACACTCCAATAGTGCAGCACACCCTCAATTACTGACACTCGAATAGTGCAGCACACCCTCAATTACTGACACTCCAATAGTGCTGCACCTCCTCAAATACTGACACTCCAATACTGCAGCAGACCCTCAATTACTGACACTCCAATAGTGCAGCACACCCTCAATTACTGACACTCCAATACTGCAGCACGCCCTCAATTTCAGACACTCCAATAGTGCAGCACACCTTCAATTACTGACCCTGCAATAGTGCAGCACACCCTCAATTACTGTCCCTCCAATAGGGCAGCTCACCCTCAATTACTGACCCTCCAATAGTGCAGCACGCCCTCAATTTCAGACACTCCAATAATGCAGCACACCTTCTATTACTGACCCTGCAATATTGCAGCACACCCTCAATTACTGTCCCTCCAATGGGGCAGCTCACCCTCAATTACTGACCCTCCAATAGTGCAGCACACCCTCAATAACTGACCCTCCAATAGTGCAGCACACCCTCAAATACTGACAATACAATACTGCAGCACACCCTCAATTACTGACCCTTAATAGTGCAGCACACCCTCAATTACTTAAAAACAAAAGTGCAGCACACCCTCAAATGCTGACCTCCAATAGTGTTGCGCCCCCTCAATTACTGACCCTTCAATAGTGCAGCACACACTCAATTACTGACACTCCAATAGTGCAGCACACCCTCAATTATAGGCACCTCAATAGTGCATCACACCCGCAATTACAGACGCAACATGAGTGCAGCACACCCCCAATTTCTGACACTCCAATAGTGCAGCACACCCTCAATTACTGACACTCCAATAGTGCGGCACACCCTCAATTACTGACACTCCAATAGTGCAGCACGCCCTCAATTACTGACACTCCAATAGTGCAGCACACCCTCAATTACTGACACTCCAATAGTGCAGCACGCCCTCAATTACCGACCCACTTATAGTGCAGCACACCCTCAATTACTGACACTCCAATAGTGCAGCACACCCTCAATTACTGACCCTCCAATAGTGCAGCACACCCTCAATTACTGACACTCCAATAGTGCAGCACACCCTCAATTACTCACACTCCAATAGTGCAGCACACCCTCAATTACTGACACTCCAATAGTGCAGCACACCCTCAATTACTGACACTCCAATAGTGCAGCACACCCTCAATTACTGACACTCCAAATGTGCAGCACACCCTCAATCAGTGATCTCACTCGGTCCATTTTACCTCCCCGTGATCTCAATCTCATTCCCTTTAATGTCCCAGTGATCTCACTCTGTCCATTTAATCTTCCCGTGATATCAATCTCTGTCCCTTTAACATCCCAGTGATCTCACTCTGTCCATTTAATCTTCCCGTGATCTCACTCTCTGTCCCTTTAACCTCCCCGTGATCTCACTCTCTGTCCCTTTAACATCCCAGTGATCTCACTCTGTCCATTTAATCTTCCCGTGATCTCAATCTCTGTCCCTTTAACCTCCCTGTGATCTCATTGTCTGTCGCTTTCACCTCCCAGTGATCTCACTCTCTGTCCCATTAATCTACCCGTGATCTCACTCTCGGTCCCTTTAACGTCCCCGTGATCTCATTCTCTGTCCCTTTAACTTCCCCGTGATCTCACTCTGTCGCTTTCACCTCCCCGTTAACTCTCTCTGTCCATTTAACCTCCCCGTAATCTCTCTGCCTGTCCCTTTAACCTCCCCGTGATCTCAATCTCTATCCCTTAAACCTCCCCGTGATCTCACTCCCTGTCCCTTTAACTTCCACGTGATATCACTCTCTGTCCCTTTAATCTTCCTGATCTAGCTTTCTGTCCCTTTAACCTCCACATAATCTCACTCTCTGTCCCTTTAACCTTCCCGTGATATCAGTCTATGTCCCATTAATCTCCCCATGATCACACTCTCTGTCCCTTAAAACTCCCCGTGATCTCACTCTCTGTCCCTTTAACCTCCCCGTGATCTCACTCTCCGTCCCTTCAACCTCCCTGTGATCGCACTCTCTGTCCCTTTAACCTCCCTGTGATCTCACTCTACGTCCCTTTAATATCCCCATGATTTCACTCTCTCTCCCTTTAACCTCCCCGTAATCTCACTCTCTGTCCCTTTAACGTCCACGTGATCTCGCACTTTGTTCCTTTAACCTCCTCGTGATCTCACTATCTGTCCCTTTAACCTCCCCGTGATATCTCTCTATCGCTTTAACGTCCCCGTAATCTCTCTCTGTCCCTTTAACCACCCCGTGATCTCACTCTCTGTCCCTTAATCCTCCCCGTGATCTCTGTCTTTCCCTTTAAACTCCCTGTGTTCTCACTCTCTGTCCCTTTAACCTCCCCGTGATCTCACTCTCTATGCCTTTAACCTCTCCGTGATCTGTCTCTCTATCCCATTAACATCCCCGTGATCTCACTCGCTGTCCCTTTAACCTCCCCATGAGCTCACTCTCTGTCCCTTTAACTTCCACGTGATATCACTCTTTGTCCCTTTAACCTCCCTGTAATCTCACTCTCTGTCCCTTTAACGTCCACGTGATCTCGCACTCTGTTCCTTTTACCTCCTCGTGATCTCACTATCTGTCCCTCTAACCTCCCCGTGATTTCTCTCTGTCGCTTTAACCTCCCCGTAATCTCTCTCTGTCCCTTTAACCACCCCGTGATCTCACTCTTTGTCCCTTAATCCTCCCCGTGATCTCTGTCTTTCCCTTTAAACTCCCTGTGTTCTCACTCTCTGTCCCTTTAACCTCCCCGTGATCTCACTCTCTATGCCTTTAACCTCCCCGTGATCTGTCTCTCTATCCCATTAACATCCCCGTGATCTCATTCTGTCCCTTTAATCTTCCCGTGATCTCATTCGCTGCCCCATTATTCTACCCATCATCTCACTCTCAGTACCTTTAACCTCCCCGTGATCTCACTCTCTGTCCCTTTAACTTCCCCGTGATCTCACTCTCAGTACCTTTAACCTCCACGTGATCTCACTCTCTATGCCTTTAACCTCCCCGTGATCTGTCTCTCTATCCCATTAACATCCCCGTGATCTCATTCTGTCCCTTTAATCTTCCCGTGATCTCATTCGCTGCCCCATTATTCTACCCATCATCTCACTCTCAGTACCTTTAACCTCCCCGTGATATCACTCTATGTCCCTTTAACCTCCCCGTGATCTCACTCTCTGTCCCTTTAACCTACCCGTGATCTCACTCCCTGTCCCCTTAACCTACACGTGATGTCACTCTCTATCCCTTTAAACTCCCCGTGATCTCATTCTCTGTCCCATTAACCTCCCCGTGATCTCACTCTCTGTCCCTTTAACCTCCCCGTGAGATCACTCTTTGTCCCTTTAACTTCCACGAGATATCACTCTCTGTCTCTTTAATCTTCCTGATCTACCTTTCTGTCCGTTTAAACTCCCCGTGATCTCACTCTCTGTCCCTTTAACCTCCCCGTGATCTCACTCTCCGTCCCTTCAACCTCCCCGTGATCGCACTCTCTGTCCCTTTAACCTCCCCGTGATCTCACTCTTCGTCCCTTTAATATCCCCGTGATCTCACTCTCTGTCCCTTTAACCTCCCCGTAATCTCACTCTCTGTCCCTTTAACGTCCACGTGATCTCGCACGCTGTTCCTTTAACCTCCTCGTGATGTCACTATCTGTCCCTTTAACCTCCCCGTGATTTCTCTCTGTAGCTTTAACCTCTCCGTAATCTCACTCACTTCCTCTTTAACCACCCCGTGATCTCACTCTCTGTCCCTTTAACCTCCCCGTGATCTCTGTCTTTCCCTTTAAACTCCCCGTGTTCTCACTCTCTGGCCCCTTAACCTCTCCATGATCTCTCTATGCCTTTAACTCCCTATGCCTTTAACCTCCCCGTGATCTGTCTCTCTATCCCAGTAACATCCGCGTGATCTCATTCTGTCCCGTTAACCTCCCCGTGATCTCACTCTCTGTCCCTTTAACTTCCCCGTGATCTCACTCTCTGTACCTTTAACCTCCACGTGATCTCACTCTCTGTCCCTTTAACCTCCCCGTGATCTCACTCAGTGTCACTATAACCACCCCATGATCTCATTCTCTGTCACTTTAATCTCACCGTGATCTCACTCTATGACCCCTTAACCTGCCCGTGATCTCATGTCTCTATCCCTTAAACCTCTCCGTGATCTCACTCACTGTCCCTTTAAACACCTTGTGATCTCACTCTCTGTCCCATTAACTTTCCCGTGATCTCAGTCTCTATCCCTTAAACCTCCCCGTGATATCACTCTCTGTCCCTTTAATCTCCCCGTGATCTCACTCTCTGTCCCTTTAACCTCCACGTGATCTCACTCTCTGTCCCTTTAACCTCCCCGTGATCTCACTCACTGTCCCTTTAACCTCCCCGTGAAATCACTCTCTGTCCCTTTAACCACCCCGTGATCGCAATCTCTCTTCCCTTAACCTCCCCGTGATCTCACTCTCTGTCCATTTAACCTACCCGGCATCTAACTCACTGTCCCTTTAACCACCCCGTGATAGCTCTCTCTGTCCCTTTAATCTCCCCATGATCTCACTCTCTGTACCTTTCACCTACCCGTGATCTCACTCTCTTTCCCATTAACCGCCCCGTGATCTCACTCTCTGTCCCTTTAACCTCCCCGTGATCTCACTCTGTGTCTCTATAATCTCCCGGATCTCACTCTCTGTCCCTTTAACCTCCCTGATCTAGCTTTCTGTCCCTTTAACCTCCACGTGATCTCATTCTCTGTCCCATTAACCTCCACGAGATCTCATTACCTGTCCCTTTAACCTCCCCGTGATCTTACTCTCAGTCCCTTTAACCTCCCCGTTATCTCACTCTCTGTCCCTTTAACCTACCTGATCTAGCTCTCTTTCCCTTTAAACTCCCCGTGATCTTACTCTCTGTCCCTTTAACCTCCCCGTGATCTAATCTCTGTCCCTTTAAATTCCCCGTGGTCTCACTCGCTGTGCCTTTAATTCACCGTTATCTCACTCTCTGTCCCTTTAATCTTCCCTTAATCTCACTCTCTGTCCCTTTAAACTTCCCCTGATCTCACTCTCTGTCCCCGTAACCACCGCGTGATCTCACTCACTGTTCCTTTAATCTCCCCGAGAACTAACTCTCTGTCCCTTTAAACTCCCCGTGATCTCACTCTCTGTCCCTTTAAACTTCGCTTGATCTCAATCTCTGTGCCTTTAACCTCCCCGTGTTCCCACACTCTTTCCCTTTAACCTCCCCGTGTTCTCACTGTCTGCCCCTTTAACCTCCCCATGATCTCACTATCTGTCCCTTTAACCTCCCCGCGATCTTACTCTCTACCCCTTTAACCACCCCGTGATCTCACTCTTCATCCCTTTAATAGCCCCGTGATCTCACTCTCTGACCCTTTAACCTCCCCGTAATCTCACTCTCTGTCCATTTAACGTCCATGTGATCTCGCACTCTGTCCCTTTAACCTCCTCGTGATCTCACTATCTGTCCATTTAACCTCCCCGTGAATTATCTCTGTCGCTTTAACCTCCAAGTTATCTCACTCTCCGTCCCTTCAACCTCCCCGTGATCGAACTCTTTGTCCCTTTAAACTCCCCGTGATCTCACTCTCCGTCCCTTTAACCTCCCCGTGATTTCACTCTCTGTCCCTTTTACCTCCTCGTGATCTCACTCTCTGTCCCTTTAACCTCCCCGTGATCTCACTCTCTGTCCCTTAAACCTCCCCGTATTCTCACTCTCTGTCCCTTTAAACTCCCCATGATCTCAATCTCTGTCCCTTTAATCTGTCCGAGATCTTATTCTCTGTCCCTTTAACCTCCCTGTGATCTCATTCACTGTCTCTCAAACCACCCCGTGATCTCACTCTCTGTCCCTTTAACCTCCTCGTGATCTCACTATCTGTCCCTTTAACCTCCCCGTGATCACACTCTGTCGCATTCACCTCCCCGTTAACTCTGTCTGTCCATTTAAACTCCCCGTAATCTCTCAGCCTGTCCCTTTAACCTCCCCGTGATCTCACTCTCTATCCCTTAAACCTCTCCGTGATATCCCTCTCTGTCTCTTTTACCTCCCCGTGATTTCACTCTCTGTCCCTTTAACCTCCCCGTGATCTCACTCTCTGTCCCTTTAACGTCCCAGTGATCTCACTCTGTCCATTTAATCTTCCCGTGATCTCAATCTCTGTCCATTTAACCTGCCTTTGATCTCACTCTCTGTCCCTTTAACCTCCCTGTGATCTCATTGACTGTCGCTTTAACCTCCCAGTGATCTCACTCTCTGTCCCTTAAACCTCTCCGTGATATCCCTCTCTGTCTCTTTTACCTCCCCGTGATTTCACTCTCTGTCCATGTAACCTCCCCGTGATCTCAATCTCTGTCCCTTTAACGTCCCAGTGATGTCACTCTGTCCAGTTAATCTTCCCGTGATCTCAATCTCTGTCCATTTAACCTGCCCGTGATCTCACTCTCTGTCCCTTTAACCTCCCCGTGATCTCACTCTCTGTCTCTATAACCTCCCTGATCTCATTCTCTGTCCCTTTAACCTCTCTGATCTAGCTTTCTGTCCCTTTAACCTCCACGTGATCTCATTCTCTGTCCCGTTAATCTCCCTGAGATCTCATTATCTGTCCCTATAACCTCGCCGTGATCTTACTCTCAGTCCCTTTAACCTCCCCGTAATCTCACTCTCTGTCCCTTTAAATTCCCCGTGGTTTCACTCGCTGTCCCTTTAATTCACCGTTATCTCACTCTCTGTCCCTTTAATCTTCCCCTGATCTCACTCTCTGTTCCTTTAATCTCCCCGAGATATAACTCTCTGTCCCTTTAACCTCCCCATGATCTCACTCTCTGTCCCTTTAACCTTCCCATGATCTCAATGTCTGTGCCTTTAACCTCCCCGTGATCTCCCTCTCTGTCCCTTTAACCTCCCCGTGATCTCTCTCTCTGTCCCTTTAACGTCCCAGTGATCTCACTCTGTCCATTAAATCTTCCCGTGATCTCAATCTCTGTCCAATTAACCTGCCCGTTATCTCATTCTCTCTCCATTTAACCTCCCCGTGATCTAAATCTCTGTCCCTTTAACTTCCCAGTGCTCTCACTCTATGTCCCTTTAACCTCCTTGATTTAGCACTCCGTCCCTTTAACCTACCCGTGATCTCAGTGTCTGTCCATTTAACCTTCCCGTGTTCTCACTCTCTGTCCCTTTAACCTACCTGATTTAGCTCTCTGTCCCTTTAACCTCCCCGTGTTCTCACTCTCTGTCCCTTTAACCTCCTCGTGATCTCACTCTCTGTCCCTTTAACCTTCCCGTGATCTCAATCTCTGTGCCTTTAACATCCCCGTGATCGCCCTCTCTGTCCCTTTAACCTCCCCGTGATCTCTCTCTCTGTCCCTTTAACGTCCCAGTGATCTCACTCTGTCCATTTAATCTTCCCGTGATCTCAATCTCTGTCCATTGAACCTGCCCGTTATCTCTTTGTCTCTCCCTTTAACCTCCCCGTGATCTAAATCTCTGTCCTTCTAACTTCCCAGTGCTCTCACTCTCTGTCCCTTTAACCTCCCTGATTTAGCACTCCGTCCCTTTAACCTACCCGTGATCTCAGTGTCTGTGCATTTAACCTTCCCGTGATCTCACTCTCTGTCCCTTTAACCTACCTGATCAAGCTCTCTGTGCCTTTAGCCTCCCCGTGTTCTCACTCTCTGTCAATTTAACCTCCCCGTGTTCTCGCTCTCTGTCCCTTTAACCTCCAGGTGATCTCACTCTCTGTCCCTTTAACCTCCCCGTGATCTCACTCTCTATCCCTTTAACCTTCCTGATCTAGCTCTCTGTCCCTTTAATCTCCACGTGATCTCACTCTCTGTCCCTTTAACCTCCCCGTGATCTCACTCTCTGTACCTTTAACCTCCCCGTGATCGTACTCAATGTCCCTTTAACCTCCCCGTGATCTCACTCTCTGTCCAATTAACCTCCCCGTGATCTCAATCTGTCCCTTTAATCTTCTCGTGATCATAATCTCTGTCCCTTTAATCTGTCCGTGATCTCATTCTCTGTCCCTTTAACCTCCCTGTGATCTCATTCACTGTCCCTCAAACCTCCCCATGATATCACTCTCTGTCCCTTTAACCTCCCCGTGACCTCACTCTCTATCCCTTTAATTTCCCCGTGATATCACTCTCTGTCCCTTTAAACTCCGCGTGAACTCACTCTCTGTCCTGTTAAACTCCCCGTGATCTCACTCTCTGTCCCTTTAACCACCCAGTGATCTTAATCTCTGTTCCCTTAACCTCCCCGTGATCTCACTCTCTGTCCATTTCACCTCCCCGGCATCTAACTCACTGTCCCTTTAACCACCCCGTGATCGCACTCTCTGTCCCTTTAATCTCCCCATGATCTCACTCTCTGTCCCTTTAATCTCCCCATGATCTCACTCTCTGTACCTTTAACCTCCCCGTGATCGTACTCAATGCCCAATTAACCTCCCCGTAATCTCACTCTGTCCCTTTAATCTTCCCGTGATCTCAATCTCTGTCCCTTTAATGTGTCCGTGATCTCATTCTCTGTCCCTTTAACCTCCCTGTGATCTCATTCACTGTCCCTCAAACCTCCCCGTGATCTCACTCTCTGTCCCTTTAACGTCCACGTGATCTCGCACTCTGTTCCTTTAACCTCCTCGTGATCTCACTATCTGTCCCTTTAACCTCCCTGTGATTTATCTCTGTCGCTTTAACCTCCCCGTAATCTCACTCTCCGTCCCTTCAACCTCCCCGTGATCTCACTCTCCGTCCCTTTAACCTACCCGTGATTTCACTCTCTGTCCCTTTTACCTCCCCGTGATCTCACTCTCTGTCCCTTTAACTTCCCTGTGATCTCACTCTCTGTCCCTTTAACCTCCCGGTGATCTCACTCTCCGTCCCTTCAACCTCCCCGTGATCGCACTCTCTGTCCCTTTAACCTCCCCATGATCTCATTCTTCGTCCCTTTAATATCCCCGTGATCTCACTCTCTGTCCCTTTAACGTCCACGTGATCTCGCACTCTGTTCCTTTAACCTCCTCGTGTTTTCTCTCTGTTGCTTTAACCTCCCCGTAATCTCAATCACTGTCCCTTTAACCACACCGTGATCTCACTCTCTGTCCCTTTAACCTCCCCGTGATCTCTGTCTTTCACTTTAAACACCCAGTGTTCTCACTCTCTGTCCCTTTAACCTCCCCGTGATCTCACTCCCTATGCATTTAACCTCCCCGTGATCTGTCTCTCTATCCCATTAACATCCCCGTGATCTCATTCTGTCCTTTTAATCTTCCACTGATCTCATTCTCTTCCACATTAATCTGCACATCATCTCACTCTCTGTCCCTTTAAACTCCACTTGATCTCACTCTCTGTCACTTTAACCTCCCCATGATCTCACTCAGTGTCACTATAACCACCCCATGATCTAATTCTCTGTCACTTTAATCTCACCGTGATCTCACTCTCTGTCCCTTTAACCTGCTCGTGATCTCAGTCTCTATCCATTAAACCTCCCCGTGATCTCTCTCACTGTCCCTTTAAACTCCTTGTGATCTCACTCTCTGTCCCATTAACTTTCCCGTGATCTCAGTCTCTATCCCTTAAACCTCCCCGTGATATCACTCTCTGTCCCTTTAACCTCCCCGTGATTTCACTCTCTGTCCCTTTAACCTCCACGTGATCTCACTCTCTGTCCCATTAACCTCCCAGTGATCTCACTCTCTATCCCTTTAACATCCCCGTGATATCACTGTCTGTCCCTTTAAACTCCGCGTGAACTCACTCTCTGTCCCGTTAACCTCCCCGGCATCTAACTCACTGTCCCTTTAACCACCCCGTGATTGCACTCTCTGTCCCTTTAACCTCCACGTGATCTCACTCTCTGTCCCTTTAACGATCTGTGATCTCACTCTGTCCCTTTAATCTTCCCGTGATCTCAATCTCTGTCCCTTTAACCTGCCCGTGATTACATTCTCTGTACCTTTCACCTACCCGTGATCTCACTCTCTGTCCCATTAACCGCCCCGTGATCTCACTCTCTGTCCCTTTAACCTCCACGTGATCTCACTCTCTGTCTCTATAACCTCCCTGATCTCACTATCTGTCCCTTTAACCTCTCTGATCTAGCTTTCTGTCCCTTTAACCTCCACGTGATCTCATTCTCTGTCCCATTAACGTCCCCGAGATCTCATTATCTGTCCCTTTAACCTCCCCGTGATCTTACTCTCAGTCCCTTTAACCTCCCCGTTATCTCACTCCCTGTCCCTTTAACCTACCTGATGTAGCTCTCTTACCCTTTAAACTCCCCGTGATCTTACTCTCAGTCCCTTTAACCTCCCCGTGATCTCACTCTCTGTCCCTTTAAATTCCCCTTGGTCTCACTCTCTGTTCCTTTAACCTCCCCGAGATCTAACTCTCTGTCTCTTTAAACCCCCGTGATCTCACTCTCTGTCCCTTTAACCTCCCCGTGTTCGCCCTCTCTGTCCCTTTAACCTCCCCGTGATCTCTCTCTCTGTCCCGTTAACGTCCCAGTGATCTCACTCTGTCCATTTAATCTTCCCGTGATCTCAACCTCTGTCCATTTAATCTTCCCGTTATCTCATTGTCTCTCCCTTTAACCTCCCCGTGTTCTCACTCTCTGTCCTTTAACCTCGCCGTGATCTCACTCTCTGTCCCTTTAACCTCCCCGTGATCTCACTCTCTATCCCTTTAACCTTCCTGATCTAGCTCTCTGTCCCTTTAATCTCCCTGTAATCTCACTCTCTGTCCATTTAACCTTCCCGTGATCTCACTCAATGTCCCTTTAACCTCCCCGTGATCTCACTCTCTGTCCCTTTAACCTCCCCTTGATCTCACTCTCTGTCCCTTTATCCTCCCCGTGATCTCACTCTCTGTCCCATTAACCTCCCCGTAATCTCACTCTCTGTCACTTTAACCTCCCCGTGATCTCTGACTTTCCCTTTAAACTCCCCGTGTTCTCACTCTCTGTCCCTTTAACCTCCCCGTGATCTGACTCTCTGTCCCTCTAATATCCCCGTGATCTCATTCTGTCCCTTTAATCTTCCCGTGATCTCAATCTCTGTCGCTTGAACCTGCCCGTGATCTCACTCTCTGTCCCATTAACCTGCCCGTGATCTCACTCTCTGTCGCTTGAACCTCCCTGTGATCTCATTCTCTGTCCCATTAACCTCCCCGTGATCTCATTCTCTGTACCGTTAACCTCCCCATGATCTCACACTCTGTCCCTTTAACTTTCCTGTGACCTCACA
Source organism: Cetorhinus maximus (assembly GCF_964194155.1). Taxonomy (NCBI): domain Eukaryota; kingdom Metazoa; phylum Chordata; class Chondrichthyes; order Lamniformes; family Cetorhinidae; genus Cetorhinus; species Cetorhinus maximus. Next base: position 39,248 of record NW_027596382.1, read on the forward strand.
CTCTGTCCCTTTAACCTCCCCGTGATCTCACTCTCTATCCCTTAAAGCTCCCCGTGATATCACTCTCTGTCCCATTAACCTCACCCTGAACTTACTCTCTGTCCCATTAACTTCCCTGTGATCTCACTCACTATACCTTTAAACTCCCCGTGATATCACTCTCTGTCCCTTTAACATCCCCGTGATCTCACTCTCTGTTCCTTTAACCTCCCCTTGATCTCACCCTCTGTCCCTTTAACCTACCCATGATCTCACATTCTGTCGCTTTAACATTCCCGTGATCTCACCCTCTGTCCCTTTAACCTCCCCGTGATCTCACTCACCGTCCCTTTAAACTCATCGTGATCTCACTCTCTGTCGCATTAACCTCCCCGTGATCTCACTCTCTGTCCCTTTAAACTCCCCGTGAACTCACTCTCAGTCCCTTTAATCTCCACGTGATCTCACTCTCTGTCCCTTTAACCTCCCCGTGATCTCACTCTCAATCCCTTTGACCTCCCCATGATCTCATTCTCTGTCCCTTTAACTTCCCTGCGTTCTCATTCTCAGTCCCTTTAACCTCCCCGTGATCTCATTCTCTTTCGTTTAACCTCCCTGTGTTCTCATTCTCTGTCCATTTAACTTACCCGTGATCTCACTCTCTGTCCCTTTAACCTCCACGTGATCTCACTATGTTTTCCTCTAACCTCGCCGTGATCTCACTCTGTCGCTTTATCCTCCCCATTAACTCTCTCTGTCCCATTAACCTCCACGTAATCTCACTGCCTGTGCCTTTAACCTCCCCGTGATTTCTCTCTCTATCCCTTAAAACACCCCGTGATATCACTCTCTGTCTCTTTTGCCTCCCCGTGATCTCACTCCCTGTCCCTTAACCTCCCCGTGAGCTCATTCTCTCTCCCTTTAACTTCCCCGTGATCTCACTCTCTGTCCGTTTTACCTCCCCGTAATCTCACTCTCTGTCCCTTTAAACTTCCCGTGATATCAGTCTCTGTCCCTTTAATCTCCCCGTGATCACACTCTCTGTCTATTTAAACTCCCCATGATCTCACTGTCTGTCCCGTTAACCTCCCCGTGATCTCACTCTCTGTCCCATTAACCTCCCGGTGATCGCACTCTCTGTCCCTTTAACCTCCCCGTGATCTCACTCTCTGTCCCTTTAACCTCCCCGTGATCTCACTCTCTATCCCTTAAGCCTCCCCGTGATCTCACTCTCTGTCCTCTTAACCTCCCCATGATCTCATTCTCTGTACCTTTAACCTCCTGGTGATCTCACTATCTGTACCTTTATCCTGCCGTGATCTCATTCTCTCGATTTATCCTCCCCGTTAACTCTCTCTGTCCCTTTAACCACCCCGTAATCTCACTGCCTGTCCCTTTAACCTCCCCGTGATCTCACTCTCTATCCCTTAAACCTCCACGTGATGTCACTCTCTGTCCGTTTTACATCCCCGTGATCTCACTCTCTGTCCCTTTAACCTCCCCATGATCTCACTCTCTGTCTCATTAACCTCCCCCTGATCTCACTCTCTGTCCCCTTAAATTTCCCGTGATATCACTCTCTATCCCTTAAACATCCCCGTGATATCAGTCTCTGTCCCATTAACCTCCTCGTGATCTCACTCTCTGTCCCTTTAAACTCCCCGTGATCTCAATCACTGTCCCTTTAACGACCCAGTGATCTCACTCTGTCCATTTAATCTCCACGTGATCACAAGCTCTGTCCATTTAACCTGCCCGTGATCTCACTCTGTCCGTTTAACCTCCCTGTGACCTCATTCTCTGCCGCTTTCACCTCCCGCTGATCTCTCTCTCAGTCCCAGTAATCGCCCCGTGATCTCACTCTCTGTCCCATTAACTTCCCCGTGAACTCACTCTCTGTCCCTTTAACCTCCCCGTGATCTCACTCTCTGTCCCATTAGCATCCCAGTGATCTCACTCTCTGTCCCTTTAACCTCCCCGTGATCTCACTCTCTGTCCCATTAACCTCCACGTGATCTCACTCTCTGTCCCTTTAACCTCCCCGTGAGCTCACTCTCTGCCCTTTAACCTCCCTGTGTTCTCACTCTCTGTCCCTTTAACCTCACCGTAATCTGACTCTCTGTCCCTTTAACCTTCCACTGATATCAGTCCCTGTCCCTTTAATCTCCCCGTGGTCACACTCCCTGTCCCTTTAACCTCCCCGTGATCCTACTCAATGTCCCTTTTACCTCCCCGTGATCTCACTCTCTGTACAATTAACCTCCCCGTGACCTCAAGCTGTCCTTTAACCTCCCGGTGATCTCACTCTCTGTCCAATTAACCTCCCCCTGACTTCACTCTCATTCCTATTAACCTCCCCGTGATCTCACTCTCTGTCCCTTTAACCTCCCCGTGATCTCAATCTCAGTTCCTTTAACCTCCTCGTGATATCATTCTCTGTCCCGTTAACCTTCCATTAATCTCATTCTCTGGCCCTTTAACCTCCCCGGGATCTCACTCTCTATCCCGTTAAACTTCCCCTGACCTCACTCTCTGTTCCTTTGACCTCCCCGTTATCTCACTCTCTGTCCCTTTAACCAACCCGTGATCTGGCTTACTGTCCCTTTAAACTCCCCGTGATCTCACTATCTGTCCCATTACCTTTCCCGTGAACTCACTCTCTCTCCCTTTAAACTCCCCGTCATCTCACTCTCTGTCCCTTTAACCTCCCCGTGATCTCACTCTCTATCCCTTTAAACTCCCCGTCATCTCACTCTCTGTTCGTTTAACCTCCCTGTGATCTCACTCTCTGTCCCTTTAACCTCCCCGTGGTCTCACACACTGTGCCTTTACCCTCCCCGTGATCGCACTCTCTGTCCCATTAACTTTCCCGTGATCGCACTCTCTATCCCTTAAACCTCCCCGTGATCTCACTCTCTGTCGCTTTAACCTCCCCGTGATCTCTCTCTCGGTCCCTTTAACCTCACCGTGATCTCACTGTCTGTCCCTTTAAACTCTTTGTGATCTGAATCTCTTTCCCTTTAACCTCCCCGTGAACTCACTCTCTCTCCATTTAACCTCCCCGTGATCTCACTCTCTGTCCCTTTATCCACCCCGTGATCTCACTCTCTGTCCCTTTAACCTCTCCGTGATCTCACTCTCTGTCCACTTAACCTCCCCGTGATCTCATTCTCTGTCTTTTTAACCGCTCCTTGATCTCAATCTCTGTACCTTTAACCTCCCCGTGATCTCACTCTCTGTCCCTTTAACCTTCCCTGATCTCATTCTCTGCTCCTTTAACTGTTCCCCTGATCTCAATCTCTATCCCATTAACTGTCCCCTTGACATCACTCTCAGTCCCTTTAATTGGCCCCCGATCTCTCTCTCTGTCCCTTTAATAGTCCCAGCTCTCTCTCTGTCCCTTTAGCTGTCCCTGATATCACTCTTTGTCCCTTTAACTGTCCCCCTGATCTGACGCTCTGTCCCTTTAACTGTCCCCCGATCCCACTCTCTGTCCCTTTGATAGTCCCTGATCTCTCTCTGTCCCATTAGCTGTCCCTGTTATCACTCTTTGTCCCTTTTACTGTCCCCCTGAACTCCCTCTCAGTCCCTTGAATTGTCACTGATCTGACTCTCTGTCGCAATAACTGTCACTGATCTCAATTTCTGTCCTATAACATTCCCGTGATCTCACCGTCTGTCCATTTAACCTCCCCGTGATCTCACTCTCTGTCCCATTACCCTCCACGTAATCTCAATCTCTGTCCCTTCAACCTTCCCGTGATCTCACTCTCTGTCCCTTTAACATCCCCGTGATCTCACTCTCTGTCCCTTTAACCTCCCCGTGATCACAATCGCTGTCCCTTTAACCTCCACGTGATCTCACTCTCTGTCCCTTTAACCTCCCCGTGATCTCACTCTCTGTCCCTTTAACCTCCCCGTGATCTCACTCTCTGTCCCTTTAACCTCCCCGTGATCTCACTCTCTGCCCCTTTAACTGCTCCGTGATCTCAATATCTGTACCTTTAACCTCCCCGTGACCACACTCTGTCCCTTTAACCTCCCCGTGATCTCACTCTCTGTCCCTTTAACCTCCCCGTGATTTCACTCTCTGTCCCTTTAACCTCCCCGTGAACTCAGTCTGTCGATTTAACCACCCCGTTAACTCTCTCTGTCCCGTCAACCTCCCCGTGATCTCACTCACTGTCCCTTTAACCTCCCCATGTCCTCACTCTCTATCCCTTTAACCTCACCGTGATCTCACTCTCTGTCCCTTTAACCTCCCCGTGAACTCACACTCGGTCCCTTTAACCTCCCCGTGATCTCACTCTCTGTCCCTTTAACCTCCCCGTGATCTCAATCTCTGTCCATTAAACTCCCCGTCTTCTAAATTTCTGTCCCTTTAACCTCCCCGTGAACTCACTCTCTGTCCCTTTAACCTCCCCGTGATCTCACTCTCTGTCCCTTTAACCTCCCCGTGATCTCAATCTCTGTCCATTAAACTCCCCGTCTTCTAAATTTCTGTCCCTTTAACCTCCCCGTGAACTCACTCTCTGTCCCTTTAACCTCCCCGTGAACTCATTCTCTGTCCATTTAACCTCCCCGTGATCTCACTACCTGTCCCTTTAAACTCCCCGTGATCTCACTCTCTGTCCCTTTAAACTCCCCGTGATCTCACTCTCTCTACCTTTAACGTCCCTGTTATATCACTCTCTGTCCCTTTAACCACCCCGTGATCTCACTCTCTGTCCCTTTAACCTCTCCGTGATCTCACTCTCTGTCCCTTTAATCGCTCCGTGATCTCAATATCTGTACCTTTAACCTCCCCGTGATCTCACTCTCTTTCCCGTTAACCTTCCCGTGATCTTAATCTGTCCCTTTAACCTTCCCTGATCTCATTCTCTGTTCCTTTAACTGTTCCCCTGATCTCAATCTCTATCCCATTAACTGTCCCCTTGATATCACTCTCAGTCCCTTTAACTGGCCCCCGATCTCACTCTCTGTCCCTTTAATAGTCCCTGCTCTCTCACTGTCCCTTTAACTGTCCCTGATATCACTCTTTGTCCCCTTAACTGACACCCTGAACTGACTCCTCTGTCCCTTTAACTGTCCCCCGATCCCACTCTCTGTCCCTTTAATAGTCTCTGATCTCTCTCTGTCCCATTAGCTGTCCCTGATATCACTCTTTGTCCCTTTTACTGTCCCCCTGAAGAACGTCTCAGTCCCTTTAATTGTCACTGATCTGACTCTCTGTCGCTATAACTGTCCCTGATCTCAATCTCTGTCCCTTTAACCTCCCCGTGGTCTCACTCTCTGTCCCTTTATTCTCCTTGTGATCTCACTCTCTGTCCCTTTATCTACCCCATGATCTCATTCTCTGTCCCTTTAACCTATCCGTGATCTCAGTCTGTCGCTTTAACCTCCCAGTTAACTCTCTCAGTCCCGTCAACCTCCCCGTGATCTTACTCTGTCCCTTTAACCTTCCCTGATCTCATTCTCTGTTCCTTTAACTGTTCCCCTGATCTCAATCTCTCTCCCATTAACTGTCCCCTTGATATCACTCTCAGTCCCTTTAACTGGCCCCGATCTCACTCTTTGTACCTTTAATAGTCCCTGCTCTCTCACTGTCCCTTTAGCTGTCCCTGATATCACTCTTTGTCCCCTTAACTGACACCCTGTACTGACTCTCTGTCCCTTTAACTGTCCCCCAATCCCACTCTCTGTCCCTTTAATAGTCCCTGATTTCTCTAAGTCCCATTTGCTGTCCCTGATATCACTCTTTGTCCCTTTTACTGTCCCCCTGAACACCGTCTCAGTCCCTTTAATTGTCACTGATCTAGCTCTCTGTCGCTATAACTGTCCCTGATCTCAATCTCTTTCCCTTTAACCTCCCCGTGATCTCACTCTCTTTTCCTTTAAACTCCCCATGATCTCACAGTCTGTCCCTTTAACATTCCAGTGATCTCACCGTCTGTCCATTTAACCTCCCCGTGGTCTCACTCTCTGTCCTTTTAACCTCCCCGTGATCTCACTCTCTGTCCCTTTATTCTCCTTGTGATCTCACTCTCTGTCCCTTTATCCACCCCATGATCTCATTCTCTGTCCCTTTAACCTATCCGTGATCTCAGTCTGTCGCTTTAACCTCCCAGTTAACTCTCTCAGTCCCGTCAACCTCCCCGTGATCTCACCCTCTATCCCTTTAACCTCCCCGTGATCTCACCCTCTGTCCCTTTAACCACCCCATGATCTCACAGTCTGTCCCATTAACATTCCCATGATCTCACCGTCTGTTCATTTAACCTCCCCGTGATCACACTCTCTGTCCCATTAACCTCCCCATGTTCTCACTCTCTATCCCTTTAACCTCCCCGTGATCTCACTCTCTGTCCCTTTAACCTCCCCGTGATCGCACTCTCTGTCCCTTTAACCTCACCGTGATCTCACTCTCTGTCCCTTTAACCTCCCCGTGATCTCTCTCTCCGTCCCTTTAACCTCACCGTTATCGCACTCTCTGTCCCTTTAACCTCCCCGTGATCTCACTCTCTGTCCCTTTAAACTCCCCGTGATCTCACTCTCTCTACCTTTAACGTCCCTGTTATATCACTCTCTGTCCCTTTAACCACCCCGTGATCTCACTCTCTGTCCCTTTAACCTCCCCGTGGTCTCACTCTCTGTCCCTTTATTCTCCTTGTGATCTCACTCTCTGTCCCTTTATCTACCCCATGATCTCATTCTCTGTCCCTTTAACCTATCCGTGATCTCAGTCTGTCGCTTTAACCTCCCAGTTAACTCTCTCAGTCCCGTCAACCTCCCCGTGATCTTACTCTGTCCCTTTAACCTTCCCTGATCTCATTCTCTGTTCCTTTAACTGTTCCCCTGATCTCAATCTCTCTCCCATTAACTGTCCCCTTGATATCACTCTCAGTCCCTTTAACTGGCCCCCGATCTCACTCTTTGTACCTTTAATAGTCCCTGCTCTCTCACTGTCCCTTTAGCTGTCCCTGATATCACTCTTTGTCCCCTTAACTGACACCCTGTACTGACTCTCTGTCCCTTTAACTGTCCCCCAATCCCACTCTCTGTCCCTTTAATAGTCCCTGATTTCTCTAAGTCCCATTTGCTGTCCCTGATATCACTCTTTGTCCCTTTTACTGTCCCCCTGAACACCGTCTCAGTCCCTTTAATTGTCACTGATCTAGCTCTCTGTCGCTATAACTGTCCCTGATCTCAATCTCTTTCCCTTTAACCTCCCCGTGATCTCACTCTCTTTTCCTTTAAACTCCCCATGATCTCACAGTCTGTCCCTTTAACATTCCAGTGATCTCACCGTCTGTCTATTTAACCTCCCCGTGGTCTCACTCTCTGTCCTTTTAACCTCCCCGTGATCTCACTCTCTGTCCCTTTATTCTCCTTGTGATCTCACTCTCTGTCCCTTTATCCACCCCATGATCTCATTCTCTGTCCCTTTAACCTATCCGTGATCTCAGTCTGTCGCTTTAACCTCCCAGTTAACTCTCTCAGTCCCGTCAACCTCCCCGTGATCTCACCCTCTATCCCTTTAACCTCCCCGTGATCTCACCCTCTGTCCCTTTAACCACCCCATGATCTCACAGTCTGTCCCATTAACATTCCCATGATCTCACCGTCTGTTCATTTAACCTCCCCGTGATCACACTCTCTGTCCCATTAACCTCCCCATGTTCTCACTCTCTATCCCTTTAACCTCCCCGTGATCTCACTCTCTGTCCCTTTAACCTCCCCGTGATCGCACTCTCTGTCCCTTTAACCTCACCGTGATCTCACTCTCTGTCCCTTTAACCTCCCCGTGATCTCTCTCTCCGTCCCTTTAACCTCACCGTTATCGCACTCTCTGTCCCTTTAACCTCCCCGTGATCTCACTCTCTGTCCCTTTAAACTCCCCGTGATCTCACTCTCTCTACCTTTAACGTCCCTGTTATATCACTCTCTGTCCCTTTAACCACCCCGTGATCTCACTCTCTGTCCCTTTAACCTCTCCGTGATCTCACTCTCTGTCCTATTAACCTCACTGTGTTCTCATTCTCTGTCCCTTTAACCTCCCCGTGATTTCACTCTCTGTCCCTTTAACCTCCCCGTGAACTCAGTCTGTCGATTTAACCACCCCGTTAACTCTCTCTGTCCCGTCAACCTCCCCGTGATCTCACTCACTGTCCCTTTAACCTCCCCATGTTCTCACTCTCTATCCCTTTAACCTCTCCGTGATCTCACTCTCTGTCCCTTTAACCTCCCCGTGATCTCACTCTCTGTCCCTTTAACCTCTCCGTGATCTCACTCTCTGTCCCTGTAACCTGACCGTGATCTCACTCTCTGTCCCTTTCACGTCCCCGTGATCTCACTCTCTATCCCTTTAACCTCTCCGTGATCTCACTCTCTGTCCACATAACCTCCCCGTGACCTCACTCTCTGTCCCTTTAACCTTCCCGTGATCTTACTCTGTCCCTTTAACCTTCCCTGATCTCATTCTCTGTTCCTTTAACTGTTCCCCTGATCTCAATCTCTATCCCATTAACTGTCCCCTTGATATCACTCTCAGTCCCTTTAACTGGCCCCCGATCTCACTCTCTGTCCCTTTAATAGTCCCTGCTCTCTCACTGTCCCTTTAACTGTCCCTGATATCACTCTTTGTCCCCTTAACTGACACCCTGAACTGACTCCTCTGTCCCTTTAACTGTCCCCCGATCCCACTCTCTGTCCCTTTAATAGTCTCTGATCTCTCTCTGTCCCATTAGCTGTCCCTGATATCACTCTCTGTCCCTTTTACTGTCCCCCTGAAGAACGTCTCAGTCCCTTTAATTGTCACTGATCTGACTCTCTGTCGCTATAACTGTCCCTGATCTCAATCTCTGTCCCTTTAACCTCCCCGCGATCTCACTCTCTGTCCCGTTAACCTCCCCATGATCTCACAGTCTGTCCCTTTAACCTACCCGTGGTCTCACTCCCTGTCCCTTTAACATTCCAGTGATCTCACCGTCTGTCCATTTAACCTACCCGTGGTCTCACTCTCTGTCCTTTTAACCTCCCCGTGATCTCACTCTCTGTCCCTTTATCCTCCCCGTGATCTCACTATCTGTCCCTTTATCCTCCCCGTGATCTCACTCTCTGTCCCTTTAACCTATCCGTGATCTCAGTCTGTCGCTTTAACCTCCCCGTTAACTCTCTCAGTCCCCTCAACCTCCCCGTGATCTCACCCTCTATCCCTTTAACCTCCCCGTGATCTCACCCTCTGTCCCTTTAACCACCCCATGATCTCACAGTCTGTCCCTTTAACATTCCCATGATCTCACCGTCTGTTCATTTAACCTCCCCGTGATCACACTCTCTGTACCTTTATCCTCCCCGTGATCTCACTCTCTATCCTTTTAACCTCCCCATTATCTCACTCTCTGTCCCTTTAACCTCACCGTGATCTCATTCTCTGTCCCTTTAACCTCACCCGTGATCTGAATCTCTGTCCCTTTAACCTCCCCGCGATCTCACTCTCTGTCCCGTTAACCTCCCCATGATCTCACAGTCTGTCCCTTTAACCTACCCGTGGTCTCACTCCCTGTCCCTTTAACATTCCAGTGATCTCACCGTCTGTCCATTTAACCTACCCGTGGTCTCACTCTCTGTCCTTTTAACCTCCCCGTGATCTCACTCTCTGTCCCTTTATCCTCCCCGTGATCTCACTATCTGTCCCTTTATCCTCCCCGTGATCTCACTCTCTGTCCCTTTAACCTATCCGTGATCTCAGTCTGTCGCTTTAACCTCCCCGTTAACTCTCTCAGTCCCCTCAACCTCCCCGTGATCTCACCCTCTATCCCTTTAACCTCCCCGTGATCTCACCCTCTGTCCCTTTAACCACCCCATGATCTCATAGTCTGTCCCCTTAACATTCCCATGATCTCACCGTCTGTTCATTTAACCTCCCCGTGATCACACTCTCTGTACCTTTATCCTCCCCGTGATCTCACTCTCTATCCTATTAACCTCCCCATTATATCACTCTCTGTCCCTTTAACCTCACCGTGATCTCATTCTCTGTCCCTTTAACCTCACCCGTGATCTGAATCTCTGTCCCTTTAGCCTCCCCGTGATCTCACTCTCTGTCCCTTTAATCTCCCCGTGATCTCACTCTCTGTCCCTTTACCTCCCCGTGCTCTCACTCTCTGTGCATTTAACCTCCCCGCCTTCTAAATTTCTGTCCCTTTAACCTCCCCGTGAACTCACTCTCTGGCCCTTTAACCTCCCCGTGATCTCAATCTCTGTCCCTTTAACCTCCCCGTGATCTCACTCTCTGTCCCTTTCACTTCCCCATGTTCTCATTCTCTGTCCCTTTAAGCTCCTCGTGAACTCATTCTCTGTCCATTTAACCTCCCTGTGATCTCACTCTCTGTCCCTTTAACCTCCCCATGATCACACTCTCTGTCCCTTTAACCTCACCGTTATCTCACTCTCTGTCCCTTTAACCTCCCCGTGATCTTAATCTCTGTCCCTTTAACCTCCCCGTTATCTCACTCTCTGTCCCTTTCTCCTCCCCGTGATCTCACTCTCTGTCCCTTTAACCTTCCCGTGATCTCACTCTCTGTCCCTTTAACCTCCCCGTCACCTCAGTCTCTGTCCCTTTAAACTCCCCGTGATCTCACCATCTGTCCTTTTAACCTCCCCGGGATCTCAGTCTGTCGCTTTAACCTCCCCGTTAACTCTCTCTGTCCCGTCAACCTCCCCGTGATCTCACTCTCTTTCCCTTTAACCTCCCCGTGATCTCACCCTCTGACCCTTTAACCTCCCCGTGATCTCACTCTCTGTCCCTTTAACCTCCCTATGATCTCACAGTCTGTCCCTTTAACATTCCCGTGATCTTACCGTCTGTCCGTTTAACCTCCCCATGATCTCACAGTCTGTCCCTTTAACATTCCCGTGATCTCACCGTCTGTCCATTTAACCTCTCCGTGATCTCACTCTCTGTACCTTTATCCTCCCCGGGATCTCACTCTCTGTCCCTTTAACCTCCCCGTGATCTCACTCTCTGTCACATTATCCTCCACGTAATCTCACTCTCTGCCCCTTTAACGTACACGTGATATCACACTCTGTCCCTTTATCCTCCTCGTGATCTCACTATCTGTCCCTTTAACCTCCCTGCGATCTCTCTCTGTCCCTTTAACCTCCCCGTGATCTCTGTCTTTCCCTTTAAACTCCCCGTGATCTCACTCTCTGTCCCTTTAACCTCCCCGTGATCTCACTCTCTGTCCCTTTAACCACCACGTGATCTCACTCACTATCCTTTTAACCTCCCCGTGATCTCACTCTCTGTCCCTTTAACCTTCCCTTATTCTCACTATCAGTCCCTTTAGACTACCCATGTTCTCAATCTCTGTCCCTTTAATCTGCCCGTGATCTCAATCTCTGTCCCTTTAATCTGCCCGTGATCTCATTCTCTGTCCCTTTAACCTCCCAGTGATCTCATTCTCTGTCCCTTTAACCTCACAGTGATCTCACTATCTGTCCCTTTAACCTCCCCGTGATCTCAGTCTGTCGCTTTAACCACCCCGTTAACTCTCTCTGTCCCGTCAACCTCCCCGTGATCTCACTCTCTGTCCCTTTAACCTCCCCGTGCTCTCACTCTCTGTCCTATTAACCTCTCCCTGATCTCACTCTCTGTCCCATTATCCTCCCCGTAATCTCACTCTCTATCCCTTAAACCTCCCCGTGATATCACTCTCTGTCCCTTTAACCTCCCCGTGATCTCAATCTCTGTCCCTTTAAACTCCCCGTGATCTCACTCACTGTCCCTTTAACCTCCCCGTGAAATCACTCTCTGTCCCTTTAACCTCCCCGTGATCTCAATCTCTGTCCCATTAACCTCCCTGTGATCTCACTCTCTGTCCATTTAACCTCCCAGTGATCTCAATCTCTGTCCCTTTAATCTCCCCATGATCTCTCTCTGTCACTTTAACCTCCCTGTAATCCCTCTATGTCCCTTTAACCTCCCCGTGACCTCACTCTCTGTCCCATTAACTGTCCCTTTGATATCAAACTCAGTCCCTTTAACTGGCCCCCGATCTCACTCTCTGTCCCTTTAGCTGTCCTGATATCAATCTTTGTCCCTTTAACTATCCCCCTGATCTCCCTAGCAGTCCCTTTAACTGAACCTGATCTGACTCTCTGTCCCTGTAACTGTCCCTTTTCTCAATCTATGTCCCTTTAACATTCCCGTGATCTCACCCTCTGCCCCTTTAACCTCCCCGTGATCTCAATCTCTGTCCCTTTAACCACCCAGTGATCTCAATCTCTGTCCCTTTAAACTACCCTTGATCTCACTGTCTGTCCCTTATACCTCAACGTATTCTCACTCTCTGTCCCTTTAAACTTCCCGTGATATCAGTCTCTGTCCCTTTAATCTCCCCGTGATCACACTCTCTGTCCCTTTAAACTCCCCGTGATCTTACTGTCTGTCCCATTAACCTCCCCGTGATCTCACTCTCTGTCCCATTAACCTCCCGGTGATCGCACTCTCTGTCCCTTTAACCTCCCCGTGATCTCAATCTCTGTCCCTTTGAACTCCCCGTGATCTCACTCTATGTCCCTTTAACCTCACTGAGATCCAACTCTCTGTCCCATTAACCTCCCCGTCATCTCACTCTCTGTCCCTTTAACCTCCCCGTTATCTCACTCTCTATCCCTTAAACCTCCCCGTGATCTCACTCTCTGTCCTTATAACCTCCCCATGGTCTCATTCTCTGACCCTTTAACCTCCTGGTGATCTCACTATCTGTTCCTTTATCCTGTCCGTGATCTCATTCTGTCGCTTTATCCTCCCCGTTAACTCTTTCTGTCCCTTTAACCGCCCCGTAATCTCACTGCCTGTCCCTTTAACCTCCCTGTGATCTCACTCTCTGTCCCTTTAACCGCCCCGTAATCTCACTGCCTGTCCCTTTAACCTCCCCGTGATCTCACTCTCTATCCCTTAAACCTCCACGTGATATCACTCTCTATCCCTTTTACCTCCCCGTGATCTCACTCTCTGTCCCTTTAACCTCCCCGTGATCTCACTGTCTGACTCATTAACCTCCCCCTGAACTCACTTTCTGTCCCCTTAAATTGCCCGTGATCTCACTCTCTATCCCTTAAACCTCCCCATGATATCAATCTCTGTCCCATTAACCTCCCCGTGATCTCACTCTCTGTCCCTTTAACGACCCAGTGATCTCACTCTCTGTCCCTTTAACCTTCCCGTGATCTAACTCTCTGTCCCTTTAACCTCCCCGTGATCTCAATCTCTGTCCCTTTAATGACCCAGTGATCTCACTCTGTCCATTTACCCTGCCCGTGATCTCACTCTGTCCCTTTAACCACCCTGTGATCTCACTCTCTGTCCCAGTAATCTCCCCGTGATCTCACTCTCTGTCCCATTAACTTCCCCGTGATCTCACTCTCTGTCCCTTTCACCTCCCCGTCATCTCACTCTCTGTTCATTTAACCTCCCCATGATCTCACTCTCTGTCCTTTAACTGTCCCTGATCTGACTCTCTGTCCCTATAACTGTCCCTGATCTCAATCTCTGTCCCATTATCATTCCCGTGATCTCACTCTCTTTCCCTATAACCTCCCCATGATCTCACTCTCTATCCCTTAAACCTCCCCATGATATCAATCTCTGTCCCATTAACCTCCCCGTGATCTCACTCTCTGTCCCTTTAACCTCCCCGTGAGCTCACTCTCTGTCCCTTTAACTTCCCCGTGATCTCACTCTCTGCCCCTTTAACCTCCCCGTAATCTCACTCTCTGTCCCTTTAACGTCCCCGTAATCTCACTCTCTGTCCCTTTAACCTCTCCGTGATCTCACTCTCTGTCCATTTAATCTCCCCGTGATCACACTCTATGTCCCTTTATACTCCCCGTGATCTCACTCTCTGTCCCTTTAAACACCCCGTGCTCTCACTCTCTTTCCTTTTAACCTCCCCGTGATCGCACTCTCTGTCCCTTTAACCTCCCCGTGATCTCACTCTCTGTCCCTTTAACATCCCCTTGATCTCTTTCTCTGCCCCTTTAATCTCCCCGTGAACTCACCCTCTGTCCCGTTAACCTCCCAGTGATCTCACTCTCTGTTCCTTTAACCTCCCCGTGATCTCACTCTCTGTCCAATTGACCTCCCCGTGATCTCACTCTCTTTCCCATTAACCTTCCCGTGATCTCACTCTCTGTCCCTTTAACCTCCCCGTGATCTCACTCACTGTGCCTTCAACCTCCCCGTGATCGCACTCTCTGTCCCATTAACTTTCCCGTGATCGCACTCACTATCCCTTCAACCTCCCCGTGTTCTCACTCTCTGTCCCTTTAACCTCCCCGTGATCTCTCTCTCTGTCCCTTTAACCTCACAGTGATCTCACTGTCTGTCCCTTTAACCTCCCCGTGATCTGAATCTCTTTCCCTTTAACATCCCCGTGAACTCACTCTCTGTCCATTTAACCTCCCCGTGATCTCACTCTCTGTCCCTTTAACCACCCCGTGATCTCACTCTCTGTCCCTTTAACCTCTCCGTGATCTCACTCTCTGTCCACTTAACCTCCCCGTGATCTCACTCCCTGTCCCTTTAACCGCTCCTTGATCTCAATCTCTGTACCTTTAACATCCCCGTGATTTCACTCTCTTTCCCTTTAACATTCCCGTGATCTTACTCTGTCCCTTTAAAGTTCCCTGATCTCATTCTCTGCTCCTTTAACTGTTCCCCTGATCACAATCTCTATCCCATTAACTGTCCCCTTGACATCACTCTCATTCCCTTTAACTGGCCCCCGGTCTCACTCTCTGTCCCTTTAATAGTCCCAGCTCTCTCTCTGTCCCTTTAGCTGTCCCTGATATCACTCTTTGTACCCTTAACTGTCCCCCTGATCTGACGCTCTGTCCCTTTATCTGTCCCCCGATCACACTCTCTGTCCCTTTGATAGCCCGTGATCTCAGTCTTTCCCATTAGCTGTCCCTGATATCACTCTTTGTCCCTTTTACTGTCCCCCTGAACTCCCTCTCAGTCCCTTTAATTGTCCCTGATCTGACTCTCTGTCGCTATAACTGTCCCTGATCTCAATTTCTGTCCTTTAACATTCCCGTGATCTCACCCTCTGCCCCTTTAACCTCCCCGTGATCTCACTTTCTGTCTCTTTAACCTCCCCATGATCTCACAGTCTGTCCCTTTAACATTCCCGTGATCTCACCGTCTGTCCATTTAACCTCGCCGTGATCACACTCTCTGTACCTTTCTCCTCACCGTGATCTCACTCTCTGTCCCTTCAACCTCCCCGTGATCTCACTCTCTGTCCCATTACCCTCCACGTAATCTCAATCACTGTCCCTTTAATCTTCCCGTGATCTCACTCTCTGTCCCGTCCACCTCCCCGTGATCTCACTCTCTGTTCCTTTAACCTCCCCGTGATCTCACTCTCTGTCCCATTAACTTGCCCGTGATCGCAATCTCTATCCCTTTAACCTCCCCGTGATCACACTCTCTGTCCCTTTAACCTCCCCGTGATCTCACTCACTGTCCCTTTAACCTCCCAGTGATCTCAATCTCTGTCCCTTTAATCTGCCCGTGATCTCAATCTCTGTACCTTTCACCAACCCGTGAACTCACTCTCTGTCCCTTTACACTCCCCATGAGCTAACTCTCTTTCCCTTTAACCTCCCCGTGATCACACTCTCTGTCCCTTTATGCTCCCCATGATATCACTCTCTGTCCCTTTAACCTCCCAGTGATCTCTCTCTCTGTCCCGTTAACCTCCCCGTGATCTCAGTCTCTGTCCCTTTAACCTCCTCGTGATCACTTACTGTCCCTTTATCCTCCCCGTGATCTCACTCTCGGACCCTTTAAACTTCCCGTGACATCGCTCTCTGTCCCTTTAGCCTCCCCGTGATCTCACTCTCTGCCCCTTTAAACTCCCAGTGATCTCACTCTCTATCTCTTTAGCCACCCCGTGATCTCACTCTCTGTCCCTTAAACCTCCCCGTGATCTCACTCTCTGTCCTTATAACCTCCCCATGGTCTCATTCTCTGACCCTTTAACCTCCTGGTGATCTCACTATCTGTTCCTTTATCCTGTCCGTGATCTCATTCTGTCGCTTTATCCTCCCCGTTAACTCTTTCTGTCCCTTTAACCGCCCCGTAATCTCACTGCCTGTCCCTTTAACCTCCCTGTGATCTCACTCTCTGTCCCTTTAACCGCCCCGTAATCTCACTGCCTGTCCCTTTAACCTCCCCGTGATCTCACTCTCTATCCCTTAAACCTCCACGTGATATCACTCTCTATCCCTTTTACCTCCCCGTGATCTCACTCTCTGTCCCTTTAACCTCCCCGTGATCTCACTGTCTGACTCATTAACCTCCCCCTGAACTCACTTTCTGTCCCCTTAAATTGCCCGTGATCTCACTCTCTATCCCTTAAACCTCCCCATGATATCAATCTCTGTCCCATTAACCTCCCCGTGATCTCACTCTCTGTCCCTTTAACGACCCAGTGATCTCACTCTCTGTCCCTTTAACCTTCCCGTGATCTAACTCTCTGTCCCTTTAACCTCCCCGTGATCTCAATCTCTGTCCCTTTAATGACCCAGTGATCTCACTCTGTCCATTTACCCTGCCCGTGATCTCACTCTGTCCCTTTAACCACCCTGTGATCTCACTCTCTGTCCCAGTAATCTCCCCGTGATCTCACTCTCTGTCCCATTAACTTCCCCGTGATCTCACTCTCTGTCCCTTTCACCTCCCCGTCATCTCACTCTCTGTTCATTTAACCTCCCCATGATCTCACTCTCTGTCCTTTAACTGTCCCTGATCTGACTCTCTGTCCCTATAACTGTCCCTGATCTCAATCTCTGTCCCATTATCATTCCCGTGATCTCACTCTCTTTCCCTATAACCTCCCCATGATCTCACTCTCTATCCCTTAAACCTCCCCATGATATCAATCTCTGTCCCATTAACCTCCCCGTGATCTCACTCTCTGTCCCTTTAACCTCCCCGTGAGCTCACTCTCTGTCCCTTTAACTTCCCCGTGATCTCACTCTCTGCCCCTTTAACCTCCCCGTAATCTCACTCTCTGTCCCTTTAACGTCCCCGTAATCTCACTCTCTGTCCCTTTAACCTCTCCGTGATCTCACTCTCTGTCCATTTAATCTCCCCGTGATCACACTCTATGTCCCTTTATACTCCCCGTGATCTCACTCTCTGTCCCTTTAAACACCCCGTGCTCTCACTCTCTTTCCTTTTAACCTCCCCGTGATCGCACTCTCTGTCCCTTTAACCTCCCCGTGATCTCACTCTCTGTCCCTTTAACATCCCCTTGATCTCTTTCTCTGCCCCTTTAATCTCCCCGTGAACTCACCCTCTGTCCCGTTAACCTCCCAGTGATCTCACTCTCTGTTCCTTTAACCTCCCCGTGATCTCACTCTCTGTCCAATTGACCTCCCCGTGATCTCACTCTCTTTCCCATTAACCTTCCCGTGATCTCACTCTCTGTCCCTTTAACCTCCCCGTGATCTCACTCACTGTGCCTTCAACCTCCCCGTGATCGCACTCTCTGTCCCATTAACTTTCCCGTGATCGCACTCACTATCCCTTCAACCTCCCCGTGTTCTCACTCTCTGTCCCTTTAACCTCCCCGTGATCTCTCTCTCTGTCCCTTTAACCTCACAGTGATCTCACTGTCTGTCCCTTTAACCTCCCCGTGATCTGAATCTCTTTCCCTTTAACATCCCCGTGAACTCACTCTCTGTCCATTTAACCTCCCCGTGATCTCACTCTCTGTCCCTTTAACCACCCCGTGATCTCACTCTCTGTCCCTTTAACCTCTCCGTGATCTCACTCTCTGTCCACTTAACCTCCCCGTGATCTCACTCCCTGTCCCTTTAACCGCTCCTTGATCTCAATCTCTGTACCTTTAACATCCCCGTGATTTCACTCTCTTTCCCTTTAACATTCCCGTGATCTTACTCTGTCCCTTTAAAGTTCCCTGATCTCATTCTCTGCTCCTTTAACTGTTCCCCTGATCACAATCTCTATCCCATTAACTGTCCCCTTGACATCACTCTCATTCCCTTTAACTGGCCCCCGGTCTCACTCTCTGTCCCTTTAATAGTCCCAGCTCTCTCTCTGTCCCTTTAGCTGTCCCTGATATCACTCTTTGTACCCTTAACTGTCCCCCTGATCTGACGCTCTGTCCCTTTATCTGTCCCCCGATCACACTCTCTGTCCCTTTGATAGCCCGTGATCTCAGTCTTTCCCATTAGCTGTCCCTGATATCACTCTTTGTCCCTTTTACTGTCCCCCTGAACTCCCTCTCAGTCCCTTTAATTGTCCCTGATCTGACTCTCTGTCGCTATAACTGTCCCTGATCTCAATTTCTGTCCTTTAACATTCCCGTGATCTCACCCTCTGCCCCTTTAACCTCCCCGTGATCTCACTTTCTGTCTCTTTAACCTCCCCATGATCTCACAGTCTGTCCCTTTAACATTCCCGTGATCTCACCGTCTGTCCATTTAACCTCGCCGTGATCACACTCTCTGTACCTTTCTCCTCACCGTGATCTCACTCTCTGTCCCTTCAACCTCCCCGTGATCTCACTCTCTGTCCCATTACCCTCCACGTAATCTCAATCACTGTCCCTTTAATCTTCCCGTGATCTCACTCTCTGTCCCGTCCACCTCCCCGTGATCTCACTCTCTGTTCCTTTAACCTCCCCGTGATCTCACTCTCTGTCCCATTAACTTGCCCGTGATCGCAATCTCTATCCCTTTAACCTCCCCGTGATCACACTCTCTGTCCCTTTAACCTCCCCGTGATCTCACTCACTGTCCCTTTAACCTCCCAGTGATCTCAATCTCTGTCCCTTTAATCTGCCCGTGATCTCAATCTCTGTACCTTTCACCAACCCGTGAACTCACTCTCTGTCCCTTTACACTCCCCATGAGCTAACTCTCTTTCCCTTTAACCTCCCCGTGATCACACTCTCTGTCCCTTTATGCTCCCCATGATATCACTCTCTGTCCCTTTAACCTCCCAGTGATCTCTCTCTCTGTCCCGTTAACCTCCCCGTGATCTCAGTCTCTGTCCCTTTAACCTCCTCGTGATCACTTACTGTCCCTTTATCCTCCCCGTGATCTCACTCTCGGACCCTTTAAACTTCCCGTGACATCGCTCTCTGTCCCTTTAGCCTCCCCGTGATCTCACTCTCTGCCCCTTTAAACTCCCAGTGATCTCACTCTCTATCTCTTTAGCCTCCCCGTGATCTCACTCTCTGTCCCTTTAACCTCCCCGTGATCTCACTCTCTGTCCCTCTAACCTCCCGGTGATCTCACTCACTGTCCCATTAAATTCCCCGTGATCTCACTCCCTGTCCCTATAACCACCCCGTGGTCTCACTCTCTGTCATTTTAACCACCCAGTGAGGTCACTCTCTGTCCCTTTAAAATTCCCGTGATCTCACTTTCTGTCCCTTTAACCTATCCGTGGTCTCACTTTATGTCCCTTTAACCTACCCGTAATCACACTCTCTGTCCCTTTAACATCCCCGTGATCTCAGTCTCCGACCCTTTAACATCCCAGTGATCTCACTCTCTGGCCCTTTAACCTCCCCGTGATCTCACTCTCTGTCCCCTTAAACTCCCTGTGATCTCACTCTCTGTCCCTTTAAACGCCCCTTGATCTCTCACTTAGTCACATTAAACTCACCGTGATCTCACTCTCTGTCCCTTTATCCTCAGGGTGATATCACTCTCAGTCCCTTTATCATCCCTTTAATCTCACTCACTTTCCCTCTAATCACCCTGTGATCTCACTCTCTGTCCCTATAACCTCCCCGTGATCTCACTCTCTGTCTCTTTAACCTTCCCCTGATCTCACTCTCTGTCCCGTTAACCTACCCGTGATCTCACTTTCAGTCACAAAAACCTCCCGGGGATCTCACACTCTGTCCCTTTAACCTCGCCGTGATCACTGTCTTTACCTTTAAACTCCCCATGATCTCACTCTCTGTCCCGTTAACCTCCCCGTGATCACTCTCTGTATCTTTAACCTCCACGTGATTTCACTCTCTGTCCCTTTAACCTCCTCATGATCAGTCTCTGGCCCTTTAACCTCACCATGATCTCACTCTCTACCCCTTTAACCTCCCCGTGATCTCACTCTCTGCACCTTAAACCTCCCCGTGATCTCACTCTCTGTCCCTTTATCCTCCCCGGGATCTCACTCTCTGTCCCTGTCACCACCCTGTGATCTCACTCCCTGTCCCTTTAACGTCTCCTTGATCTCTCTCTGTCCCTTTAACCTCACCGTGATCTCACTCTCTGTCCATTTACCCTCCCCGTGATCACACTCTCTGTCCCTTTATACTCCCCGTGATATCACTCTCTGTCCCTTTAACCTCCCCGTGATCTCACTCTCATTCCCGTTAACATCCACATGACCTCACTCTCTATCCCTTTAACCTATCCGTGGTCTCACTCTCTGTCCCTTTAACCCCCTCGTGGTCACTCTCTGTCACTTTAACCTCCCAGTGATCTCAATCTCTGGCCCTTTAACCTCCCTGTGATCTCAATCTCTGTCCCTTTAACCTACCCGTGATATCTCTCTCTCTTTAACCTCCCTTGATCTCACTCTCTGTCCCTTTAAACTCCCCGTGATCTCTCACTTTGTCCCATTAACATTCCCGTGATCTCACCCTCTGTCCCTATAACCTCCCCGTGATCTCACTCCCTGTCGCTTTAACCACCACGTGGTCTCTCTCTCTGTCCCTTTAACCACCCAGTGAGCTCAATCTCTGTCCCTATAAACTTCCCCTGATCTCACTCTCTGTCCCTTTAGCCACCCCGTGATCTCACTCTCTGTTCATTTAACCTCTCCGTGATCTCACTCTATGTACCTTTAACCTCCCAGTATTCTCACTCTCTGCCACTTTAAACTCCCCGTGATCTCTCTCTCTGTCACATTAACCTTCCCGTGATCTCAGTCTCTGCCCCTTTAACCTCCCCGTGATCTCACTCTCTGTCCCTTTAACCTCCTCGTGATCACTCTCTGTCCCTTTAACCTCCCCGTCATCTAACTCTCTGTCCATTTATCCTCCCCGTGATCTCACTCTCTGTCCCTTTAAACACCCCGGGATCTCACTCTCTGTCCCTTTAACCTCACCGTGGTCCCACTCACTGTCCCGTTAACCACCCCCTGATCTCACTCTGTGTACGTTTAACCTCCCTGTGATCTCTCTCTCTGTCCCTTTAAACTCCCTGTGATCTCTCTCTCTGTCCATTTAACCTGCACGTGATTTCACTCTCTGTCCTTTAACTTCCCCGTGATGTCACTCTCTGGCCCTTTAACAACCCCGTGATATCACTCACTGTCCCTTTAACCTCCCAGTGATCTCAATCTCTGGCCCTTTAACCTCCCCGTGATCTCAATCTCTGTCCCGTTGACCTACCCGTGATCTCTCTGTCTCTTTAACCCTCCTTGATCTCACTCTCTGTCCCTTTAACCTCCCCGTGATCTCACTCTCTATCCCTTAAACCTCCACGTGATATCACTCTCTATCCCTTTTACCTCCCCGTGATCTCACTCTCTGTCCCTTTAACCTCCCCGTGATCTCACTGTCTGACTCATTAACCTCCCCCTGAACTCACTTTCTGTCCCCTTAAATTGCCCGTGATCTCACTCTCTATCCCTTAAACCTCCCCATGATATCAATCTCTGTCCCATTAACCTCCCCGTGATCTCACTCTCTGTCCCTTTAACCTCCCCGTGATCTCAATCTCTGTCCCTTTAATGACCCAGTGATCTCACTCTGTCCATTTACCCTGCCCGTGATCTCACTCTGTCCCTTTAACCACCCTGTGATCTCACTCTCTGTCCCAGTAATCTCCCCGTGATCTCACTCTCTGTCCCATTAACTTCCCCGTGATCTCACTCTCTGTCCCTTTCACCTCCCCGTCATCTCACTCTCTGTTCATTTAACCTCCCCATGATCTCACTCTCTGTCCTTTAACTGTCCCTGATCTGACTCTCTGTCCCTATAACTGTCCCTGATCTCAATCTCTGTCCCATTATCATTCCCGTGATCTCACTCTCTTTCCCTATAACCTCCCCATGATCTCACTCTCTATCCCTTAAACCTCCCCATGATATCAATCTCTGTCCCATTAACCTCCCCGTGATCTCACTCTCTGTCCCTTTAACGACCCAGTGATCTCACTCTCTGTCCCTTTAACCTTCCCGTGATCTAACTCTCTGTCCCTTTAACCTCATCGAGATCTCATTCTCTGTCCCTTTAAACTCCCTGTGATCTCACTCTCTGTCCCATTAACCTCCCCCTGATCTCACTCTCTGTCCCCTTAACTTTCCCGTGATCTCACTCTCTATCCCTTAAACCTCCCCATGATTCATTCTATGTCCCATTAACCTCCCCGTGATCTCACTCTCCGTCCCTTTAACCTCCCCCTGATCTCACTCTCTGTCCCCTTAACTTTCCCGTGATCTCACTCTCTATCCCTTAAACCTCCCCGTGATATCACTCTATGTCCCATTAACCTCCCCGTGATATCACTCTCTGTCCCTTTAACCTCCCCGTGATCTCAATCTCTGTCACTTTAACCACCCCGTGATCTCACTCTCTGTCCCTTTAAACTACCCGTGATCTAACTCTCTGTCCCTTTAACCTCCCAGTGATCTCACTCTCTGTCCCTTTAACCTCCCCGTGATTTCAATCTCTGTACCTTTAACGTCCCTTTGATCTGACTCGGTCCCTTTATCCTCCCCGTGATCTCAATCTCTGTCCCTTTAAACTCCCCGTGATCTCACTCTTTGTCCCTTTAATCTCCCCGTGATCTCACTCTCGGTCACGTTAACCTCCCCGTGATCTCACTCTCTGTCCCTTTAACTTCCCCGTGATCTCACTCTCTGTCCCTTTCACCTCCCCGTCATCTCACTCTCTGTCCCATTAACCTCCCCGTCATCTCACTCTCTGTCCCATTAACCTCCCCCTGATCTCACTCTCTGTCCCCTTAACTTTCCAGTGATCTCGCTCTCTATCCCTTAAACCTCCCCGTGATATCACTCTCTGTCCCATTAACCTCCCCGTGATCTCACTCTCTGTCCCTTTAACCTCCCCGTGATCTCACTCTCTTTCCCTTTAACCTCCCCGTGATCACAATCTCTGTCCCTTTAAATACCCTGTGATCTCACTCTCTGTCCCTTTAACCTCCCCGTGATCTAATTCTCTGTCCCTTTATCCTCCCCGTGATCTCGCTCTCTGTCCCTTTAACCTTCCCGTCATCTCAATCTCTGTACCTTTAATGTCCCCGTGATCTCACTCGGTCCCTTTAACCTCCCCGTTATCTCAATCTCTGTCCCTTTAACGTCCCAGTGGTCTCACACTGTCCAATTAATCTTCCCATGATCTCAATCTCTGTCCATTTAACCTGCCCATGATCTCTCTTGCTGTCTCTTTAACCTCCCTATGATCTCATTCTCTGTCGCTTTCACCTGCCCGTGATCTCACTATCTGTCCCATTAATCTCCCCGTGATCTCACTCTCAGTCCCGTTAAGCTCCCCGTGATCTCACTCTCTGTCCCTTTAACTTCCCCGTGATCTCACTCTCTGCCCCTTTCACCTCCCCGTCATCTCACTCTCTGTCCCATTAACCTTCCCGTGTTCTCACTTTCTTTCCCTTTAACCTCCCCGTGAGCTCACTCTCTGTCCCTTTAACTTCCCCGTGATCTCACTCTCTGCCCCTTTAACCTCCCCGTAATCTCACTCTCTGTCCCTTTAACGTCCCCGTAATCTCACTCTCTGTCCCTTTAACCTCTCCGTGATCTCACTCTCTGTCCATTTAATCTCCCCGTGATCACACTCTATGTCCCTTTATACTCCCCGTGATCTCACTCTCTGTCCCTTTAAACACCCCGTGCTCTCACTCTCTTTCCTTTTAACCTCCCCGTGATCGCACTCTCTGTCCCTTTAACCTCCCCGTGATCTCACTCTCTGTCCCTTTAACATCCCCTTGATCTCTTTCTCTGCCCCTTTAATCTCCCCGTGAACTCACCCTCTGTCCCTTTAACCTCCCCGTGATCTCACTCACTGTGCCTTCAACCTCCCCGTGATCGCACTCTCTGTCCCATTAACTTTCCCGTGATCGCACTCACTATCCCTTAAACCTCCCAGTGATCTCACTCTCTGTTCCTTTAACCTCCCCGTGATCTCTCTCTCTGTCCATTTAACCTGCACGTGATCTCACTCTCTGTCCCATTAACCTACCCTTGTTCTCACTCTCTTTTCCTTTAACCTCCCCGTGATCTCACTCTCTGTCCCTTTAACCTCCCCATGATCTAACTCTCTGTCCCTTTAACCTCCCCGTGATCTCACACTCTGGCTCTTTAACCGGCCCGTGATCTCATTCTCTGTCCCTTCAACCTTCCAGTGATCTCACCCTCTGTCCCATTAACCTAATCGCGATCTCACTCTCTGTCCCTTTAACCTCCCCGTGATCTCACTCTCTGTCCCTTTAACCTCCCCGTGATCAAACTCTCTGTCCCTTTAATCTCCCCGTGATCTAACTCTCTGTCCCTTTAAACTCCCCGTGATGTCACTCTCTGTCCCATTAACCTCCCCGTGATCTCGCTCTCTGTCCCTTTAACCTCACCGTGATCTCACTCTGTCCCTTTAACCTCCCAGTGATCACTCTCTCTGTCCCTTTAACCTCAACGTGATTTCAATCTCTGTCCCTTTAACCTCGCCGTGACCTCACACTCTGGCTCTTTAACCGCACCGTGATCTCATTCTCTGTCCCTTTAACCTCCCCGTGATCTCACTCTCTGTCCCTTTAACCTCCCCGTGATCTCACTCTCTGTCCCTTTAACCTCCCCGTGATCTCACTCTCTGTCCCTTTAACCTCACAGTGATCTCACTCTCTGTCCCTTTAACCTCCCCGTGATCTCATTCTCTGTCCCATTATCCTCCCCATTATCTCACACTCTGTCCCTTTAAACTCCCCGTGATCTCACTCTGTGTCTCATTAACCTCCCCATGATCTCACTCTCTGTCTCTTTAACCTCCCCCTGATTGAACTCTCTGTACCGTTAACCTCTCCATGATCTCACTCTCTGTCCCATTAAGCTCCCCGTGATCTCACTCTCTGTCCCTTTAACCACCCAGTGAGCTCTCTCTCTGTCCCTTTAAACTCCCCGTGATCTCACTCTCTGTCCCTTTAACCTCCCCGTGATCTCACTCTCTGTCCTTTTAACCACCCCGTGATCTCTCACTTTGTCCCATTATCCTCCCCGTGATCACACTCCCTGTCCCTTTAACCTCCCCGTAATCAGACTCTCTGTCCCTTTAACCTTCGCGTTATCTCACTCTCTTTCCCTTTAACATTCCCGTGATCTCACTCTCTGTCCCTTTAACCTCCCCGTGATCTAACTCTCTGTCCCTTTAACCTCCCCGTGATCTCACTCTCAGTCCCTTTAACTTCCCCGTGATCTCGCTCTCTGTCCCTTTAACCAACCCGTGATCTCACTCTGTCCCTTTAACCTCCCAGTGATCACTCTCTCTGTCCCTTTAACTTCAACGTGATTTCAATCTCTGTCCCTTTAACCTCCCCGTGATCTCACTCTCTGTCCCTTTAACCTCACCGTGATCTCACTGTCTGTCCCTTTAACCTCCCCGTGATCTCATTCTCTGTACCATTATCCTCCCCATTATCTCACTCTCTGTCCCTTTAAACTCCCCGTGATCTCACTCTAGTCTCTTTAAACTCCCCATGATCTCACTCTCTGTCTCTTTAACCTCCCCCTGATTGCACTCTCTGTACCGTTAACCTCCCCGTGAGCTCAATCTCTGTCCTTTTAACCACCCTGTGATCTCTCACTTTGACCCATTATCCTCCCCGTGATCACACTCCCTGTCCCTTTAACCTCCCCGTAATCAGACTCTCTGTCCCTTTAACCTCCGTGTTATCTCACTCTCTATCCCTTTAACATTCCCGTGATCTCACTCTCTGTCCCCTTAACCTCCCCCTGATCTCACTCTCTGTCCCTTTAACCTCCCAGTGATGTCATTCTCTGCCCCTTTAACCTCCCCGCGATCTCAATCTCTGTCCCTTTAACCTCGCCGTGATCACTGTCTCTACCTTTAACCTCACCGTGAGCTCACTCTCTGTCCCTTTAAGCTCCCCGTGATCTCACTCTCTGTCCCTTTAACCACCCAGTGAGCTCTCTCTCTTTCCCTTTAAACTACCCGTGATCTCTCTCTCTGTCCCTTTAACCTCCCCATGAGCTCACTCTCTGTCCCTTTAAGCTCCCCGTGATCTCAGTCTCTGCGCCTTTAAACTCCCCGTGATCTCACTCTCTGTCCCTTTAACCTCACCGTGATCTCACTCTCTGTCCCTTTATCTTCTCCATTATCTCACTCTCTGTACCTTTAATCTCCCCCTGATCTCCCTATGTGTCTCTTTAACCTTCCCATGGTCTCACTCTCTGTCCCTTTAACCTCCCCATGATCTCACTCTCTGTCCCATTCTCGTCCCCGTATTCTCAATCTCTGACCCTTTAAACTCCACTTGATGTTGCTCTCTGTCCTTTTAAACTCCCCGTGATCTCACTCTCTCTCCTTTTAACCTCCCCATGTTCTCACTCTCTCTCCCTTTAACCTCCGCGTGATCTCACTCTCTGCCCCCTTTACATTCCCATGATCTCACTCTCTGTCCC
The DNA here is from genome assembly GCF_964194155.1 of Cetorhinus maximus. Lineage (NCBI taxonomy): Eukaryota > Metazoa > Chordata > Chondrichthyes > Lamniformes > Cetorhinidae > Cetorhinus > Cetorhinus maximus. The sequence continues at coordinate 65,964 of NW_027596382.1, forward strand.
TTTAACATCGCCGTGATCACTGTCTTTACCTTTAACCTCCCCATGATCTCATTCTCTGTCCGTTTAACCTACCTGTGATCTCATTCTCTGCCCCTTTAACCTCCCCATGATCTCAAACTCTGTCCCTTTAAACTCCCTGTGTTCTCACTCTCTGTCCCTTTAACCTCCTCGTGACCACTCTCTTGCCCTTTAACCTCCCCATGATCTCACTCTCTGTCCCTTTAACGTCTACTGATCTCACACTCTGTCCCTTTAACTTCCTCGTGATCTCACTCTCTGGCCCTTTAACCTCGCCGTGATCTCACTCTCTGTCCCTTTAACCGCCTCGTGAGCACTTTCTGTCCCTTTAACCACCCGTGATCACACACTCTGTCCCTTTAACCTCCTCGTGACCACTCTCTTGCCCTTTAACCTCCCCATGATCTCACTCTCTGTCCCTTTAACCTCCCCGTCATCTCACTCTCTGCCCCTTTAACCTCCCCGTGATCTCACTCCCTGTCCTTTTAACGTCTACTGATCTCACACTCTGTCCCTTTAACCTCTTCGTGATCTCACTCTCTGGCCCTTTAACCTCGCCGTGATCTCACTCTCTGTCCCTTTAACCGCCTCGTGATCAATCTCTGGCCCTTTTACCTCCCCGTGATCTCACTCTCTGTCCCTTAAACGTGGCCCTGACCTCGCTCTCTGTCCCTTTATCCTCGCCGTGATCTCACACTCTGGCTCTTTAACCGCCCCGTGATCTCATTCTCTGCCCCTTTAACCTCCCCGTGATCTAACTCTCTGTCCCTTTAAACTCACCATGATCTCACACTCTGGCTCTTTAACTGCCCCGTGATCTCATTCTCTGTCCCTTTAACCTTCCAGTGATCTCACTCTCTGTCCCATTAACCTACGCGTGATCTCACTCTCTGTCCCTTTAACCTCCCCGTGATCTCACTCTCTGTCCCTTTAACCTCCCCGTGATCTCACTCTCTGTCCCTTTAACCTCCCCGTGATCTCACTCTCTGTCCCTTTAACCTCACCGTGATCTCACTCTCTGTCCCTTTAACCTCCCCGTGATCTCATTCTCTGTCCCATTATTCTCCCCATTATCTCACTCTCTGTTCCTTTAAACTCCCCGTGATCTCACTCTGTGTCCCTTTAACCTCCCCCTGATCTCACTCTCTGTCCCTTTAACCTCCCAGTGATGTCATTCTCTGCCCCTTTAACCTCCCCGTGATCTCACTCTCTGTCCCTTTAACCTCACCGTGATCTCACTCTCTGTCCCTTTATCTTCTCCATTATCTCACTCTCTGTACCTTTAATCTCCCCCTGATCTCCCTATGGGTCTCTTTAACCTTCCCATGATCTCACTCTCTGTCCCTTTAACCTCCCCATGATCTCACTCTCTGTCCCATTCTCGTCCCCGTATTCTCAATCTCTGACCCTTTAAACTCCACTTGATGTTGCTCTCTGTCCTTTTAAACTCCCCGTGATCTCACTCTCTGTCCTTTTAACCTCCCCATGTTCTCACTCTCTCTCCCTTTAACCTCCGCGTGATCTCACTCTCTGTCCCCTTTACATTCCCATGATCTCACTCTCTGTCCCTTTAACATCGCCGTGATCACTGTCTTTACCTTTAACCTCCCCATGATCTCACTCTCTGTCCCTTTAACCTCCCAGTGATGTCATTCTCTGCCCCTTTAACCTCCCCGTGATCTCACTCTCTGTCCCTTTAACCTCCCCGTGATCTCATTCTCTGTCCCATTATTCTCCCCATTATCTCACTCTCTGTTCCTTTAAACTCCCCGTGATCTCACTCTGTGTCCCTTTAACCTCCCCCTGATCTCACTCTCTGTCCCTTTAACCTCCCAGTGATGTCATTCTCTGCCCCTTTAACCTCCCCGTGATCTCACTCTCTGTCCCTTTAACCTCACCGTGATCTCACTCTCTGTCCCTTTATCTTCTCCATTATCTCACTCTCTGTACCTTTAATCTCCCCCTGATCTCCCTATGGGTCTCTTTAACCTTCCCATGATCTCACTCTCTGTCCCTTTAACCTCCCCATGATCTCACTCTCTGTCCCATTCTCGTCCCCGTATTCTCAATCTCTGACCCTTTAAACTCCACTTGATGTTGCTCTCTGTCCTTTTAAACTCCCCGTGATCTCACTCTCTGTCCTTTTAACCTCCCCATGTTCTCACTCTCTCTCCCTTTAACCTCCGCGTGATCTCACTCTCTGTCCCCTTTACATTCCCATGATCTCACTCTCTGTCCCTTTAACATCGCCGTGATCACTGTCTTTACCTTTAACCTCCCCATGATCTCACTCTCTGTCCCTTTAACCTCCCAGTGATGTCATTCTCTGCCCCTTTAACCTCCCCGTGATCTCACTCTCTGTCCCTTTAACCTCCCCGTGATCTCAATCTCTGTCCCTTTAAATTCCCCTTAATCTCAGTCTCTGTCGCTTTACCCTCCCCGAGATCTCACTCTCTGTCCCTTTAACCTCCCCATTATCTCACTCTCTGTCCCATTAACGTCCCCGTATTCTCAATCTCTGACCCTTTAAACTCCTCGTGAATTTACTCTCTCTCCCTTTAAACTCTCCGCGATCTCACTCTCTTTCCCTTTAACGTCCCAGTGATCTAAATCTCTGTCCCTTTAACCTCCCCATGTTCTCACTCTCACTCCCTTTAACCTCCGCGTGATCTCACTCTCTGTCCCTTTAACCTCCCCATGATCTCACTCTCTGTCCCTTTAACCTCGCCGTGATCACTGACTTTACCTTTAACCTCCCCATGATCTCATTCTCTGTCCCTTTAACCTCCCCGTGATCTCATTCTCTGTCCCTTTAACCTCCCCATGATCTCACTCTCTGTCCCTTTAATCTCCCCGTGATCTCACTCTCTGTCCCTTTAACCTCACCGTGATCTCACTCTCTGTCCCTTTATCATCTCCATTATCTCACTCTCTGTCCCTTTAATCTCCCCGTGATCTCCCTATGTGTCTCTTTAACCTCCCCATGATCTCACTCTCTGTCCCTTTAACCTCCCCATGATCTCACTCTCTGTCCTATTCTCGTCCCGTATTCTCAATCTCTGACCCTTTAAACTCCACTTGATGTTGCTCTCTGTCCTTATAAACTCCCCGTGATCTCACTCTCTGTCCCTTTAACCTCCCCATGTTCTCACTCTCTCTCCCTTTAAACTCCGCGTGATCTCACTCTCTGTCCCCTTTACATTCCCATGATCTCACTCTCTGTCCCTTTAACATCGCCGTGATCACTGTCTTTACCTTTAACCTCCCCATGATCTCATTCTCTGTCCCTTTAACCTACCTGTGATTTCATTCTCTGCCCCTTTAACCTCCCCATGATCTCAAACTCTGTTTCTTTAAACTCCCCGGGTTCTCACTCTCTGTCCCCTTAACCTCCTCGTGAGCACTCTCTGTCCCTTTAACCTCCCGTGATCACACACTCTGTCCCTTTAACCTCCTCGTGACCACTCTCTTGCCCTTTAACCTCCCCATGATCTCACTCTCTGTCCCTTTAACCTCCCCGTCATCTCACTCTCTGCCCCTTTAACCTCCCCGTGATCTCACTCCCTGTCCTTTTAACGTCTACTGATCTCACACTCTGTCCCTTTAACCTCCTTGTGATCTCACTCTCTGGCCCTATAACCTCGCCGTGATCTCACTTTCTGTCCCTTTAACCGCCTCGTGATCAATCTCTGGCCCTTTTACCTCCCCGTGATCTCACTCTCTGTCCCTTAAACGTGGCCCTGACCTCGCACTCTGTCCCTTTAACCTTCCAGTGATCTCACTCTCTGTCCCATTAACCTACGCGTGATCTCACTCTCTGTCCCTTTAACCTCCCCGTGATCTCACTCTCTGTCCCTTTAACCTCCCCGTGATCTCACTCTCTGTCCCTTTAACCTCCCCGTGATCTCACTCTCTGTCCCTTTAACCTCACCGTGATCTCACTCTCTGTCCCTTTAACATCCCCGTGATCTCACTCTCTGTCCCTTTAACCTACACCGATCGCACTCTCTGTACCGTTAACCTCCCCGTGAGCTCACTCTCTGTCCCTTTAAGCGCCCCGTGATCTCTGTCTCTTCCCCTTTAAACTCCCCGTGATCTCACTCTCTGTCCCACTAATGTACCCGTATTCTCAATCTCTGACGCTTTAAACTCCCCTTGATGTTACTCTCTGTCCCTTTAAACTCCCCGTGATCTCACTCTCTGTCCCTTTAACGTCCCCTTGATCTCAATCTCTGTCCATTTAACATTCCCATGATCTCACTCTCTGTCCCTCTAACCTCTGCCGTGATCACTGTCTTTACCTTTAACCTCCCCATGATCTCATTCTCTGTCCCTTTAAACTCCCCGTGATCTCATTCTCTCCCCCTTTAAGCTCCCCGTGATCTCAAACTCTGTCACTTTAAACTCCCCGTTTCTCACTCTCTGTCCCCTTAACCTCCTCGTGATCAATCTCTGTCCCTTTAACCTTAAGCATGATCACACACTCTGTCCCTTTAACCACCTCGTGATCACTCTCTGTCCCTTTAACATCCTCTTGATCATTCTCTTGCCCTTTAAACCTCCCCCTGATCTCACTCTCTGTCCCTTTAACCTCCCCGTGAACTCACTCCCTGTCCCATTAACCTCCCCGTGATCTCACTCTTTGTCCCTTTAACATCCCCTTGATCTCAATCCCTGTCCCTTTAACTTCCCCGTGATCTCACTCTCTGTCCCTTTAACCTCCCCGTGATCTCACTCCCTGTCCCTTTAACATCCCCGTGATCTCACTCCCTTTCCCTTTAACCTCCCCGTGATCTCACTCTCTGTCCCTTTAACGTCTCCTTGATCTCACTCTCTGTCCCTTTAACCTCCTCGTGATCACTCTCTGGCCCTTTAACCTCCCCGTGATTTCACTCTCTGTCCCTTTATCCTCCCCGTGATCTCACTCACTGTCCCTTAAACGTGCCCCTGACCTCACTCTCTGTCCCTTTAACCTCGACGTGATCTCAATCTCGGGCTCTTTAACCTCCCCGTGATCTCATTCTCTGTCCCATTAACCTTCCAGTGATCTCACTCTCTGTCCCATTAACCTACCCGTGATCTCACTCTCTGTCCCTTTTAACTCCCCGTGATCTCACTCTCTGTCCCTTTAACCTCCCCGTGATCTAACTCTCCGCCCCTTTAACCTCCCCGTGATCTAACTCTCTGTCCCTTTAACCTCCCCGTGATCTCACTCTCTGTCCCTTTAACCTCCCAGTGATCTCATTCTCTGCCCCTTTAACCTCCCCGTGATCTCACTCTCTGTCCCTTTAACCTACCCGTGATCTCAATCTCTGTCCCTTTAAACTCCCCGTGATCTCAGTCTCTGTCCCTTTACCCTCCCCGTGATCTCACTCTCTGTCCCTTTAAACTCCCCATGATCTCACTCTCTGTCCCATTAGTGTCCCCGTATTCTCAATCTCTGACCCTTTAAACTCCCCTTGATGTTACTCTCTGTCCCTTTAAACTCCCCGTGATCTCACTCTCTGTCCCTTTAACGTCCCCGTGATCTCACTCTCTGTCCCTTTAACCTCCCCATGTTCTCACTCTCTCTCCCTTTTACCTCCACGTGATCTCACTCTCCGTCCCTTTAACATTCCCTTGATCTCACTCTCTGTCCCTTTAACCTCGCCGTGATCACTGTCTTTTCCTTTAACCTCCCCATGATCTCATTCTCTGTCCCTTTAAACTCCCCGTGATCTCATTCTCTGCCCCTTTAACCTCCCCGTGATCTCTAACTCTGTCCCTTTAAACTCCCCGTGTTCTCACTCTCTGTCCCCTTAACCTCCTCGTGATCACTCTCTGTCCCTTTAACCTCCCCGTGATCACACACTCTGTCCCTTTAACCTCCTCGTGATCACTCTCTGTCCCTTTAACCTCTCCGTTATCTCACTCTCTGCCCCTTTAACCGCCCCGTGATCTCACTCCCTGTCCCTTTAACGACTCCTTGATCTCACACTCTGTCCCTTTAACCTCCTCGTGATCACTCTCTGTCCCTTTAACCTCCCCGTGATCACACACTCTGTCCCTTTAACCTCCTCGTGATCACTCTCTGTCCCTTTAACCTCCTCGTGGTCACTCTCTTGCCCTTTAACCTCCCCCTGATCTCACTCCCTTTCCCTTTAACGTCTCCTTGTTCTCACTCTCTGCCCCTTTAACCTCCCCGTGATCTCACTCCCTGTCCCTTTAACGTCTCCTTGATCTCACACTCTGTCCCTTTAACCTCCTCGTGATCTCACTCTCTGGCCCTTTAAACTCCCCGTGATCTCGCTCGCTGTCCATTTAACCTCCCCGTCATCTCACTCTCATCTCCGTTAACATCAACTTGATCTCACCCTCTATCCCTTTAACCTATCCGTGGTCTCACTTTATGTCCCTGTAACCTCCCCGTAATCACACTCTCTGTCCCTTTAACCTCCTCGTGATCACTCAATGTGCCTTTATCCTCCCCGTGATGTCCCTCTCTGTCCCTTTAAACTTCCTGAGATCTCACTCTCTGTCCCTTTATCCTCTCCGTGATCATACACTCTATCTCTTTAGCCTCCCCGTGATCTCAATCTCTGTCCCTTTAACCACCCAGTGAGCTCACTCTCTGTCCCTTTAAACTCCCCGTGATCTCACTCTCTGTCCCTTTAACCTCTCCGTGGTCTCACTTTATGTCTCTGTAACCTCCCCGCAATCACACTCTCTGTCCCTTTAACGTCCCCGTGATCTCAGTCTCCGACCCTTTAACATTCCCGTGATCTCAATCTCTGGCCCTTTAACCTCCCCGTGATCTCAATCTCTGTCCCCTTAAACTCCCCGTGATCTCACTTTCTGTCCCTTTATCCTCAGGGTGATATCACTCTCAGTCCCTTTATCGTCCCCGTAATCTCACTCACTGTCCCTTTAATCACCCTGTGATCTCACTCTCTGTCCCTATAACCTCCCCGTGATCTCACTCTCTGTCTCTTTAACCTTCCCCTGATCTCACTCTCTGTCCCGTTAACCTACCCATGATCTCACTCTCAGTCCCAAAAACCCCCCGGGGATCTCACACTCTGTCCCTTTAACCTCGCCGTGATCACTGTCTTTACCTTTAAACTCCCCATGATCTCACTCTCTGTCCCTTTAACCTCACCATGATCTCACTCTCTGCCCCTTTAACATCCCCGTGATCTCACTCTCTGCACCTTAAACCTCCCCGGGATCTCACTCTCTGTCCCTGTCACCACCCCGTGATCTCACTCCCTGTCCCTTTAACGTCTCCTTGATCTCTCTCTGTCCCTTTAACCTCACCGTGATCTCACTCTCTGTCCATTTACCCTCCCCGTGATCACACTCTCTGTCCCTTAATACTCCCTGTGATATCACTCTCTGTCCCTTTAACCTCCCCGTGATCTCACGCTCATTCCCGTTAACATCCACTTGACCTCACTCTCTATCCCTTTAACCTATCCGTGATCTCACTCTCTGTCCCTTTAACCTCCTCGTGGTCACTCTCTGTCCCTTTAACCTCCCCGTGATCTAACTCTCTATCCATTTAACCTCCCCGTGATCTCACACTCTGTCCCTTTAAACTCCCCGGGATCTCACTCTCTGTCCCTTTAACCTCCCCGTGATCTCACTCAATGTCCCGTTAACCTCCCCCTGATCTCACTCTGTGCACGTTAAACCTCCCTGTGATCTCTCTCTCTGTCCCTTTAACCTCCCTGTGATCTCTGTCTCTGTCCATTTAACCTGCACCTGATTTGACTCTCCGTCCTTTAACCTCCCCGTGATGTCACTCTCTGGCCCTTTAACAACCCCGTGATCTCAATCTCTGTACCTCTAACCTACCCGTGATCTCTCTCTCTCTTTAACCTCCCTTGATCTCACTCCCTGCCCCTTTAAACTCACCGCGATCTAACTCTCTGTCCCTTTAACATCCCCGTGATCTCACTCCCTGTCGCTTTAACCACCACGTGGTCTCACTCTCTGTTCCTTTAACCTCCCCGTGATCTCACTCTTTGTCCCTTTAACCTCCCCGTGATCTCACTCCATGTCCCTTTAACCTCCCCATGATCTCACTCTCTGTCCCTTTAACCTCTCCGTGATCTCACTCTATGTACATTTAACCTCCCAGTATTCTCACTCTCTGCCACTTTAAACTCCCGTGATCTCTCTCTCTGTCACATTAACCTTCCCTTGATCTCAGTCTCTGTCCCTTTAACCTACTCGTGATCACTCACTGTCCCTTTATCCTCCCCATGATCTCACTCTCTGTCCCTTTAACCTCCCCGTGATCTCACTCTCTGACCCTTTAACCTACCCCTGATCGCACTCTCTGTACCGTTAATCTCCCCGTGAGCTCACTCTCTGTCCCTTTAAGCTCCCCGTGATCTCTGTCTCTGCCCCTTTAAACTCCCCTTGATCTCACTCTCTGTCCCTTTATCCACCCAGTGAGCTCTCTCTCTGTCCCTTTAAACTCCCCGTCATCTCACTCTCTATTCCTTTTACCTCCCCGTGATCTCACATTTCTGTCCCTTTAACCACCCCGTGATCTCTCACTTTGTCCCATTAACCTCCCCGTGATCACACTCCCTGTCCCTTTAACCTCCCCGTAATCAGACTCTCTGACCCATTAACCTCCGCGTTATCTCACTCTCTGTCCCTTTAACATTCCCGTGATCTCACTCTCTGTCCCTTTAACCTCCCCGTGATCTCACTCTCTGTCCCTTTAACCTCCCAGTGATCTCATTCTCTGCCCCTTTAACCTCCCCGTGATCTCACTCTCTGTTCTTTTAACCTCCCCGTGATCTCAATCTTTGTCCCTTTAAACTTCCCGTGATCTCATTCTCTGTCCCTTTACCCTCCCCGTGATCTCAGTCTCTGTCCCTTTACCCTCTCCGTGATCTCACTCTCTGTCCCTTTAACCTCCCCATGATCTCACTCTCTGTCCCATTAACGTACCCGTATTCTCAATCTCTGACCCTTTAAACTCCCCTTGATGTTACCCTCTGTCCCTTTAAACTCCCCGTGATCTCACTCTCTGTCCCTTTAACGTCCCCGTGATCTCAATTTCTGTCCCTTTAACATTCCCATGATCTCACTCTCTGTCCCTTTACCCTCTGCCGTGATCACTGTCTTTACCTTTAACATCCCCGTGATCTCATTCTCTGTCCCTTTAACCTCCCCCTGATCTCATTCTCTGCCCCTTTACCCTCCCCGTGATCTCAAACTCTGTCCCTTTAAACTCCCCGTTTCTCACTCTCTGTCCCCTTAACCTCCTCGTGACCAAACTCTGTCCCTTTAACCTCCTCGTGATCACTCTCTGTCCCTTTAACCTCCTCGTGATCACTCTCTTGCCCTTTAACCTCCACCTGATCTCACTCTCTGTCCCTTTTACCTCCCCGTTATCTCACTCTCTGCCCCTTTAGTCTCCCCGTGATCTCACTCTCTGTCCCTTTAACCTCCCCGTGATCTCACTCCATGTCCCTTTAACCTCCCCGTGATCTCACTCTCTGTCCCTTTAAGCTCCCCGTGATCTCACTCCCTGTCCCTTTAACCTCCCCGTGATCTCACTCTCTGTCCCTTTAACCTCCCCGTTATCTAACTCTCTGCCCCTTTAACATCCCCGTGATCTCACTGCCTGTCCCTTTAACCTCCCCGTGATCTCACTCTCTGTCCCTTTAACATCTCCTTGATCTCACTCTCTGTCCCTTTAACCTCCTCGTGATCACTCTCTGGCCCGATAACCTCCCCGTGATTTCACTGTCTGTCCCTTTATCCTCCCCGTGATCTCACTCACTGTCACTTAAACGTGCCCCTGACCTTACTCTCTATCCCTTTAACCTCGACGTGATCTCACACTCGGGCTCTTTAACCTCCCCGTGATCTCACTCTCTGTCATTTTAACCTCCCAGTGATCTCATTCTCTGCCCCTTTAACCTCCCCGTGATCTCACTCTGTGTCCCATTAGCGTCCCCGTATTCTCAATCTCTGACCCTTTAAACTCCCCTTGATCTCACTCTCTGTCCCTTTAACCTCCCAGTGATCTCATTCTCTGCCCCTTTAACCTCCCCGTGATCTCACTCCATGTCCCTTTAACCTCCCCGTGATCTCACTCTCTGTCCCATTAACCTACCCGTGATCTCACTCCCTGTCCCTTTAACCTCCCCGTGATCTCACTCTCTGTCCCTTTAACCTCCCCGTTATCTAACTCTCTGCCCCTTTAACCTCCCCGTTATCTAACTCTCTGCCCCTTTAACATCCCCGTGATCTCACTGCCTGTCCCTTTAAACTCCTCGAGATCTCACTCTTTGTCCCTTTAACGTCCCCGTGATCTCACTCTCTGTCCCTTTAACCACCCCATTTTCTCACTCTCTCTCCCTTTAACCTCCGCGTGATCTCACTCTCTGTCCCTTTAACATTCCCATGATCTCACTCTCTGTCCCTTTAACCTCGCCGTGATCACTGTCTTTACCTTTAACCTCCGCATGATCTCATTCTCTGTCCCATTAACCTCCCAGTGATCACTCTCTCTGTCCCTTTAACCTAACCGTGATCTCACAATCTGGCCCTTTAACCGCCCCGTGATCTCACTCCCTCTCCCTTTAACCTCCCCGTGATCTCACTCTTTGTCCCTTTAACCTCCCCGTGATCTCACTCCATGTCCCTTTAACCTCCCCGTGATCTCACTCCCTGTCCCTTTAACCTCCCCGTGATCTCACTCTCTGTCCCTTTAACCTCCCCGTTATCTAACTCTCTGCCCCTTTAACATCCCCGTGATCTCACTCCCTGTCCCTTTAACCTCCCCGTGATCTCACTCTCTGTCCCTTTAACGTCTCCTTGATCTCACTCTCTGTCCCTTTAACCTCCTCGTGATCACTCCCTGGCCCTTTAACCTCCCCGTGATTTCAGTCTCTGTCCCTTTATCCTCCATGTGATCTCACTCACTGTCCCTTAAACGTGCCCCTGACCTCACTCTCTGTCCCTTTAACCTCGACGTGATCTCACACTCGGGCTCTTTAACCTTCCCGTGATCTCATTCTCTGTCCCATTAACCTTCCAGTGATCTCACTCTCTATCCCATTAACCTAGCCGTGATCTCACTCTCTGTCCCATTAAACTCCCCGTGATCTCACTCTCTGTTCCTTTAACCTCCCCGTGATCTAACACTCCGTCCCTTTAACCTCCCCATGATCTAACTCTCTGTCCCTTTCCCCTCCCCGTGATATCACTCTCAGTCCCTTTAACCTCCCCGTGATCTCACTCTCTGTCCCTTTAACCTCCCCGTGATCTCACTCTGTCCCTTTAACCTCCCAGTGATCACTCTCTCTGTCCCTTTACCCTCAACGTGATTTCAATCTCTGTCCCTTTAACCTCCCCATGATCTCACTCTCTGTCCCATTAGCGTCTCCGTATTCTCAATCTCTGACCCTTTAAACTCCCCTTGATGTTACTCTCTGTCCCTTTAAACTCCTCGAGATCTCACTTTCTGTCCCCTTAACGTCCCCGTGATCTCACTCTCTGTCCCTTTAAACACCCCATGTTCTCACTCTCTCTCCCTTTAACCTCCGCGTGGTCTCACTCTCTGTCCCTTTAACATTCCCATGATCTCACTCTCTGTCCCTTTAACCTCGCCGTGATCACTGTCTTTACCTTTAACCTCCGCATGATCTCATTCTCTGTCCCTTTAACATCCCAGTGATCACTCTCTCTGTCCCTTTAACCTCAAAGTGATTTCAATCTCTGTCCCTTTAACCTCACCGTGATCTCACAATCTGGCCCTTTAAACACCCCGTGATCTCATTCTCTGTCCCATTAACCTCCCAGTGATCTCACTCTCTGTCGTTTTAACCTCCCAGTGATCTCATTCTCTGCCCCTTTAACCTCCCCGTGATCTCACTCACTGTCCCTTTAACCTACCCGTGATGTCAATCTCTGTCCCTTTAAACTCCCCGTGATCTCAGTCTCTGTCCCTTTACCCTCCCCGAGATCTCACTCTCTGTCCCTTTAACCTCCCCATGATCTCACTCTCTGTCCCATTTGCTTCCCCGTATTCTCAATCTCTCACCCTTTAAACTCCCCTTCATATTACTCTTTGTCCCTTTAAACTCCACGTGATCTCACTCTCTGTCCCTTTAACCTCCCCGTGATCTCACTCACTGTCCCTTTAACCTCCCCGTGATCTCACTCTCTGTCCCTTTAACCTCCTCGTGATCTCATTCTCTGCCCCTTTAACCTCCCCGTGATCTCAAACTCTGTCCCTTTAAACTCCCCGTGTTCTCACTCTCTGTCCCCTTAACCTCCTCGTGATCACTCTCTGTCCCTTTAACCTCCCCGTGATCACACACTCTGTCCCTTTAACCTCCTCGTGATCACTCTCTGTCCCTTTAACCTCCTCGTGGTCACTCTCTTGCCCTTTAACCTCCCCCTGATCTCACTCTCTGTCCCTTTAACCTCCCCGTTATCTCACTCTCTGCCCCTTTAACCTCCCCGTGATCTCACTCCCTGTCCCTTTAACGTCTCCTTGATCTCACACTCTGTCGCTTTAACCTCCTCTTGATCTCACTCTCTGTTCCTTTAACCTCCCCGTGATCTCACTCTCATCTCCGTTAACATCAACTTGATCACAACCTCTATCCCTTTTACCTATCCTTGGTCTCACTCTCTGTCCCTTTAACATCCTCGTGATCTCACTCTGTCCCTTTAACCTCCCAGTGATCACTCTCTCTGTCCCTTTAACCTCAACGTGATTTCAATCTCTGTCCCTTTAACCTCGCCGTGATCTCACACTCTGGCCCTTTAACCGCCCCGTGATCTCATTCTAGGTCCATTTAACCTCCTCGTGATCTCACTCTCTGTTCTTTTAACCTCCGCGTGATCTCACTCTCTGTCCCTTTAACCTCCCCGTGATCTCACTCTCTGACCCTTTAACCTCACAGTGATCTCACTCTCTGTCCCTTTAAACTCCCCGTCATCTCACTCTGTGTCTCTTTAACCTCCCCATGATCACACTCTCTGTCCCTTTAACCTCCCCCTTATCGCACTCTCTGTACCGTAACCTCCCCGTGAGCTCACTCATTGTCCCTTTAAACTCCACCTGATCTCAGTCTCTGCCCCTTTAAACTCCCCGTGATCTCACTCTCTGTCCCTTTAACCACCCCGTGATCTCTCACTTTGTCCCATTAACCTCCCCGTGATCACACTCCCTGTCCCTTTAACCTCCCCGTAATCAGACTCTCTGTCCCTTTAACCTCCGCGTTTTCTAACTCTCTGTCCCTTTAACCTCCCCGTAATCAGACTCACTGTCCATTTAACCTCCCCGTCATCTCACTCTCTGTCCCTTTAACCTCTCCGTGATCTAACTCTCTGTCCCTTTAACCCCCCCGTGATCACACTCTCAGTCCCTTTAATCTCCCCGTGATCTCACTCTCTGTCCCTTTAACCTCCCCGTGATCTCACTCTGTCCCTTTAACCTCCCAGTGATCACTCTCTCTGTCCCTTTAACCTACCCGTGATCTCACTCTCTGTCCCTTTAACCTCCCCGTGATCTCACTCTGTCCCTTTAACCTCCCAGTGATCTCACTCTCTGTCCCATTAACCTACCCGTGTTCTCACTCTCTGTCCCTTTAACCGCCCCGTGATCTCATTCTCTGTCCCTTTAACCTCCCAGTGATCTCACTCTCTGTCCCATTAACCTACCCGTGATCTCACTCTCTGTCCCTTTAACCTCCCCTTGATATCACTCACTGTCACTTTAACCTCCCCGTGATCTAACTCTCTGTACCATTAACCTCCTCCTGATTTAACTCTCTGTCCCTTTTACCTCCCCGTGATCTCACTCTGTCCCTTTAACCTCCCAGTGATCACTCTGTCTGTCCCTTTAACCTCAACATGATTTCAATCTCTGCCCCTTTAACCTCGCCGTGATCTCACACTCTGGCTCTTTAACAGCCCCGTGATCTCATTCTCTGTCCCTTTAACCTCCCCGTGATCTCACTCTCTGTCCCTTTAACCTCCCCGTGATCTCACTCTCTGTCCCTTTAAACTCCCCGTGATCTCTTTCTCTGCAACATTATCCTCCCCATTATCTCATCCTCTGTCCCTTTAAACTCCCCGTGATCACACTCAGTGTCCCTTTAACCTCCCCATGATCTCACTCTCTGTCTCTGTAACCTCCCCCTGATTGCACTCTCTGTACTGTTAACCTCCCCGTGATCTCAGTCTCTGCCCATTTAAACTCCCCGTGATCTCACTCTCTGTCCCTTTAACCACCCAGTGAGCTCTCTCTCTGTCCCTTTAAACTCCCCGTGATCTCACTCTCTGTCCCTTTAACGTCCCCGTGATCTCACTCTCTGTCCCTTTAACCACCCCGTGATCTCTCGCTTTCTCCCATTAACCTCCCCGTGATCACACTCCCTGTCCTTTTATCCTCCCCGTAATCAGACTCTCTGTCCCTTTAACCTCTCCTTGATCTCACTCTCTGTCCCTTTAACCTCCCAGTGATCTCATTCTCTGCCCCATTAACATCCCCGTGATCTCACTCTCTGTCCCTTTTACCTACCCGTGATCTCAATCTCTGTCCCTTTAAACTCCCCGTGATCTCACTCTCTGTCCCATTAACCTACCCGTGTTCTCACTCTCTGTCCCTTTAACCGCCCCGTGATCTCATTCTCTGTCCCTTTAACCTCCCAGTGATCTCACTCTCTGTCCCATTAACCTACCCGTGATCTCACTCTCTGTCCCTTTAACCTCCCCGTGATATCACTCACTGTCACTTTAACCTCCCCGTGATCTAACTCTCTGTACCATTAACCTCCTCCTGATTTAACTCTCTGTCCCTTTTACCTCCCCTTGATCTCACTCTCAGTCCCTTTAACATCCCCGTGATCTCGCTCTCTGTCCCTTTAACCTCCCCGTCATCTCACTCTGTCCCTTTAACCTCCCAGTGATCACTCTCTCTGTCCCTTTAACCTCGAATGTGATTTCAATCTCTGTCCCTTTAACCTCGCCGTGATCTCACACTCTGGCTCTTTAACAGCCCCGTGATCTCATTCTCTGTCCCTTTAACCTGCCCGTGATCTCACCCCCTGTCCCTTTAACCTCCCCGTGATCTCACTCTCTGTCCCTTTAACCTCCCCGTGATCTCACTCTCTGTCCCTTTAACCTCACCGTGATCTCACTCTCTGTCCCTTTAAACTCCCCGTGATCTCTTTCTCTATAACATTATCCTCCCCATTATCTCATCCTCTGTCCCTTTAAACTCCCCGTGATCACACTCTGTGTCTCTTTAACCTCCCCATGATCTCACTCTCTGTCTCTGTAACCTCCCCCTGATTGCACTATCTGTACCGTTAACCTCCCCGTGATCTCACTCTCTGTCCCTTTAACCACCCAGTGAGCTCTCTCTCTGTCCCTTTAAACTCCCCGTGATCTCACTCTCTGTCCCTTTAACGTCCCCGTGATCTCACTCTCCGTCCCTTTAACCACCCCGTGATCTCTCGCTTTCTCCCATTAACCTCCCCGTGATCACACTCCCTGTCCCATTAACCTCCCCGTAATCAGACTCTCCTTCCCTTTAACCTCCCCTTGATCTCACTCTCTGTCCCTTTAACCTCCCAGTGATCTCATTCTCTGCCCCATTAACATCCCCGTGATCTCACTCTCTGTCCCTTTTACCTACCCGTGATCTCAATCTCTGTCCCTTTAAACTCCCCGTGATCTCAGTCTCTGTCCCTTTACCCTCCCCGTGATCTCACTCTCTGTCACTTTAACCTCCCCATGATCTCACTCTCTGTCCCATTAACGTACCCGTATTCTCAATCTCTGACCCTTTAAACTTCCCTTGATGTTACTCTCTGTCCCTTTAAACTCCCCGTGATCTCACTCTCTGTCCCTTTACCGTCCCCGTGATCTCACTCTCTGTCTCTTTAACCTCCCCATGATCTCATTCTCTGTCCCTTTAACCTCCCCGTGATCTCATTCTCAGCCCCTTTAACCTCACCGTGATCTCAAACTCTGTCCCTTTAACCTCCCCGTGATCACTCTCTGTCCCTTTAACCTCCTCGTGATCACTCTCTTGCCCTTTAACCTAACCCCTGATCACACTCTCTGTCCCTTTAACCTCCCCGTGATCTCAATCCCTGTCCCTTTAACGTCTCCTTGATCTCACACTCTGTCCCTTTAACCTCGCCGTGATCTCACTCTCTGTCCCTTTAACCTCCCCGTGATCACTTTCTGGCCCTCTAACCTCCCCGTGATCAAACTCTCTGTCCCTTTAAACTCGCCGTGATCTCACACTCTGGCTCTTTAACCGCCCCGTGATCTCATTCTCTGTCCCGTTAACCTTCCAGTGATCTCTGTCCCATTAACCGAACCGTGATCTCACTCTCTGTCCCTTTAACCTCCCCGTGATCTCATTGTCTGTCCCTTTAACCTCCCCGTGATCTCACTCTCTGTCCCTTTAACCTCCCCGTGATCTCACTCTCTGACCCTTTAACCTCACAGTGATCTCACTCTCTGTCCCTTTAACCTCCCCGTTATCTCATTCTCTGTCCCATTATCCTCCTCATTATCTCACTCTCTGTCCCTTTAAACACCCCGTGATCTCACTCTGTATCTCTTTAAGCTCCCCATGATCTCACTCTCTGTCCCATTAACCTCCCCCTGATCGCACTCTCTGTACTGTTAACCTTCCCGTGAGCTCACTCTCTGTCCCTTTAAGCTCCCAGTTATCTCCGTCTCTGACACTTTAAACTCCCCGTGATCTCACTCTCTGTCCCTTTAACCACCCAGTGAGCTCTCTCTCTGTCCCTTCAACATCCCCGTGATCTCACTCTTGGTCCCTTTAACCTCGCCGTAACCACTGTCTTTACCTTTAACATCCCCATGATCTCATTCTCTGTCCATTTAACCTCCCCGTGATCTCATTCTCTGCCCCTTTAACCTCCCCGTGATCTCAAACTCTGTCCCTTTAAACTCCCCGTGTTCTCACTCTCTGTCCCCTTAACCTCCTCGTGATCACTCTCTGTCCCTTTCACCTCCCCGTGATCACACACTCTGTCCCTTTAACCTCCTCGTGATCACTCTCTTGCCCTTTAACCTCCCCCTTATCTCACTCTCTGGCCCTTTAACCTCCCCGTTATCTCACTCTCTGTCCCTTTAACCTCCTCGTGATCTCACTCTTTGGCCCTTTAACCTCCTCGTGATCACTCTCTGGCCGTTTATCCTCCCCGTGATCTCACTCACTGTCCTTTTAACGTGCCCCTGTCCTCACTCTCTGTCCCTTTAACCTCGCCGTGATTTCACACTCTGGCTCTTTAACCGCCCCTTGATCTCATTCTCTGTCCCTTTAACCTCCCCGTGATCTAACACTCTGTCCCTTTAACCTCGCCGTGATCTCACACTCTGGCTCTTTAACCGCCCCGTGATCTCATTCTATGTCCCTTTAACCTTCCAGTGATCTCACTCTCTGTCCCATTAAATCCCCGTGATCTCACTCTCTGTCCCTTTAAACTCCCCGCGATCTCACTCTCTGTCCCTTTATCCTCCCCGTGATCTCACTCTCTGTCCCTTTAACCACCACGTGATTTCTCACTTTGTCCCATTAACCTCCCCGTGATCACACTCCCTGTCCCTTTAACCTCCCCGTAATCAGACTCTCTGTCCCTTTATCCTCCGCGTTATCTCACTCTCTGTCCCTTTAACCTCCCAGTGATCTCATTCTCTGCCCCTTTAACCTCCCCGTGATCTCACACTCTGGCTCCTTAAGCGCCCCGTGATCTCATTCTCTGTACCTTTAACGTCCCAGTGATCTCACTCTCTGTCCCATTAACCTACCCGTGATCTCACTCTCTGTCCCTTTTACCTCCCCGTGATCTCATTCTCTGTACCTTTAACGTCCCAGTGATCTCACTCTCTGTCCCTTTAACCTTCCCGTTATCTCACTCTCTGCCCCTTTAACCTCTACGTGATCTAACTCTCTGTCCCTTTAACCTCCCCGTGATCTCACTCTCTGTACCTTTAACCTCCTCGTGATCTAACTCTCTGTCCCTTTAAACTCTCCCTGATCTCACTCTCAGTCCCTTTAACCTCCCCGTGATCTCGCACTCTGTCCCATTAACCTCCCAGTGATCTCACTCGGTACCTTTAACCTCCCAGTGATCACTCTCTCTGTCCCTTTAACCTCAACGTGATTTCAATCTCTGTCCCTTTAACCTCGCCGTGAATCACACTCTGGCTCTTTAACCGTCCCGTGATCTCATTCTCTGTCCCTTTAAACTGCCCGTGATCTCACTCTCTGTCCCTTTAACCTCCCCGTGACCTCACTCTCTGTCCCTTTAACCACCCCGTGATCTCACTCTCTGTCCCTTTAACCTCACCGTGATCTCACTCACTGTCCCTTTAACCTCCCTGTGATCACATTCTCTGACCCATTATCCTCCCCGTTATCTCACTCTCTGTCCCTTTAAACTCCCCGTGATCTCACTCTGTGTCTCTTTAACCTCCCCGTGATCTCGCACTCTGGCTCTTTAACCGCCCCGTGATCTCATTCTCTGTAACTTTAACCTCCCAGTGATCTCACTCTCTGTCCCAATAACCAACCCGTGATCTCACTCTCCGTCCCTTTAACCTCCCCCTGATCTCACTCTCTGTCCCTTTAACCTTTCCGTGATCTAACTCTCTGTCCCTTTAACCTCCCCGTGATCTCACTCTCTGTCCCTTTAACCTCCCCGTGATATAATTCTCTGTCCCTTTAACCTCCCCGTGAACACACTCTCTGTCCCTTTAACCTCCCCATTTTCTCACTCTCTCTCCCTTTAACCTCCGCGTGATCTCACTCTCTGTCCCTTTAACATTCCCATGATCTCACTCTCTGTCCCTTTAACCTCGCCGTGATCACTGTCTTTACCTTTAACCTCCGCATGATCTCATTCTCTGTCCCATTAACCTCCCAGTGATCACTCTCTCTGTCCCTTTAACCTAACCGTGATCTCACAATCTGGCCCTTTAACCGCCCCGTGATCTCACTCCCTCTCCCTTTAACCTCCCCGTGATCTCACTCTTTGTCCCTTTAACCTCCCCGTGATCTCACTCCATGTCCCTTTAACCTCCCCGTGATCTCACTCCCTGTCCCTTTAACCTCCCCGTGATCTCACTCTCTGTCCCTTTAACCTCCCCGTTATCTAACTCTCTGCCCCTTTAACATCCCCGTGATCTCACTCCCTGTCCCTTTAACCTCCCCGTGATCTCACTCTCTGTCCCTTTAACGTCTCCTTGATCTCACTCTCTGTCCCTTTAACCTCCTCGTGATCACTCCCTGGCCCTTTAACCTCCCCGTGATTTCAGTCTCTGTCCCTTTATCCTCCATGTGATCTCACTCACTGTCCCTTAAACGTGCCCCTGACCTCACTCTCTGTCCCTTTAACCTCGACGTGATCTCACACTCGGGCTCTTTAACCTTCCCGTGATCTCATTCTCTGTCCCATTAACCTTCCAGTGATCTCACTCTCTATCCCATTAACCTAGCCGTGATCTCACTCTCTGTCCCATTAAACTCCCCGTGATCTCACTCTCTGTTCCTTTAACCTCCCCGTGATCTAACACTCCGTCCCTTTAACCTCCCCATGATCTAACTCTCTGTCCCTTTCCCCTCCCCGTGATATCACTCTCAGTCCCTTTAACCTCCCCGTGATCTCACTCTCTGTCCCTTTAACCTCCCCGTGATCTCACTCTGTCCCTTTAACCTCCCAGTGATCACTCTCTCTGTCCCTTTACCCTCAACGTGATTTCAATCTCTGTCCCTTTAACCTCCCCATGATCTCACTCTCTGTCCCATTAGCGTCTCCGTATTCTCAATCTCTGACCCTTTAAACTCCCCTTGATGTTACTCTCTGTCCCTTTAAACTCCTCGAGATCTCACTTTCTGTCCCCTTAACGTCCCCGTGATCTCACTCTCTGTCCCTTTAAACACCCCATGTTCTCACTCTCTCTCCCTTTAACCTCCGCGTGGTCTCACTCTCTGTCCCTTTAACATTCCCATGATCTCACTCTCTGTCCCTTTAACCTCGCCGTGATCACTGTCTTTACCTTTAACCTCCGCATGATCTCATTCTCTGTCCCTTTAACATCCCAGTGATCACTCTCTCTGTCCCTTTAACCTCAAAGTGATTTCAATCTCTGTCCCTTTAACCTCACCGTGATCTCACAATCTGGCCCTTTAAACACCCCGTGATCTCATTCTCTGTCCCATTAACCTCCCAGTGATCTCACTCTCTGTCGTTTTAACCTCCCAGTGATCTCATTCTCTGCCCCTTTAACCTCCCCGTGATCTCACTCACTGTCCCTTTAACCTACCCGTGATGTCAATCTCTGTCCCTTTAAACTCCCCGTGATCTCAGTCTCTGTCCCTTTACCCTCCCCGAGATCTCACTCTCTGTCCCTTTAACCTCCCCATGATCTCACTCTCTGTCCCATTTGCTTCCCCGTATTCTCAATCTCTCACCCTTTAAACTCCCCTTCATATTACTCTTTGTCCCTTTAAACTCCACGTGATCTCACTCTCTGTCCCTTTAACCTCCCCGTGATCTCACTCACTGTCCCTTTAACCTCCCCGTGATCTCACTCTCTGTCCCTTTAACCTCCTCGTGATCTCATTCTCTGCCCCTTTAACCTCCCCGTGATCTCAAACTCTGTCCCTTTAAACTCCCCGTGTTCTCACTCTCTGTCCCCTTAACCTCCTCGTGATCACTCTCTGTCCCTTTAACCTCCCCGTGATCACACACTCTGTCCCTTTAACCTCCTCGTGATCACTCTCTGTCCCTTTAACCTCCTCGTGGTCACTCTCTTGCCCTTTAACCTCCCCCTGATCTCACTCTCTGTCCCTTTAACCTCCCCGTTATCTCACTCTCTGCCCCTTTAACCTCCCCGTGATCTCACTCCCTGTCCCTTTAACGTCTCCTTGATCTCACACTCTGTCGCTTTAACCTCCTCTTGATCTCACTCTCTGTTCCTTTAACCTCCCCGTGATCTCACTCTCATCTCCGTTAACATCAACTTGATCACAACCTCTATCCCTTTTACCTATCCTTGGTCTCACTCTCTGTCCCTTTAACATCCTCGTGATCTCACTCTGTCCCTTTAACCTCCCAGTGATCACTCTCTCTGTCCCTTTAACCTCAACGTGATTTCAATCTCTGTCCCTTTAACCTCGCCGTGATCTCACACTCTGGCCCTTTAACCGCCCCGTGATCTCATTCTAGGTCCATTTAACCTCCTCGTGATCTCACTCTCTGTTCTTTTAACCTCCGCGTGATCTCACTCTCTGTCCCTTTAACCTCCCCGTGATCTCACTCTCTGACCCTTTAACCTCACAGTGATCTCACTCTCTGTCCCTTTAAACTCCCCGTCATCTCACTCTGTGTCTCTTTAACCTCCCCATGATCACACTCTCTGTCCCTTTAACCTCCCCCTTATCGCACTCTCTGTACCGTAACCTCCCCGTGAGCTCACTCATTGTCCCTTTAAACTCCACCTGATCTCAGTCTCTGCCCCTTTAAACTCCCCGTGATCTCACTCTCTGTCCCTTTAACCACCCCGTGATCTCTCACTTTGTCCCATTAACCTCCCCGTGATCACACTCCCTGTCCCTTTAACCTCCCCGTAATCAGACTCTCTGTCCCTTTAACCTCCGCGTTTTCTAACTCTCTGTCCCTTTAACCTCCCCGTAATCAGACTCACTGTCCATTTAACCTCCCCGTCATCTCACTCTCTGTCCCTTTAACCTCTCCGTGATCTAACTCTCTGTCCCTTTAACCCCCCCGTGATCACACTCTCAGTCCCTTTAATCTCCCCGTGATCTCACTCTCTGTCCCTTTAACCTCCCCGTGATCTCACTCTGTCCCTTTAACCTCCCAGTGATCACTCTCTCTGTCCCTTTAACCTACCCGTGATCTCACTCTCTGTCCCTTTAACCTCCCCGTGATCTCACTCTGTCCCTTTAACCTCCCAGTGATCTCACTCTCTGTCCCATTAACCTACCCGTGTTCTCACTCTCTGTCCCTTTAACCGCCCCGTGATCTCATTCTCTGTCCCTTTAACCTCCCAGTGATCTCACTCTCTGTCCCATTAACCTACCCGTGATCTCACTCTCTGTCCCTTTAACCTCCCCTTGATATCACTCACTGTCACTTTAACCTCCCCGTGATCTAACTCTCTGTACCATTAACCTCCTCCTGATTTAACTCTCTGTCCCTTTTACCTCCCCGTGATCTCGCTCTCTGTCCCTTTAACCTCCCCGTGATCTCACTCTGTCCCTTTAACCTCCCAGTGATCACTCTGTCTGTCCCTTTAACCTCAACATGATTTCAATCTCTGCCCCTTTAACCTCGCCGTGATCTCACACTCTGGCTCTTTAACAGCCCCGTGATCTCATTCTCTGTCCCTTTAACCTCCCCGTGATCTCACTCTCTGTCCCTTTAACCTCCCCGTGATCTCACTCTCTGTCCCTTTAAACTCCCCGTGATCTCTTTCTCTGCAACATTATCCTCCCCATTATCTCATCCTCTGTCCCTTTAAACTCCCCGTGATCACACTCAGTGTCCCTTTAACCTCCCCATGATCTCACTCTCTGTCTCTGTAACCTCCCCCTGATTGCACTCTCTGTACTGTTAACCTCCCCGTGATCTCAGTCTCTGCCCATTTAAACTCCCCGTGATCTCACTCTCTGTCCCTTTAACCACCCAGTGAGCTCTCTCTCTGTCCCTTTAAACTCCCCGTGATCTCACTCTCTGTCCCTTTAACGTCCCCGTGATCTCACTCTCTGTCCCTTTAACCACCCCGTGATCTCTCGCTTTCTCCCATTAACCTCCCCGTGATCACACTCCCTGTCCTTTTATCCTCCCCGTAATCAGACTCTCTGTCCCTTTAACCTCTCCTTGATCTCACTCTCTGTCCCTTTAACCTCCCAGTGATCTCATTCTCTGCCCCATTAACATCCCCGTGATCTCACTCTCTGTCCCTTTTACCTACCCGTGATCTCAATCTCTGTCCCTTTAAACTCCCCGTGATCTCACTCTCTGTCCCATTAACCTACCCGTGTTCTCACTCTCTGTCCCTTTAACCGCCCCGTGATCTCATTCTCTGTCCCTTTAACCTCCCAGTGATCTCACTCTCTGTCCCATTAACCTACCCGTGATCTCACTCTCTGTCCCTTTAACCTCCCCGTGATATCACTCACTGTCACTTTAACCTCCCCGTGATCTAACTCTCTGTACCATTAACCTCCTCCTGATTTAACTCTCTGTCCCTTTTACCTCCCCGTGATCTCACTCTCAGTCCCTTTAACATCCCCGTGATCTCGCTCTCTGTCCCTTTAACCTCCCCGTCATCTCACTCTGTCCCTTTAACCTCCCAGTGATCACTCTCTCTGTCCCTTTAACCTCGAATGTGATTTCAATCTCTGTCCCTTTAACCTCGCCGTGATCTCACACTCTGGTCCTTTAACAGCCCCGTGATCTCATTCTCTGTCCCTTTAACCTGCCCGTGATCTCACCCCCTGTCCCTTTAACCTCCCCGTGATCTCACTCTCTGTCCCTTTAACCTCCCCGTGATCTCACTCTCTGTCCCTTTAACCTCACCGTGATCTCACTCTCTGTCCCTTTAAACTCCCCGTGATCTCTTTCTCTATAACATTATCCTCCCCATTATCTCATCCTCTGTCCCTTTAAACTCCCCGTGATCACACTCTGTGTCTCTTTAACCTCCCCATGATCTCACTCTCTGTCTCTGTAACCTCCCCCTGATTGCACTATCTGTACCGTTAACCTCCCCGTGATCTCACTCTCTGTCCCTTTAACCACCCAGTGAGCTCTCTCTCTGTCCCTTTAAACTCCCCGTGATCTCACTCTCTGTCCCTTTAACGTCCCCGTGATCTCACTCTCCGTCCCTTTAACCACCCCGTGATCTCTCGCTTTCTCCCATTAACCTCCCCGTGATCACACTCCCTGTCCCATTAACCTCCCCGTAATCAGACTCTCCTTCCCTTTAACCTCCCCTTGATCTCACTCTCTGTCCCTTTAACCTCCCAGTGATCTCATTCTCTGCCCCATTAACATCCCCGTGATCTCACTCTCTGTCCCTTTTACCTACCCGTGATCTCAATCTCTGTCCCTTTAAACTCCCCGTGATCTCAGTCTCTGTCCCTTTACCCTCCCCGTGATCTCACTCTCTGTCACTTTAACCTCCCCATGATCTCACTCTCTGTCCCATTAACGTACCCGTATTCTCAATCTCTGACCCTTTAAACTTCCCTTGATGTTACTCTCTGTCCCTTTAAACTCCCCGTGATCTCACTCTCTGTCCCTTTACCGTCCCCGTGATCTCACTCTCTGTCTCTTTAACCTCCCCATGATCTCATTCTCTGTCCCTTTAACCTCCCCGTGATCTCATTCTCAGCCCCTTTAACCTCACCGTGATCTCAAACTCTGTCCCTTTAACCTCCCCGTGATCACTCTCTGTCCCTTTAACCTCCTCGTGATCACTCTCTTGCCCTTTAACCTAACCCCTGATCACACTCTCTGTCCCTTTAACCTCCCCGTGATCTCAATCCCTGTCCCTTTAACGTCTCCTTGATCTCACACTCTGTCCCTTTAACCTCGCCGTGATCTCACTCTCTGTCCCTTTAACCTCCCCGTGATCACTTTCTGGCCCTCTAACCTCCCCGTGATCAAACTCTCTGTCCCTTTAAACTCGCCGTGATCTCACACTCTGGCTCTTTAACCGCCCCGTGATCTCATTCTCTGTCCCGTTAACCTTCCAGTGATCTCTGTCCCATTAACCGAACCGTGATCTCACTCTCTGTCCCTTTAACCTCCCCGTGATCTCATTGTCTGTCCCTTTAACCTCCCCGTGATCTCACTCTCTGTCCCTTTAACCTCCCCGTGATCTCACTCTCTGACCCTTTAACCTCACAGTGATCTCACTCTCTGTCCCTTTAACCTCCCCGTTATCTCATTCTCTGTCCCATTATCCTCCTCATTATCTCACTCTCTGTCCCTTTAAACACCCCGTGATCTCACTCTGTATCTCTTTAAGCTCCCCATGATCTCACTCTCTGTCCCATTAACCTCCCCCTGATCGCACTCTCTGTACTGTTAACCTTCCCGTGAGCTCACTCTCTGTCCCTTTAAGCTCCCAGTTATCTCCGTCTCTGACACTTTAAACTCCCCGTGATCTCACTCTCTGTCCCTTTAACCACCCAGTGAGCTCTCTCTCTGTCCCTTCAACATCCCCGTGATCTCACTCTTGGTCCCTTTAACCTCGCCGTAACCACTGTCTTTACCTTTAACATCCCCATGATCTCATTCTCTGTCCATTTAACCTCCCCGTGATCTCATTCTCTGCCCCTTTAACCTCCCCGTGATCTCAAACTCTGTCCCTTTAAACTCCCCGTGTTCTCACTCTCTGTCCCCTTAACCTCCTCGTGATCACTCTCTGTCCCTTTCACCTCCCCGTGATCACACACTCTGTCCCTTTAACCTCCTCGTGATCACTCTCTTGCCCTTTAACCTCCCCCTTATCTCACTCTCTGGCCCTTTAACCTCCCCGTTATCTCACTCTCTGTCCCTTTAACCTCCTCGTGATCTCACTCTTTGGCCCTTTAACCTCCTCGTGATCACTCTCTGGTCGTTTATCCTCCCCGTAATCTCACTCACTGTCCTTTTAACGTGCCCCTGTCCTCACTCTCTGTCCCTTTAACCTCGCCGTGATTTCACACTCTGGCTCTTTAACCGCCCCTTGATCTCATTCTCTGTCCCTTTAACCTCCCCGTGATCTAACACTCTGTCCCTTTAACCTCGCCGTGATCTCACACTCTGGCTCTTTAACCGCCCCGTGATCTCATTCTATGTCCCTTTAACCTTCCAGTGATCTCACTCTCTGTCCCATTAAATCCCCGTGATCTCACTCTCTGTCCCTTTAAACTCCCCGCGATCTCACTCTCTGTCCCTTTATCCTCCCCGTGATCTCACTCTCTGTCCCTTTAACCACCACGTGATTTCTCACTTTGTCCCATTAACCTCCCCGTGATCACACTCCCTGTCCCTTTAACCTCCCCGTAATCAGACTCTCTGTCCCTTTATCCTCCGCGTTATCTCACTCTCTGTCCCTTTAACCTCCCAGTGATCTCATTCTCTGCCCCTTTAACCTCCCCGTGATCTCACACTCTGGCTCCTTAAGCGCCCCGTGATCTCATTCTCTGTACCTTTAACGTCCCAGTGATCTCACTCTCTGTCCCATTAACCTACCCGTGATCTCACTCTCTGTCCCTTTTACCTCCCCGTGATCTCATTCTCTGTACCTTTAACGTCCCAGTGATCTCACTCTCTGTCCCTTTAACCTTCCCGTTATCTCACTCTCTGCCCCTTTAACCTCTACGTGATCTAACTCTCTGTCCCTTTAACCTCCCCGTGATCTCACTCTCTGTACCTTTAACCTCCTCGTGATCTAACTCTCTGTCCCTTTAAACTCTCCCTGATCTCACTCTCAGTCCCTTTAACCTCCCCGTGATCTCGCACTCTGTCCCATTAACCTCCCAGTGATCTCACTCGGTACCTTTAACCTCCCAGTGATCACTCTCTCTGTCCCTTTAACCTCAACGTGATTTCAATCTCTGTCCCTTTAACCTCGCCGTGAATCACACTCTGGCTCTTTAACCGTCCCGTGATCTCATTCTCTGTCCCTTTAAACTGCCCGTGATCTCACTCTCTGTCCCTTTAACCTCCCCGTGACCTCACTCTCTGTCCCTTTAACCACCCCGTGATCTCACTCTCTGTCCCTTTAACCTCACCGTGATCTCACTCACTGTCCCTTTAACCTCCCTGTGATCACATTCTCTGACCCATTATCCTCCCCGTTATCTCACTCTCTGTCCCTTTAAACTCCCCGTGATCTCACTCTGTGTCTCTTTAACCTCCCCGTGATCTCGCACTCTGGCTCTTTAACCGCCCCGTGATCTCATTCTCTGTAACTTTAACCTCCCAGTGATCTCACTCTCTGTCCCAATAACCAACCCGTGATCTCACTCTCCGTCCCTTTAACCTCCCCCTGATCTCACTCTCTGTCCCTTTAACCTTTCCGTGATCTAACTCTCTGTCCCTTTAACCTCCCCGTGATCTCACTCTCTGTCCCTTTAACCTCCCCGTGATATAATTCTCTGTCCCTTTAACCTCCCCGTGATCTCACTCTCAGTCCCTTTAATCTCCCCGTGATCTCAGTCTCTGTCCCTTTAACCTCCCCGTGATCTCACTCTGTCCCTTTAACCACCCAGTGATCACTCTCTCTGTCCCTTTAACCTCCCCATGATCTCACACTCTGTCCCTTTAACCTCCTCGTGATCACTCTTTAGCCCTTTAACCTCACCATGATCTCACTTTCTGTCCCTTTTAGCTCCTCGTCATCTCACTCTCTGTCCCTTAAACGTGCCCCTAACCTTACTCTCTGTCGCTTTAACCTCGCTGTGATCTCACACTCTGGCTCTTTAACCGCCCCGTGATCTCATTCTCTGTCCCTTTAACCTCCCAGTGATCTCACTCTCTGTGCCATTAACCTACCCGTGTTCTCACTCTATGTCCCTATAACCTCCCCGTGATCTCACTCTCTGTCCCTTTAACCTCCCCGTGATATCACTCACTGTCCCTTTAACCTCCCCGTGATCTAACTCTCTGTACCTTTAACCTCCTCGTGATCTAACTCTCTGTCCCATTAACCTCCCCGTGATCTCACTCTCAGTCCCTTTAACCTCCCCGTGATCTCGCTCTCTGTCCCTTTAACCTCCCCGTGATCTCACTCGGTCCCTTTAACCTCCCAGTGATCACTCTCTCTGTCCCTTTAACATCAACGTGATTTCAATCTCTGTCCCTTTAACCTCGCCGTGATCTCACACTCTGGCTCTTTAACCGCCACGTGATCTCATTCTCTGTCCCTTTAACCTGCCCGTGATCTCACTCTCTGTCCCTTTAACCTCCCCGTGATCTCACTCTCTGTCCCTTTAACCTCCCCGTGATCTCACTCTCTGTCCCTTTAACCTCATCGTGATCTCACTCTCTGTCCCTGTAACCTCCCCGTGATCTCATTCTCTGTCCCATTATCCTCCCCGTTATCTCACTCTCTGTCCCTTTAAACTCCCCGTGATCTCACTCTGTGTCTCTTTAACCTCCCCATGATATCACTCTCTGTCCCTTTAACCTCCCCCTGATCGCACTCTCTGTACCGTTAACCTCCCCGTGAGCTCACTCTCAGTCCCTTTAAGCTCCCCGTGATCTCAGTCTCTGCCGTTTTAAACTCCCCGTGATCTCACTCACTGTCCTTTTAACCTCCCAGTGATCTCATTCTCTGCCCCTTTAACGTCCCCGTGATCTCACACTCTGGCTCTTTAACCGCCCCGTGATCTCATTCTCTGTACCTTTAACCTCCCAGTGTTCTCACTCTCTGTCCCATTAACCAACCCGTGATCTCACTCTCTGTCCCTTTACCTCCCCGTGATCTCACTCTCTGTCCCTTAAACCTCCCCGTGATCTCACTCTCAGTCCCTTTAATCTCCCCGTGAACTCACTCTCTGTCCCTTTAACCTCCCCGTGATCTCACTCTATCCCTTTAGACTCCCAGTGATCACTCTCTCTGTCCCTTTAACCTCCCCGTGATCTCACTCTCTGTCCCTTTAACCTCCCCGTGATCTCACTCTCTGTCCCTTTAACCTCATCGTGATCTCACTCTCTGTCCCTGTAACCTCCCCGTGATCTCATTCTCTGTCCCATTATCCTCCCCGTTATCTCACTCTCTGTCCCTTTAAACTCCCCGTGATCTCACTCTGTGTCTCTTTAACCTCCCCATGATATCACTCTCTGTCCCTTTAACCTCCCCCTGATCGCACTCTCTGTACCGTTAACCTCCCCGTGAGCTCACTCTCAGTCCCTTTAAGCTCCCCGTGATCTCAGTCTCTGCCGTTTTAAACTCCCCGTGATCTCACTCACTGTCCCTTTAACCTCCCAGTGATCTCATTCTCTGCCCCTTTAACGTCCCCGTGATCTCACACTCTGGCTCTTTAACCGCCCCGTGATCTCATTCTCTGTACCTTTAACCTCCCAGTGTTCTCACTCTCTGTCCCATTAGCCAACCCGTGATCTCACTCTCTGTCCCTTTACCTCCCCGTGATCTCACTCTCTGTCCCTTAAACCTCCCCGTGATCTCACTCTCAGTCCCTTTAATCTCCCCGTGAACTCACTCTCTGTCCCTTTAACCTCCCCGTGATCTCACTCTATCCCTTTAGACTCCCAGTGATCACTCTCTCTGTCCCTTTAACCTCCCCGTGATCTCACTCTCTGTCCCTTTAACCTCCTCGTGATCA
Source organism: Cetorhinus maximus (assembly GCF_964194155.1). Classification (NCBI taxonomy): domain Eukaryota; kingdom Metazoa; phylum Chordata; class Chondrichthyes; order Lamniformes; family Cetorhinidae; genus Cetorhinus; species Cetorhinus maximus. Next base: position 95,368 of record NW_027596382.1, read on the forward strand.
CTCTCTGGCCCTTTAACCTCCCCGTGATCTCACTTTCTGTCCCTTTTAGCTCCTCGTCATCTCACTCTCTGTCCCTTAAACGTGCCCCTGACCTTACTCTCTGTACCTTTAACCTCGCCGTGATCTCACACTCTGGCTCTTTAACCGCCCCGTGATCTCACTCTCTGTCCAATTAACCTCCCCGTGATCTCAATCTCTGTCCCTTTGACCTCCCCGTGATCTCACTCTTTGTCCCTTTGACCTCCCCGTGATCTCACTCTTTGTCCCTTTAACCTCCCCGTGAAATCACTCTCTGTCCCTTTAACCTCTCCTTGATCTCACTCTCTGTCCCTTTAACCTCCCAGTGATCTCATTCTCTGCCCCATTAACATCCCCGTGATCTCACTCTCTGTCCCTTTAACCTCTCCTTGATCTCACTCTCTGTCCCTTTAACCTCCCAGTGATCTCATTCTCTGCCCCATTAACCTCCCCGTGTTCTCACTCTCTGTCCCTTTGACCTCCCCGTGATCTCACTCTTTGTCCCTTTAACCTCCCCGTGAAATCACTCTCTGTCCCTTTAACCTCTCCTTGATCTCACTCTCTGTCCCTTTAACCTCCCAGTGATCTCATTCTCTGCCCCATTAACATCCCCGTGATCTCACTCTCTGTCCCTTTTACCTACCCGTGATCTCAATCTCTGTCCCTTTAAACTCCCCGTGATCTCACTCTCTGTCCCATTAACCTACCCGTGTTCTCACTCTCTGTCCCTTTAACCGCCCCGTGATCTCATTCTCTGTCCCTTTAACCTCCCAGTGATCTCACTCTCTGTCCCATTAACCTACCCGTGATCTCACTCTCTGTCCCTTTAACCTCCCCGTGATATCACTCACTGTCACTTTAACCTCCCCGTGATCTAACTCTCAGTCCCTTTAACCTCCCCGTGATCTCGCACTCTGTCCCTTTAACCTCCCCGTGATCTCACTCGGTACCTTTAACCTACCAGTGATCACTTTCTCTGTCCCTTTAACCTCAACGTGATTTCAATCTCTGTCCATTTAACCTCGCCGTGAATCACACTCTGGCTCTTTAACCGCACCGTGATCTCATTCTCTGTCCCTTTAACCTCACCGTGATTTCACTCACTGTCCCTTTAACCACCCCGTGATCACATTCTCTGACCCATTATCCTCCCCGTTATCTCACTCTCTGTCCCTTTAAACTCCCCGTGATCTCACTCTGTGTCTCTTTAACCTCCCCGTGATCTCGCACTCTGGCTCTTTAACCGCCCCGTGATCTCATTCTCTGTATCTTTAACCTCCCAGTGATCTCACTCTCTGTCCCAATAACCAACCCGTGATCTCACTCTCCGTCCCTTTAACGTCCCCGTGATCTCACTCTCTGTCCCTTTAACCTTTCCGTGATCTAACTCTCTGTCCCTTTAACCTCCCCGTAATCTCACTCTCTGTCCCTTTAACCTCCCCGTGATCTAACTCTCTGTCCCTTTAACCGCCTCTTGATCTCACTCTCAGTCCCTTTAATCTCCCCGTGATCTCAGTCTCTGTCCCTTTAACCTCCCCGTGATCTCACTCTGTCCCTTTAACCACCCAGTGATCACTCTCTCTGTCCCTTTAACGTACGCATGATCTCACACTCTGTCCCTTTAACCTCCTCGTGATCACTCTCTAGCCCTTTAACCTCACCGTGATCTCACTTTCTGTCCCTTTTAGCTCCTCGTCATCTCACTCTCTGTCCCTTAAACGTGCCCCTGACCTTACTCTCTGTCGCTTTAACCTCGCCGTGATCTCACACTCTGGCTCATTAACCGCCCCGTGATCTCTTTCTCTGTCCCTTTAAACTCCCAGTGATCTCACTCTCTGTCCCATTAACCTACCCGTGTTCTCACTCTATGTCCCTATAACCTCCCCGTGATCTCACACTCTGTCCCTTTAACCTCCCCGTGATCTCATTCTCTGTCCCTTTAACCTCCCCGTGATCTCACTCGGTCCCTATAACCTCCCAGTGATCACTCTCTCTGTCCCTTTAACCTCAACGTGATTTCCATCTCTGTCCCTTTAACCTCGCCGTGATCTCACACTCTGGCTCTTTAACCGCCCCGTGATCTCATTCTCTGTCCCTTTCACCTGCCCGTGATCTCACTCCCAGTCCCTTTACCCTCCCCGTGATCTCACTCTCTGACCCATAAACCTCCCCGTGATCTCACTCTCTGTCCCTTTAACCTCATCGTGATCTCACTCTCTGTCCCTTTAACCTCCCCGTGATCTCATTCTCTGTCCCATTATCCTCCCCGTTATCTCACTCTCTGTCCCTTTAACCTCCCCGTGATCTCAATCTCTGTCCCTTTAACCTGGCCGTGGTCTCACTCTCTCTCCCATTAACCTCCCCGTGATCTCACTCTCTGTCCCTTTAACCTCCCCGCCATCTCATTCTCTGTCCCATTATCCTCCCCGTTATCTCACTCTCTGTCCCATTAAACTCCCCGTGATCTCACTCTGTGTCTCTTTAACCTCCCCCTGATCTCACTCTCTGTCCCTTTAACCTCCCCCTGATCGCGCTCTCTGTACCGTTAACCTCCCCGTGAGCTCACTCTCTGTCCCTTTAAGCTCCCCGTGATCTCAGTCCCTGCCCCTTTAAACTCCCCGTGATCTCACTCTCTGTCCCTTTAACCGCCCAGTGAGCTCTCTCTCTGTCCCTTTAACCTCCATGTGATTTCACTCTCTGTCCCTTTAACCACCCCTTGATCTTTCACATTGTCCCATTTACCTCCCCGTGATCACACTCCCTGTCCCTTTAACCTCCCCGTAATCAGACTCTCTGTCCCTTTATCCTCCGCGTTATCTCACTCTCTGTCCCTTTAACATTCCCGTGATCTCACACTCTGTCCCTTTAACCTACCCGTGATCTCACTCTCTGTCCGTTTAAACTCCCCTTGATCTCACTCTCTGTCCCTTTAACATCTCCGTGATCTAACTCTCTGTCCCTTTAACCTCCCGGTGATCTCACTCTCTGTCCCTTTAACCTCACCGTTATCTAACTCTCTCTCCCTTTAACCTCCACGTGATCTCACTCTCAGTCCCTTTAATCTCCCCGTGATCTCACTCTCTTTCCCTTTAACCTCACCGTGATCTAACTCTCTGTACCTTTAACCTCCTCGTGATCTAACTCTCTGTCCCTTTAACCTCTCCCTGATCTCACTCTCAGTCCCTTTAACCTTCCCGTGACCTCGCTCTCTGTCCCTTTAACCTCCCCGTGATCTCACTCGGTCCCTTTAACCTCCCAGTGATCACTCTCTCTGTCCCTTTAACCTCAAGTGATTTCAATCTCTGTCCCTTTAACCTCGCCGTGAATCACACTCTGGCTCTTTAACCGCCCCGTGATCTCACTCTCTGTCCCTTTAACCTCCCCGTGATCTCACTCTCTGTCCCTTTAACCTCCCCTTGATCTCACTCTCTCTCCCTTTAACTTCACCGTGATCTCACTCACTGTCCCTTTAACCTCCCCGTGATCACATTCTCTGTCCCATTATCCTCCCCGTTATCTCACTCTCTGTCCTTTTAAACTCCCCGTGATCTCACTCTGTGTCTCTTTAACCTCCCCATGATCTCACTCTCTGTCCCTTTAACCTCCCCCTGATCGCACTCTCTGTACCGTTAACCACCCCGTGAGCTCACTCTCTTTCCCTTTAAGCTCCCCGTGATCTCAGTCTCTGTCGTTTTAAACTCCCCGTGATCTCACTCTCTGTCCCTTTAACCACCCAGTGAGCTCTCTCTCTGTCCCTTTAAACTCCCCGTTTTCTCACTCTCTGTCCTTTAACCTCCCCGTGATCTCACTCTCTGTCCCTTTAACCACCCCGTGATCACTCACTTTGTCCCTTTAACCTCCCCGTGATCACACTCCCTGTCCCTTTAACCTCACAGTGATCTCATTCTCTGCCCCTTTAACCTCCCCGTGATCTCACTCTCTGTCCCTTTAACCTCCGACTTATCTCACTCTCTGTCCCTTTAACATTCCCGGGATCTCACTCTCTGTCCCTTTAACCTCCCCGTGATCTCACTCTCTGTCCCTTTTACCTCACAGTGATCTCATTCTCTGCCCCTTTAACCTCACCGTGATCTCACTCTCTGTCCCTTTAACCTACCCGTGATCTCAATCTCTGTCCCTTTAAACTCCCCGTGATCTCAGTCTCTGTCCCTTTACCCTCACCGTGATCTCACTCTCTGTCCCTTTTACTCCCCATGATCTCACTCTCTGTCCCATTAACGTCCCCGTATTCTCAATCTCTGACCCTTTAAACACCCCTTGATGTTACTCTCTGTCACTTTAAACTCCCCGTGATCTCACTCTCTGTCCCTCTAACGTCCCCTTGATCTCACTCTCTGTCCCTCTAACGTCCCCTTGATCTCACTCTCTGTCCCTTTAACCTCCCCATGTTCTCACTCTATCTCCCTTTAACCTCCGCGTGATCTCACTCTCTGTCCCTTTCACATTCCCATGACCTCACTCTCTGTCCCTTTAACATCGCCGTGATCACTGTCTTTACCTTTAACATCCCCATGATCTCATTCTCTGTCCCTTTAACCTCCCCGTGATCTCATTCTCTGCCCCTTTAACCTCCCCGTGATCTCAAACCCTGTTCCTTTAAACTCCTCGTGTTCTCACTCTCTGTCCACTTAACCTCCTCGTGATCACTCTCTGTCCCTTTAACCTCCCCGTGATCACACACTCTGTCCCTTTAACCTCCTCGTGTTCATTCTCTGTCCCTTTAACCTCCTCGTGATCCCTCTCTTGCCCTTTAACCTCACCCTGTTCTCACTCTCTGCCCCTTTAACCTCCCCGTGATCTCAAACTCTGTCCCTTTTAACTCACCGTCTTCTCACTCTCTGTCCCCTTAACCTCCTCGTGATCACTCTCTGTCCCTTTAACCTCCCCGTGATCTCACACTCTGTCCCTTTAACCTCCTCGTGATCACTCTCATTCCCTTTAACCTCTCCGTGATCTCACTCCCTGTCCCTTTAATGTCTCCCTGATCTCACACTGTGTCCCTTTAAACCCCTCGTGATCTCACTCTCTGGCCCTTTAACCTCCCCGTGATCTCACTCCCTGTCCCTATAATGACTCCTTGATCTCACACTGTGTTCCTTTAACCTCCTCGTGATCTCACTATCTGGCCCTTTAACCTCCTCGTGATCACTCTCTGGCCCTTTAACCTCCCCGTGATTTCACTCTCTGTCCCCTTATCCTCCCAGTGATCTCAATCGCTGTCCCGTAAACGTGCCCCTGACCTCACTCTCTGTCCCTTTAACCTCGACGTGATCTCACACTCGGGCTCTTTAACCTCCCCGTGATCTCATTCTCTGTCCCATTAACCTTCCAGTGATCTCACTCTCTGTCCCATTAACCTCCCCGTGATCTCACTCTCTGTCCCTTTAATCTCCCCGTGATCTCACTCTCTGTAACTTTAACATCCCCGTGATCTCACACTCTGTCCCTATAACCACCCAGTGAGCTCTCTCTCTGTCCCTTTAACCTCTCCGTGATCTCACTCTCTCTCCCTTTAACCTCCCCGTGATCTCACTCTCAGTCCCTTTAACCTCCCCGTGATCTCACTCTCTGTCCCTTTAACCTCCCCGTGATCTCACACTCTGTCCCTATAACCACCCAGTGAGCTCTCTCTCTGTCCCTTTAACCTCCCCGTGATCACACACTCTGTCCCTTCAACCTCATCGTGATCACTCTCTGGCCCTTTAACCTCCTCGTGATCTCACTCTCTGTCCCTTTAACCTCCTCGTGATCACTCTCTGGCCCTTTAACCTCCCCGTGATTTCACGCTCTGTCCCTTTATCATCCCCGTGATCTCACTCACTGTCCCTTAAACTTGACCCTGACCTCACTCTCTGTCCCGTTAACCTCGCCGTGATCTCACACTCTGGCTCTTTAACCGCCCCGTGATCTCATTCTCTGTCCCTTTAACCACCCCGTGATCTCATTCTCTGTCCCTTTAACCACAACGTGATTTCAATCTCTGTCCCTTTAAACTCGCCGTGATCTCACACTCTGGTCCTTTAACCGCCCCGTGATCTCATTCTCTGTCCCTTTAAGCTCCCCGTGATCTCACTCTCTGTCCCTTTAACCTCCCCGTGATCTCACTCTCTGTCCCTTTAACCTCCCCGTGATCTCACTCTCTGTCCCTTTAACCTCACCGTGAACTCACTCTCTGTCCGTTTAACCTCCCCGTGATCTCATTCACTGTCCCATTATCCTCCCCATTATCTCACTCTCTGTCCCTTTAAACTCCCTGTGATCTCACTCTGTGTCTCTTTAAATTCCCCATGATTTCACTCTCTGTCCCTTTAAACTCCCCCTGATCGCACTCTCTGTACCGTTAACCTCCCCGTGATCTCACACTCTGTCCCTATAACCACCCAGTGAGCTCTCTCTCTGTCCCTTTAAACTCCCCGTGATCTCACTCTCTGTCCCTTTAACCACTTCGTGATCTCTCACTTTATCCCATTAACCTCCCCGTGATCACACTCCCTGTCCCTTTAACCTCCCCGTAATCAGACTCTCTGTCCCATTAACCTCCGCGTTATCTCACTCTCTGTCCCTTTAACATTCCGGTGATCTCACTCTCTGTTCCTTTAACCTCCCCGTGATCTCATTCTCTGCCCCTTTAACCTCCCCGTGATCTCACTCTCTGTCCCTTTAACCACCCCGTGATCTCACACTCTGTCCCTTTAAACTCCCCGTGATCTCAGTCTCTGTCCCTTTACCCTCCCCGTGATCTCACTCGCTGTCCCTTTAAACTCTCCGTGATCTCACTCTCTGTCCCTTTAACGTCCCCGTGATCTCATTCTCTGTCCCTTTAACCTCCCCATGTTCTCACTCTCTCTCCCTTTAACCTCCGCGTGATCTCACTCTTGTCCCTTTAACATTCCCATGATCTCACTCTCTGTCCCTTTAACCTCCCCGTGATCTCATTCTCTGCCCCTTTAACCTCCCCGTGATCTCACTGTCTGTCCCTGAAAACTCCCCGTGACCTCATTCTCTGTCCCTTGAACCTCCCCGTGATCTAACTCTCCCTCCCTTTAACCTCCCCGTGATCTAACTCTCTGTCCCATTAAAATCCCCGTGATCTCACTCTCTGTCCCTTTAACCTCCCAGTGATCTCATTCTCTACACCTTTAACCTCCCCGTGATCTCACACTCTGGCTCTTTAACCGCCCCGTGATCTCATTCTCTGTACCTTTAACCTCCCAGTGATCTCACTCTCTGTCCCATTAACCTACCCGTGACCTCACTCTCTGTCCCTTTAACCTCCCCGTGATCTCACTCTCTGTCCATTTAACCTCTCCGTGATCTAACTCTCTGTCCCTTTAATATCCCCGTGATCTCACTCTCTGTCCCCTTAACCTCCCCGTGATCTCTCTGTCTCTTTAACCACCCGTGATCTCACTCTCTGTACCTTTAAACTTCCCGTGATCTCTCACTTTCTCCCATTAACCTCCCCGTGATCTCTCTCCCTGTCCCTTTAACCTCACCGTGATATCATTCTCTGTCCCTTTAACCTCCCCGTGATCTCACTCTCTGTCCCTTTATCATCCCCATGATCTCACTCTCTGTCACTTTAACCTCCACATGATCACCCTCTCAGTCCCTTTAACCTCCCCGTGATCTCACTCTCTGTCCCTTTAACCTCCCCGTGATCTCACTCTGTCCCTTTAACATTCCCGTGATCTCACTCTCTGTCCCTTTAACCTCCCCGTGATCTCACTCTCTCTCCCTTTAACCTCCCCGTGATCTCACACTCAGTCCCTTTAACCTCCCCGTGATCTCACTCTCTGTCCCTTTAACCTCCCCGTGATCTCACTCTGTCCCTTTAACATTCCCGTGATCTCACTCTCAGTCCCTTTACCCTCCCCGTGATCTCACTCTCTGTCCCTTTAAAGCCCCCGTATTCTCATTCTCTGTCACTTTAAACTCCCCTTGATGTTACTCTCTGTCCCTTTAACCTCCCCGTGATCTCACTCTCTGACCCTTTAACGTCCCCGTGATCTCACTCTCTGTCCCTTTAACATTCCCGTGATCTCACTCTCTGTCGCTTTAGCCTCTCCGTGACCTCACTCTCTGTCCCTTTAACATCCCCATGATCTCTTTCTCTGACCCATTAACCTCCCCGTGATCTCAAACTCTGTCCCTCTAAACTCCCCGTGTTCTCTCTCTCTGTCCCCTTAACATCCTCGTGATTACTCTCTGTCCCTTTAACCTCCCCGTGATCACACACTCTGTCCCTTTAACCTCCTCGTGATCACTCTCTGGCCCTTTAACCTCCTCGTGATCTCACTCTCTGTCCCTTTAACATCCTCGTGATCATCCTCTGGCCATTTAACCTCCCCGTGATTTCACTCTCTGTCCCTTTATCATCCCCGTGATCTCACTCTCTGTCCCTTTAACCTCGCCGTGATCTCACACTCTGGCTCTTTAACCGCCCCGTGATCTCATTCTCTGTCCCTTTAACCTCCCCGTGATCTCATTCTCTGTCCCTTTAACCTTCCAGTGTTCTCACTCTCCGTCCCATTAACCTACCCGTGATTCTACTCTCTGTCCCTTTAAACTCCCCGTGATCTCACTCTCTGTCTCTTTAACCTCCCCGTGAACTAACTCTCCGTCCCTTTAACCTCTCCGTGATCTAACTCTCTGTCCCTTTAACCTCCCCGTGATCTCGCTCTCAGTCCCTTTAACCTCCCCGTGATCTCACTCTGTCCCTTTAACCTCCCAGTGATCACTCTCTCTGTCCCTTTAACCTCCCAGTGATCTCATTCTCTGCACCTTTAACCTCCCCGTGATCTCACACTCTGGCTCTTTAACCGCCCCGTGATCTCATTCTCTGTACCTTTAACATCCCAGTGATCTCACTCTCTGTCCCATTAACCTACCCGTGATCTTGCTCTCTTTCCCTTTAACCTCCCCGTGATCTCACTCTCTGTCCATTTAACCTCTCCGTGATCTAACTCTCTGTCCCTTTAACCTCCCCGTGATCTCACTCTCTGTCCCCTTAACCTCCCCGTGATCTCTCTGTCTCTTTAACCACCCGTGTTCTCACTCTCTGTCCCTTTAAAATTCCCGTGATCTCTCACTTTCTCCCATTAACCTCCCCGTGATATCTCTCCCTGTCCCTTTAACCTTCCGGTGATATCATTCTCTGTCCCTTTAACCTCCCCGTGATCTCACTCTCTGTCCCTTTATCATCCCCGTGATCTCACTCTCTGTCCCTTTAACCTCTCCGTGATCTCACTCTCTCTCCCTTTAACCTCCCCATTATCTCACTCTCAGTCCCTTTAACCTCCCCGTGATCTCACTCTCTGTCCCTTTAACCTCCCCGTGATCTCACTCTGTCCCTTTAACATTACCGTGATCTCACTCTCAGTCCCTTTACCCTCCCTGTGATCTCACTCTCTGTCCCTTTAAAGCCCCCGTATTCTCATTCTCTGTCACTTTAAACTCCCCTTGATGTTACTCTCTGTCCCTTTAACCTCCCCGTGATCTCACTCTCTGACCCTTTAACGTCCCCTTGATCTCACTCTCTGTCCCTTTAACATTCCCGTGATCTCACTCTCTGTCGCTTTAGCCTCTCCGTGACCTCACTCTCTGTCCCTTTAACATTCCCGTGATCTCACTCTCTGTCGCTTTAGCCTCTCCGTGACCTCACTCTCTGTCCCTTTAACATCCCCATGATCTCTTTCTCTGACCCATTAACCTCCCCGTGATCTCAAACTCTGTCCCTTTAAAGTCCCCGTGTTCTCTCTCTCTGTCCCCTTAACATCCTCGTGATTACTCTCTGTCTCTTTAACCTCCCCGTGATCACACACTCTGTCCCTTTAACCTCCTCGTGATCACTCTCTGGCCCTTTAACCTCCTCGTGATCACACTCTCTGTCCCTTTAACATCCTCGTGATCATCCTCTGGCCATTTAACCTCCCCGTGATTTCACTCTCTGTCCCTTTATCATCCCCGTGATCTCACTCTCTGTCCCTTTAACCTCGCCGTGATCTCACACTCTGGCTCTTTAACCGCCCCGTGATCTCATTCTCTGTCCCTTTAACCTCCCCGTGATCTCATTCTCTGTCCCTTTAACCTCCCCGTGATCTAACTCTCTGTCCCTTTAACCTCGCCGTGATCTCACACTCTGGCTCTTTAACCGCCCCGTGATCACATTCTCTGTCCCTTTAACCTTCCAGTGTTCTCACTCTCCGTCCCATTAACCTACCCGTGATTCCACTCTCTGTCCCTTTAAACTCCCCGTGATCTCACTCTCTGTCCCTTTAACCTCCCCGTGAACTAACTCTCCGTCCCTTTAACCTCTCCGTGATCTAACTCTCTGTCCCTTTAACCTCCCCGTGATCTCGCTCTCAGTCCCTTTAACCTCCCCGTGATCTACTCTGTCCCTTTAACCTCCCAGTGATCACTCTCTCTGTCCCTTTAACCTCAACGTGATTTCAATCTCTGTCCCTTTAACCTCGCCGTGATCTCACTCTGTGTCTCTTTAACCTCCCCCTGATCGCACTCTCTGTACCGTTAACCTCCCCGTGAGCTCACTCGCTGTCCCCTTAAAATCCCCGTTTTCTCACTCCCTGTCCCTTTAACCACCCCGTGATCTCTCACTTTGTCCCATTAACCTCCCCGTGATCACACTCCCTGTCCCTTTAACCTCCCCGTAATCAGAATCTCTGTCCCTTTAACCTCCGCGTTATCTCACTCTCTGTCCCCTTAACATTCCCTTGATCTCACTCTCTGTCCCTTTAACCTCCCCGTGATCTCACTCTCTGTCCCTTTAACCTCCCCGTGATCTCAATCTCTGTCCCTTTAAACTCCCCGTGATCTCACTCTCTGTCCCTTTAACCTCCCCATGATCTCACTCTCTGTCCCATTAACGTCCCCGTATTCTCAATCTCTGAACCTTTAAACTCCTCTTGATGTTATTCTCTGTCCCTTTAAACTCCGCATGATCTCACTCTCTGTCCCTTTAACGTCACCGTGATCTCTGTCTCTGTCCCTTTAACCTCCCCATGTTCTCACTCTCTCTCCCTTTAACCTTCGCGTGATCTCACTCTTGTCCCTTTAACATTCCCATGATCTCACTCTCTGTCCCTTTAACCTCGCCGTGATCACTGTCTTTACCTTTAACCTCCCCATGTTCTCATTCTCTGTCCCTTTAACCTCCCCGTGATCTCATTTTCTGCCCGTTTAACCTCCCCATGATCTCATTCTCTGTCCCTTTAACCTCCCCGTGATCTCACTCTCTGTCCCTTTAACCTCCCCGTGATCTAACTCTCCGTCCCTTTAACCTCGCCGTGATCTCAAACTCTGGCTCTTTAACCGCCCCGTGATCTCATTCTCTTTCCCTTTACCTCCCCGTGATCTCACTGTCTGTCCCTTTAAACTCCCCGTGATCACACTCTCTGTCCCTTTAACCTCCCCGTGATCTCGCTCTCTGTCCCTTTAACCTCCCTGTGATCTCACTCTGTCCCTTCAACCTCCGAGTGATCACTCTCTCTGTCCCTTTAACCTCAACGTGATTTCAATCTCTGTCCCTTTAACCTCGCTGTGATCTCACACTCTGGCCCATTAACCGCCCCGTGATCTCATTCTCTGTCCCTTTAACCTCACCGTGATGTCACTCGCTGTCCTTTTAACCTCCCCGTGATCTCACTCCCTGTCCCTTTAACCTCCCCGTGATCTCACTGTCTGTCCCTTTAACCTCCCCGTGATCTAACTCTCTGTCCATTTAACCTCCCCGTGATCTCACTCTCAGTCCCTTTAATGTCCCCGTGATCTCACTCTCTGTCCCTTTAACCTCCCCGTGATCACACTCTGTCACTTTAACCTCCCAGTGATCACTCTCTCTGTCTCCTTAACCTCCCCGTGATTTCACTGTCAGTCAGTTTAACTTCCCCGTAATCTCACTCTCGGGCCCTTTAACATCCCCTTGATCTCACTCTCTGTCCCTTTAACCTCACCGTGATCGCACCCTCTGTCCCTTTATACTCACCGTGATCTCACTCACTGCCCCTTTAAAGTGCCCGTGATCTCACTCTCTGTCCCCTTAACCTCCCCGTGATCTCTCTGTCTCTTTAACCACCCGTGATCTCACTCTCTGTCCCTTTAAACTCCGCGTGATCCCTCACTTTCTCCCATTAACCTCCCCGTGATCTCTCTCCCTGTCCCTTTAACCTCACCGTGATATCATTCTCTGTCCGTTTAACCTCACCGTGATCTCACTCTCTGTCCCTTTATCATCCCCGTGATCTCACTCTCTGTCACTTTAACCACCCCGTGATCACACTCTCAGTCCCTTTAACCTCCCCGTGATCTCACTCTCTGTCCCTTTAAACTCCCCAATATCTCACTCTGTGTCTCTTTAAATTCCCCATGATCTCACTCTCTGTCCCTTTAACCACCCCCTGATCGCACTCTCTGTACCGTTAACCTCCCCGTGATCTCACACTCTGTCCCTATAACCACCCAGTGAGCTCTCTCTCTGTCCCTTTAATCTCCCCGTGATCTCACTCTCTGTCCCTTTAACCACTTCATGATCTCTCACTTTATCCCATTAACCTCCCCGTGATCACACTCCCTGTCCCTTTAACCTCCCCGTAATCAGACTCTCTGTCCCTTTAACCTCCGCGTTATCTCACTCTCTGTCCCTTTAACGTTCCGGTGATCTCACTCTCTGTTCCATTAACCTCCCCGTGATCTCATTCTCTGCCCCTTTAACCTCACCGTGATCTCACTCTCTGTCCCTTTAACCTCTCCGTGATCTCAATCTCTGTCCCTTTAAACTCCCCGTGATCTCAGTCTCTGTCCCTTTTCCCTCCCCGTGATCTCACTCTCTGTCCCTTTAACGTCCCCGTGATCTCACTCTCTGTCCCTTTAACCTCCCCATGTTCTCACTCTCTCTCCCTTTAACCTCCGCGTGATCTCACTCTTGTCCCTTTAACATTCCAATGATCTCACTCTCTGTCCCTTTAACCTCCCCGTGATCTCATTCTCTGCCCCTTTAACCTCCCCGTGATCTCACTGTCTGTCCCTGTAAACTCCCCGTGACCTCATTCTCTGTCCCTTGAACCTCCCCGTGATCTAACTCTCCCTCCCTTTAACCTCCCCGTGATCTAACTCTCTGTCCCATTAAAATCCCCGTGATCTCACTCTCTGTACCTTTAACCTCCCCGTGATCTCACTCTCTGTCCCTTTAACCTCCCCGTGATCTTGTCCCTGTCCCTTTAACCTCCCCGTGATCTCATTCTCTGTCCCATTATCCTCCCCGTGATCTCACTCTGTGTCTCATTAACCACCCCATGATCTCATTCTCTGCCCCTTTAAACTCCCCGGATCTCACTCTCTTTCCCTATAACCACCCAGTGAGCTCTCTCTCTGTCCCCTAAAACTCCCCGTGATCTCACTCTCTGTCCCTTTAACCTGCGCGTGATCTCACTCTCTGTCCCTTTAACCACCCCGTGATCTCTCACTTTGTCCCATTAACCTCCCCATGATCACACTCCCTGTCCCTTTAACCTCCCCGTAATCAGAATCTCTGTCCCTTTAAACTCCGCGTTATCTCACTCTCTGTCCCTTTAACATTCCTGTGATCGCGCACTCTGTCCCTTTAACATCCCCCTGATCACATCCCTGTCCCTTTAACCTCCCAGTGATCTCATTCTCTGCACCTTTAACCGCCCCGTGATCTCATTCTCTGTACCTTTAACCTCCCAGTGATCTCACTCTCTGTCCCATTAACCTACCCGTGATCTCACTCTCTGTCCCTTTAAACTCCCCGTGATCTCTCTCCCTGTCCCTTTAACCTTACCGTGATATCATTCTCTGTCCCTTTAACCTCCCCGTGATCTCACTCTCTGTCCCTTTATCATCCCCGTGATCTCACTCTCTGTCACTTTAACCTCCACGTGATCACACTCTCAGTCCCTTTAACCTCCCCGTGATCGCACTCTCTGTACCGTTAACCTCCCCGTGATCTCACACTCTGTCCCTATAACCACCCAGTGAGCTCTCTCTCTGTCCCTTTAATCTCCCCGTGATCTCACTCTCTGTCCCTTTAACCACTTCGTGATCTCTCACTTTATCCCATTAACCTCCCCGTGATCACACTCCCTGTCCCTTTAACCTCCCCGTAATCACACTCTCTGTCCCTTTAACATTCCGGTGATCTCACTCTCTGTTCCATTAACCTCTCCGTGATCTCAATCTCTGTCCCTTTAAACTCCCCGTGATCTCAGTCTCTGTCCCTTTACCCTCCCCGTGATCTCACTCTCTGTCCCTTTAACGTCCCCGTGATCTCACTCTCTGTCCCTTTAACCTCCCCATGTTCTCACTCTCTCTCCCTTTAACCTCCGCGTGATCTCACTCTTGTCCATTTAACATTCCCATGATCTCACTCTCTGTCCCTTTAACCTCCCCGTGATCTCATTCTCTGCCCCTTTAACCTCCCCGTGATCTCACTGTCTGTCCCTGTAAACTCCCCGTGACCTCATTCTCTGTCCCTTGAACCTCCCCGTGATCTAACTCTCCCTCCCTTTAACCTCCCCGTGATCTAACTCTCTGTCCCATTAAAATCCCCGTGATCTCACTCTCTGTCCCTTTAACCTCCCCGTGATCTCATTCTCTGTCCCATTATCCTCCCCGTGATCTCACTCTGTGTCTCATTAACCACCCCATGATCTCATTCTCTGCCCCTTTAAACTCCCCGGATCTCACTCTCTTTCCCTATAACCACCCAGTGAGCTCTCTCTCTGTCCCCTAAAACTCCCCGTGATCTCACTCTCTGTCCCTTTAACCTGCGCGTGATCTCACTCTCTGTCCCTTTAACCACCCCGTGATCTCTCACTTTGTCCCATTAACCTCCCCATGATCACACTCCCTGTCCCTTTAACCTCCCCGTAATCAGAATCTCTGTCCCTTTAAACTCCGCGTTATCTCACTCTCTGTCCCTTTAACATTCCTGTGATCGCGCACTCTGTCCCTTTAACATCCCCCTGATCACATCCCTGTCCCTTTAACCTCCCAGTGATCTCATTCTCTGCACCTTTAACCTCCCCGTGATCTCACACTCTGGCTCTTTAACCGCCCCGTGATCTCATTCTCTGTACCTTTAACCTCCCAGTGATCTCACTCTCTGTCCCATTAATCTACCCGTGATCTCACTCTCTGTCCCTTTAAACTCCCCGTGATCTCTCTCCCTGTCCCTTTAACCTCACCGTGATATCATTCTCTGTCCCTTTAACCTCCCCGTGATCTCACTCTCTGTCCCTTTATCATCCCCGTGATCTCACTCTCTGTCACTTTAACCTCCACGTGATCACACTCTCAGTCCCTTTAACCTCCCCGTGATCGCGCTCTCTGTACCGTTAACCTCCCCGTGATCTCACACTCTGTCCCTATAACCACCCAGTGAGCTCTCTCTCTGTCCCTTTAATCTCCCCGTGATCTCACTCTCTGTCCCTTTAACCACTTCGTGATCTCTCACTTTATCCCATTAACCTCCCCGTGATCACACTCCCTGTCCCTTTAACCTCCCCGTAATCAGACTCTCTGTCCCTTTAACCTCCGCGTTATCTCACTCTCTGTCCCTTTAACATTCCTGTGATCGCGCACTCTGTCCCTTTAACATCCCCCTGATCACATCCCTGTCCCTTTAACCTCCCAGTGATCTCATTCTCTGCACCTTTAACCTCCCCGTGATCTCACACTCTGGCTCTTTAACCGCCCCGTGATCTCATTCTCTGTACCTTTAACCTCCCAGTGATCTCACTCTCTGTCCCATTAACCTACCCGTGATCTCACTCTCTGTCCCTTTAAACTCCCCGTGATCTCTCTCCCTGTCCCTTTAACCTCACCGTGATATCATTCTCTGTCCCTTTAACCTCCCCGTGATCTCACTCTCTGTCCCTTTATCATCCCCGTGATCTCACTCTCTGTCACTTTAACCTCCACGTGATCACACTCTCAGTCCCTTTAACCTCCCCGTGATTTCACTCTCTGTCCCTTTAACCTCCCCGTGATCTCACTCTGTCCCTTTAACATTCCCGTGATCTCACTCTCTGTCCCTTTAACCTCTCCGTGATCTCACTCTCTCTCCCTTTAACCTCCCCGTGATCTCACTCTCAGTCCCTTTAACCTCCCGTGATCTCACTCTCTGTCCCTTTAACCTCCCCGTGATCTCACTCTGTCCCTTTAACATTCCCGTGATCTCACTCTCAGTCCCTTTAATGTCCCCGTGATCTCACTCTCTGTCCCTTTAACCTCCCCGTGATCACACTCTGTCCCTTTAGCCTCCCAGTGATCACTCTCTCTGTCTCCTTAACCTCCCCGTGATTTCACTGTCAGTCAGTTTAACTTCCCCGTAATCTCACTCTCGGGCCCTTTAACATCCCCTTGATCTCACTCTCTGTCCCTTTAACCTCACCGTGATCGCACCCTCTGTCCCTTTATACTCACCGTGATCTCACTCACTGCCCCTTTAAAGTGCCCGTGATCTCACTCTCTGTCCCCTTAACCTCCCCGTGATCTCTCTGTCTCTTTAACCACCCGTGATCTCACTCTCTGTCCCTTTAAACTCCGCGTGATCCCTCACTTTCTCCCATTACCCTCCCCGTGATCTCACTCCCTGTCCCTTTAACCTCACCGTGATATCATTCTCTGTCCGTTTAACCTCACCGTGATCTCACTCTCTGTCCCTTTATCATCCCCGTGATCTCACTCTCTGTCACTTTAACAACCCCGTGATCACACTCTCAGTCCCTTTAACCTCCCCGTGATCTCACTCTCTGTCCCTTTAACCTCCCCGTGATCTCACTCTGTCCCTTTAACATTCCCGTGATCTCACTCTCTGTCCCTTTAACCTCTCCGTGATCTCACTCTCTCTCCCTTTAACCTCCCCGTGATCTCACTCTCAGTCCCTTTAACCTCCCCGTGATCTCACTCTGTCCCTTTAACAATCCCGTGATCTCACTCTCAGTCCCTTTACCCTCGCCGTGATCTCACTCTCTGTCCCTTTAAAGTCCCCGTATTCTCATTCTCTGTCACTTTAAACTCCCCTTGATGTTACTCTCTGTCCCTTTAACCTCCCCGTGATCTCACTCTCTGACCCTTTAACGTCCATGTGATCTCACTCTCTGTCCCTTTAACATTCCCGTGATCTCACTCTCTGTCCCATTAACCTCTCCGTGACCTCACTCTCTGTCCCTTTAACATCCCCATGATCTCTTTCTCTGCCCCTTTAACCTCCCCGTGATCTCAAACTCTGTCCCTTTAAACTCCCCGTGTTCTCACTCTCTGTCCCCTTAACCTCCTCGTAATCACTCTCTGTCCCTTTAACCTCCCCGTGATCACACACTCGGTCCCTTTAACCTCCTCGTGATCACTCTCTGGCCCTTTAACCTCCTCGTGATCTCACTCTCTGTCCCTTTAACCTCCTCGTGAACACTCTCTGGCCCTTTAACCTCCCCGTGATTTCACGCTCTGTCCCTTTATCATCCCCGTGATCTCACTCACTGTCCCTTAAACGTGCCCCTGACCTCACTCTCTGTCCCTTTAACCTCGCTGTGATCTCACATTCTGGCTCTTTAACCTTCCCGTGATCTCATTCTCTGTCCCTTTAACCACCCCGTGATCTCATTCTCTGTCCCTTTAACCTCAACGTGATTTCAATCTCTGTCCCTTTAACCTCGCCGTGATCTCACACTCTGGTCCTTTCACCGCCCCGTGATCTCATTCTCTGTCCCTTTAACCTCCCCGGGATCTCACTCTCTGTCCCTTTAACCTCCCCGTGATCTCACTCTCTGTCCCTTTAACCTCACCGTGATCTCACTCTCTGTCCCTTTCACCTCCCCGTGATCTCATTCTCTGTCCCATTATCCTCCCCATTATCTCACTCTCTGTCCCTTTAAACTCCCCGTGATCTCACTCTGTGTCTCTATAAATTCCCCATGATCTCACTCTCTGTCCCTTTAACCTCCCCCTGATCGCACTCTCTGGACCGTTAACCTCCCCGTGAGCTCACTCTCTGTCCCTTTAAACTCCCCGTGATCTCACACTCTGTCCCTATAACCACCCAGTGAGCTCTCTCTCTGTCCCTTTAACCTCCCCGTGATCACACACTCTGTCCCTTCAACCTCATCGTGATCACTCTCTGGCCCTTTAACCTCCTCGTGATCTCACTCTCTGTCCCTTTAACCTCCTCGTGATCACTCTCTGGCCCTTTAACCTCCCCGTGATTTCACGCTCTGTCCCTTTATCATCCCCGTGATCTCACTCACTGTCCCTTAAACGTGACCCTGACCTCACTCTCTGTCCCGTTAACCTCGCCGTGATCTCACACTCTGGCTCTTTAACCGCCCCGTGATCTCATTCTCTGTCCCTTTAACCACCCCGTGATCTCATTTTCTGTCCCTTTAACCTCAACGTGATTTCAATCTCTGTCCCTTTAAACTCGCCGTGATCTCACACTCTGGTCCTTTAACCGCCCCGTGATCTCATTCTCTGTCACTTTAACCTCCCCATGATCTCACTCTCTGTCCCTTTAACCTCCCCGTGATCTCACTCTCTGTCCCTTTAACCTCCCCGTGATCTCACTCTCTGTCCCTTTAACCTCACCGTGAACTCACTCTCTGTCCGTTTAACCTCCCCGTGATCTCATTCACTGTCCCATTATCCTCCCCATTATCTCACTCTCTGTCCCTTTAAACTCCCCGTGATCTCACTCTGTGTCTCTTTAAATTCCCCATGATCTCACTCTCTGTCCCTTTAACCTCCCCCTGATCGCACTCTCTGTACCGTTAACCTCCCCGTGATCTCACACTCTGTCCCTATAACCACCCAGTGAGCTCTCTCTCTGTCCCTTTAATCTCCCCGTGATCTCACTCTCTGTCCCTTTAACCACTTCGTGATCTCTCACTTTATCCCATTAACCTCCCCGTGATCACACTCCCTGTCCCTTTAACCTCCCCGTAATCAGACTCTCTGTCCCTTTAACCTCCGCGTTATCTCACGCTCTGTCCCTTTAACATTCCGGTGATCTCACTCTCTGTTCCTTTAACCTCCCCGTGATCTCATTCTCTGCCCCTTTAACCTCACCGTGATCTCACTCTCTGTCCCTTTAACCTCTCCGTGATCTCAATCTCTGTCCCTTTAAACTCCCCGTGATCTCAGTCTCTGTCCCTTTACCCTCCCCGTGATCTCACTCGCTGTCCCTTTAAACTCTCCGTGATCTCACTCTCTGTCCCTTTAACGTCCCCGTGATCTCACTCTCTGTCCCTTTAACCTCCCCATGTTCTCACTCTCTCTCCCTTTAACTTCCGCGTGATCTCACTCTTGTCCCTTTAACATTCCCATGATCTCACTCTCTGTCCCTTTAACCTCCCCGTGATCTCATTCTCTGCCCCTTTAACCTCCCCGTGATCTCACTGTCTGTCCCTGTAAACTCCCCGTGACCTCATTCTCTGTCCCTTGAACCTCCCCGTGATCTAACTCTCCCTCCCTTTAACCTCCCCGTGATCTAACTCTCTGTCCCATTAAAATCCCCGTGATCTCACTCTCTGTACCTTTAACCTCCCCGTGATCTCACTCTCTGTCCCTTTAACCTCCCCGTGATCTTGCTCTCTGTCCCTTTAACCTCCCCGTGATCTCATTCTCTGTCCCATTATCCTCCCCGTGATCTCACTCTGTGTCTCATTAACCACCCCATGAACTCATTCTCTGCCCCTTTAAACTCCCCGGATCTCACTCTCTTTCCCTATAACCACCCAGTGAGCTCTCTCTCTTTCCCCTAAAACTCCCCGTGATCTCACTCTCTGTCCCTTTAACCTGCGCGTGATCTCACTCTCTGTCCCTTTAACCACCCCGTGATCTCTCACTTTGTCCCATTAACCTCCCCATGATCACACTCCCTGTCCCTTTAACCTCCCCGTAATCAGAATCTCTGTCCCTTTAAACTCCGCGTTATCTCACTCTCTGTCCCTTTAACATTCCTGTGATCGCGCACTCTGTCCCTTTAACATCCCCCTGATCACATCCCTGTCCCTTTAACCTCCCAGTAATCTCATTCTCTGCACCTTTAACCTCCCCGTGATCTCACACTCTGGCTCTTTAACCGCCCCGTGATCTCATTCTCTGTACCTTTAACCTCCCAGTGATCTCACTCTCTGTCCCATTAACCTACCCGTGATCTCACTCTCTGTCCCTTTAAACTCCCCGTGATCTCTCTCCCTGTCCCTTTAACCTCCACGTGATCACACTCTCAGTCCCTTTAACCTCCCCGTGATCGCACTCTCTGTACCATTAACCTCCCCGTGATCTCACACTCTGTCCCTATAACCACCCAGTGAGCTCTCTCTCTGTCCCTTTAATCTCCCCGTAATCTCACTTTCTGTCCCTTTAACCACTTCGTGATCTCTCACTTTATCCCATTAACCTCCCCGTGATCACACTCCCTGTCCCTTTAACCTCCCCGTAATCATCTCTCTGTCCCTTTAACCTCCGCGTTATCTCACTCTCTGTCCCTTTAACATTCCGGTGATCTCACTCTCTGTTCCTTTAACCTCCCCGTGATCTCATTCTCTGCCCCTTTAACCTCACCGTGATCTCACTCTCTGTCCCTTTAACCTCTCCGTGATCTCAATCTCTGTCCCTTTAAACTCCCCGTGATCTCAGTCTCTGTCCCTTTACCCTCCCCGTGATCTCACTCTCTGTCCCTTTAACGTCCCCGTGATCTCACTCTCTGTCCCTTTAACCTCCCCATGTTCTCACTCTCTCTCCCTTTAACCTCCGCGTGATCTCACTCTTGTCCCTTTAACATTCCCATGATCTCACTCTCTGTCCCTTTAACCTCCCCGTGATCTCATTCTCTGCCCCTTTAACCTCCCCGTGATCTCACTGTCTGTCCCTGTAAACTCCCCGTGACCTCATTCTCTGTCCCTTGAACCTCCCCGTGATCTAACTCTCCCTCCCTTTAACCTCCCCGTGATCTAACTCTCTGTCCCATTAAAATCCCCGTGATCTCACTCTCTGTACCTTTAACCTCCCCGTGATCTCACTCTCTGTCCCTTTAACCTCCCCGTGATCTCACTCTCTGTCCCATTATCCTCCCCGTGATCTCACTCTGTGTCTCATTAACCACCCCATGATCTCATTCTCTGCCCCTTTAAACTCCCCGGATCTCACTCTCTTTCCCTATAACCACCCAGTGAGCTCTCTCTCTGTCCCCTAAAACTCCCCGTGATCTCACTCTCTGTCCCTTTAACCTGCGCGTGATCTCACTCTCTGTCCCTTTAACCACCCCGTGATCTCTCACTTTGTCCCATTAACCTCCCCATGATCACACTCCCTGTCCCTTTAACCTCCCCGTAATCAGAATCTCTGTCCCTTTAAACTCCGCGTTATCTCACTCTCTGTCCCTTTAACATTCCTGTGATCGCGCACTCTGTCCCTTTAACATCCCCCTGATCACATCCCTGTCCCTTTAACCTCCCAGTAATCTCATTCTCTGCACCTTTAACCTCCCCGTGATCTCACACTCTGGCTCTTTAACCGCCCGTGATCTCATTCTCTGTACCTTTAACCTCCCAGTGATCTCACTCTCTGTCCCATTAACCTACCCGTGATCTCAATCTCTGTCCCTTTAAACTCCCCGTGATCTCTCTCCCTGTCCCTTTAACCTCACCGTGATATCATTCTCTGTCCCTTTAACCTCCCCGTGATCTCACTCTCTGTCCCTTTATCATCCCCGTGATCTCACTCTCTGTCACTTTTACCTCCACGTGATCACACTCTCAGTCCCTTTAACCTCCCCGTGATTTCACTCTCTGTCCCTTTAACCTCCCCGTGATCTCACTCTGTCCCTTTAACATTCCCGTGATCTCACTCTCTGTCCCTTTAACCTCTCCGTGATCTCACTCTCTCTCCCTTTAACCTCCCCGTGATCTCACTCTCAGTCCCTTTAACCTCCCGTGATCTCACTCTCTGTCCCTTTAACCTCCCCGTGATCTCACTCTGTCCCTTTAACATTCCCGTGATCTCACTCTCAGTCCCTTTAATGTCCCCGTGATCTCACTCTCTGTCCCTTTAACCTCCCCGTGATCACACTCTGTCCCTTTAGCCTCCCAGTGATCACTCTCTCTGTCTCCTTAACCTCCCCGTGATTTCACTGTCAGTCAGTTTAACTTCCCCGTAATCTCACTCTCGGGCCCTTTAACATCCCCTTGATCTCACTCTCTGTCCCTTTAACCTCACCGTGATCGCACCCTCTGTCCCTTTATACTCACCGTGATCTCACTCACTGCCCCTTTAAAGTGCCCGTGATCTCACTCTCTGTCCCCTTAACCTCCCCGTGATCTCTCTGTCTCTTTAACCACCCGTGATCTCACTCTCTGTCCCTTTAAACTCCGCGTGATCCCTCACTTTCTCCCATTACCCTCCCCGTGATCTCACTCCCTGTCCCTTTAACCTCACCGTGATATCATTCTCTGTCCGTTTAACCTCACCGTGATCTCACTCTCTGTCCCTTTATCATCCCCGTGATCTCACTCTCTGTCACTTTAACCACCCCGTGATCACACTCTCAGTCCCTTTAACCTCCCCGTGATCTCACTCTCTGTCCCTTTAACCTCCCCGTGATCTCACTCTGTCCCTTTAACATTCCCGTGATCTCACTCTCTGTCCCTTTAACCTCTCCGTGATCTCACTCTCTCTCCCTTTAACCTCCCCGTGATCTCACTCTCAGTCCCTTTAACCTCCCCGTGATCTCACTCTGTCCCTTTAACAATCCCGTGATCTCACTCTCAGTCCCTTTACCCTCGCCGTGATCTCACTCTCTGTCCCTTTAAAGTCCCCGTATTCTCATTCTCTGTCACTTTAAACTCCCCTTGATGTTACTCTCTGTCCCTTTAACCTCCCCGTGATCTCACTCTCTGACCCTTTAACGTCCATGTGATCTCACTCTCTGTCCCTTTAACATTCCCGTGATCTCACTCTCTGTCCCATTAACCTCTCCGTGACCTCACTCTCTGTCCCTTTAACATCCCCATGATCTCTTTCTCTGCCCCTTTAACCTCCCCGTGATCTCAAACTCTGTCCCTTTAAACTCCCCGTGTTCTCACTCTCTGTCCCCTTAACCTCCTCGTGATCACTCTCTGTCCCTTTAACCTCCCCGTGATCACACACTCGGTCCCTTTAACCTCCTCGTGATCACTCTCTGGCCCTTTAACCTCCTCGTGATCTCACTCTCTGTCCCTTTAACCTCCTCGTGAACACTCTCTGGCCCTTTAACCTCCCCGTGATTTCACGCTCTGTCCCTTTATCATCCCCGTGATCTCACTCACTGTCCCTTAAACGTGCCCCTGACCTCACTCTCTGTCCCTTTAACCTCGCTGTGATCTCACATTCTGGCTCTTTAACCTTCCCGTGATCTCATTCTCTGTCCCTTTAACCACCCCGTGATCTCATTCTCTGTCCCTTTAACCTCAACGTGATTTCAATCTCTGTCCCTTTAACCTCGCCGTGATCTCACACTCTGGTCCTTTCACCGCCCCGTGATCTCATTCTCTGTCCCTTTAACCTCACCGTGATCTCACTCTCTGTCCCTTTCACCTCCCCGTGATCTCATTCTCTGTCCCATTATCCTCCCCATTATCTCACTCTCTGTCCCTTTAAACTCCCCGTGATCTCACTCTGTGTCTCTATAAATTCCCCATGATCTCACTCTCTGTCCCTTTAACCTCCCCCTGATTGCACTCTCTGGACCGTTAACCTCCCCGTGAGCTCACTCTCTGTCCCTTTAAACTCCCCGTGATCTCACACTCTGTCCCTATAACCACCCAGTGAGCTCTCTCTCTGTCCCTTTAATCTCCCCGTAATCTCACTCTCTGTCCCTTTAACCACTTCGTGATCTCTCACTTTATCCCATTAACCTCCCCGTGATCACACTCCCTGTCCCTTTAACCTCCCCGTAATCATCTCTCTGTCCCTTTAACCTCCGCGTTATCTCACTCTCTGTCCCTTTAACATTCCGGTGATCTCACTCTCTGTTCCTTTAACCTCCCCGTGATCTCATTCTCTGCCCCTTTAACCTCACCGTGATCTCACTCTCTGTCCCTTTAACCTCTCCGTGATCTCAATCTCTGTCCCTTTAAACTCCCCGTGATCTCAGTCTCTGTCCCTTTACCCTCCCCGTGATCTCACTCTCTGTCCCTTTAACGTCCCCGTGATCTCACTCTCTGTCCCTTTAACCTCCCCATGTTCTCACTCTCTCTCCCTTTAACCTCCGCGTGATCTCACTCTTGTCCCTTTAACATTCCCATGATCTCACTCTCTGTCCCTTTAACCTCCCCGTGATCTCATTCTCTGCCCCTTTAACCTCCCCGTGATCTCACTGTCTGTCCCTGTAAACTCCCCGTGACCTCATTCTCTGTCCCTTGAACCTCCCCGTGATCTAACTCTCCCTCCCTTTAACCTCCCCGTGATCTAACTCTCTGTCCCATTAAAATCCCCGTGATCTCACTCTCTGTACCTTTAACCTCCCCGTGATCTCACTCTCTGTCCCTTTAACCTCCCCGTGATCTCACTCTCTGTCCCATTATCCTCCCCGTGATCTCACTCTGTGTCTCATTAACCACCCCATGATCTCATTCTCTGCCCCTTTAAACTCCCCGGATCTCACTCTCTTTCCCTATAACCACCCAGTGAGCTCTCTCTCTGTCCCCTAAAACTCCCCGTGATCTCACTCTCTGTCCCTTTAACCTGCGCGTGATCTCACTCTCTGTCCCTTTAACCACCCCGTGATCTCTCACTTTGTCCCATTAACCTCCCCATGATCACACTCCCTGTCCCTTTAACCTCCCCGTAATCAGAATCTCTGTCCCTTTAAACTCCGCGTTATCTCACTCTCTGTCCCTTTAACATTCCTGTGATCGCGCACTCTGTCCCTTTAACATCCCCCTGATCACATCCCTGTCCCTTTAACCTCCCAGTAATCTCATTCTCTGCACCTTTAACCTCCCCGTGATCTCACACTCTGGCTCTTTAACCGCCCGTGATCTCATTCTCTGTACCTTTAACCTCCCAGTGATCTCACTCTCTGTCCCATTAACCTACCCGTGATCTCAATCTCTGTCCCTTTAAACTCCCCGTGATCTCTCTCCCTGTCCCTTTAACCTCACCGTGATATCATTCTCTGTCCCTTTAACCTCCCCGTGATCTCACTCTCTGTCCCTTTATCATCCCCGTGATCTCACTCTCTGTCACTTTTACCTCCACGTGATCACACTCTCAGTCCCTTTAACCTCCCCGTGATTTCACTCTCTGTCCCTTTAACCTCCCCGTGATCTCACTCTGTCCCTTTAACATTCCCGTGATCTCACTCTCTGTCCCTTTAACCTCTCCGTGATCTCACTCTCTCTCCCTTTAACCTCCCCGTGATCTCACTCTCAGTCCCTTTAACCTCCCGTGATCTCACTCTCTGTCCCTTTAACCTCCCCGTGATCTCACTCTGTCCCTTTAACATTCCCGTGATCTCACTCTCAGTCCCTTTAATGTCCCCGTGATCTCACTCTCTGTCCCTTTAACCTCCCCGTGATCACACTCTGTCCCTTTAGCCTCCCAGTGATCACTCTCTCTGTCTCCTTAACCTCCCCGTGATTTCACTGTCAGTCAGTTTAACTTCCCCGTAATCTCACTCTCGGGCCCTTTAACATCCCCTTGATCTCACTCTCTGTCCCTTTAACCTCACCGTGATCGCACCCTCTGTCCCTTTATACTCACCGTGATCTCACTCACTGCCCCTTTAAAGTGCCCGTGATCTCACTCTCTGTCCCCTTAACCTCCCCGTGATCTCTCTGTCTCTTTAACCACCCGTGATCTCACTCTCTGTCCCTTTAAACTCCGCGTGATCCCTCACTTTCTCCCATTACCCTCCCCGTGATCTCACTCCCTGTCCCTTTAACCTCACCGTGATATCATTCTCTGTCCGTTTAACCTCACCGTGATCTCACTCTCTGTCCCTTTATCATCCCCGTGATCTCACTCTCTGTCACTTTAACCACCCCGTGATCACACTCTCAGTCCCTTTAACCTCCCCGTGATCTCACTCTCTGTCCCTTTAACCTCCCCGTGATCTCACTCTGTCCCTTTAACATTCCCGTGATCTCACTCTCTGTCCCTTTAACCTCTCCGTGATCTCACTCTCTCTCCCTTTAACCTCCCCGTGATCTCACTCTCAGTCCCTTTAACCTCCCCGTGATCTCACTCTGTCCCTTTAACAATCCCGTGATCTCACTCTCAGTCCCTTTACCCTCGCCGTGATCTCACTCTCTGTCCCTTTAAAGTCCCCGTATTCTCATTCTCTGTCACTTTAAACTCCCCTTGATGTTACTCTCTGTCCCTTTAACCTCCCCGTGATCTCACTCTCTGACCCTTTAACGTCCATGTGATCTCACTCTCTGTCCCTTTAACATTCCCGTGATCTCACTCTCTGTCCCATTAACCTCTCCGTGACCTCACTCTCTGTCCCTTTAACATCCCCATGATCTCTTTCTCTGCCCCTTTAACCTCCCCGTGATCTCAAACTCTGTCCCTTTAAACTCCCCGTGTTCTCACTCTCTGTCCCCTTAACCTCCTCGTGATCACTCTCTGTCCCTTTAACCTCCCCGTGATCACACACTCTGTCCCTTTAACCTCCTCGTGATCACTCTCTGGCCCTTTAACCTCCTCGTGATCTCACTCTCTGTCCCTTTAACCTCCTCGTGAACACTCTCTGGCCCTTTAACCTCCCCGTGATTTCACGCTCTGTCCCTTTATCATCCCCGTGATCTCACTCACTGTCCCTTAAACGTGCCCCTGACCTCACTCTCTGTCCCTTTAACCTCGCTGTGATCTCACATTCTGGCTCTTTAACCTTCCCGTGATCTCATTCTCTGTCCCTTTAACCACCCCGTGATCTCATTCTCTGTCCCTTTAACCTCAACGTGATTTCAATCTCTGTCCCTTTAACCTCGCCGTGATCTCACACTCTGGTCCTTTCACCGCCCCGTGATCTCATTCTCTGTCCCTTTAACCTCACCGTGATCTCACTCTCTGTCCCTTTCACCTCCCCGTGATCTCATTCTCTGTCCCATTATCCTCCCCATTATCTCACTCTCTGTCCCTTTAAACTCCCCGTGATCTCACTCTGTGTCTCTATAAATTCCCCATGATCTCACTCTCTGTCCCTTTAACCTCCCCCTGATTGCACTCTCTGGACCGTTAACCTCCCCGTGAGCTCACTCTCTGTCCCTTTAAACTCCCCGTGATCTCACACTCTGTCCCTATAACCACCCAGTGAGCTCTCTCTCTGTCCCTTTAACCTCCCCGTGATCACACACTCTGTCCCTTCAACCTCATCGTGATCACACTCTGGCCCTTTAACCTCCTCGTGATCTCACTCTCTGTCCCTTTAACCTCCTCGTGATCACTCTCTGGCCCTTTAACCTCCCCGTGATTTCACGCTCTGTCCCTTTATCATCCCCGTGATCTCACTCACTGTCCCTTAAACGTGACCCTGACCTCACTCTCTGTCCCGTTAACCTCGCCGTGATCTCACACTCTGGCTCTTTAACCGCCCCGTGATCTCATTCTCTGTCCCTTTAACCACCCCGTGATCTCATTTTCTGTCCCTTTAACCTCAACGTGATTTCAATCTCTGTCCCTTTAAACTCGCCGTGATCTCACACTCTGGTCCTTTAACCGCCCCGTGATCTCATTCTCTGTCCCTTTAACCTCCCCGTGATCTCACTCTCTGTCCCTTTAACCTCCCCGTGATCTCACTCTCTGTCCCTTTAACCTCCCCGTGATCTCACTCTCTGTCCCTTTAACCTCACCGTGAACTCACTCTCTGTCCGTTTAACCTCCCCGTGATCTCATTCACTGTCCCATTATCCTCCCCATTATCTCACTCTCTGTCCCTTTAAACTCCCCGTGATCTCACTCTGTGTCTCTTTAAATTCCCCATGATCTCACTCTCTGTCCCTTTAACCTCCCCGTGATCGCACTCTCTGTACCGTTAACCTCCCCGTGATCTCACACTCTGTCCCTATAACCACCCAGTGAGCTCTCTCTCTGTCCCTTTAATCTCCCCGTGATCTCACTCTCTGTCCCTTTAACCACTTCGTGATCTCTCACTTTATCCCATTAACCTCCCCGTGATCACACTCCCTGTCCCTTTAACCTCCCCGTAATCAGACTCTCTGTCCCTTTAACCTCCGCGTTATCTCACGCTCTGTCCCTTTAACATTCCGGTGATCTCACTCTCTGTTCCTTTAACCTCCCCGTGATCTCATTCTCTGCCCCTTTAACCTCCCAGTGATCTCACTCTCTGTCCCTTTAACCTCCCCGTGATCTCAATCTCTGTCCCTTTAAACTCCCCGTGATCTCAGTCTCTGTCCCTTTACCCTCCCCGTGATCTCACTCGCTGTCCCTTTAAACTCTCCGTGATCTCACTCTCTGTCCCTTTAACGTCCCCGTGATCTCACTCTCTGTCCCTTTAACCTCCCCATGTTCTCACTCTCTCTCCCTTTAACTTCCGCGTGATCTCACTCTTGTCCCTTTAACATTCCCATGATCTCACTCTCTGTCCCTTTAACCTCTCCGTGATCTCATTCTCTGCCCCTTTAACCTCCCCGTGATCTCACTGTCTGTCCCTGTAAACTCCCCGTGACCTCATTCTCTGTCCCTTGAACCTCCCCGTGATCTAACTCTCCCTCCCTTTAACCTCCCCGTGATCTAACTCTCTGTCCCATTAAAATCCCCGTGATCTCACTCTCTGTCCCTTTAACCTCCCCGTGATCTCACTCTCTGTCCCTTTAACCTCACCGTGAACTCACTCTCTGTCCGTTTAACCTCCCCGTGATCTCATTCACTGTCCCATTATCCTCCCCATTATCTCACTCTCTGTCCCTTTAAACTCCCCGTGATCTCACTCTGTGTCTCTTTAAATTCCCCATGATCTCACTCTCTGTCCCTTTAACCTCCCCCTGATCGCACTCTCTGTACCGTTAACCTCCCCGTGATCTCACACTCTGTCCCTATAACCACCCAGTGAGCTCTCTCTCTGTCCCTTTAATCTCCCCGTGATCTCACTCTCTGTCCCTTTAACCACTTCGTGATCTCTCACTTTATCCCATTAACCTCCCCGTGATCACACTCCCTGTCCCTTTAACCTCCCCGTAATCAGACTCTCTGTCCCTTTAACCTCCGCGTTATCTCACGCTCTGTCCCTTTAACATTCCGGTGATCTCACTCTCTGTTCCTTTAACCTCCCCGTGATCTCATTCTCTGCCCCTTTAACCTCACCGTGATCTCACTCTCTGTCCCTTTAACCTCTCCGTGATCTCAATCTCTGTCCCTTTAAACTCCCCGTGATCTCAGTCTCTGTCCCTTTACCCTCCCCGTGATCTCACTCGCTGTCCCTTTAAACTCTCCGTGATCTCACTCTCTGTCCCTTTAACGTCCCCGTGATCTCACTCTCTGTCCCTTTAACCTCCCCGTGATCTAACTCTCTGTCCCTTTAACCTCGCCGTGATCTCACACTCTGGCTCTTTTACCGCCCCGTGATCACATTCTCTGTCCCTTTAACCTTCCAGTGATCTCACTCTCCGTCCCATTAACCTACCCGTGATTCTACTCTCTGTCCCTTTAAACTCCCCGTGATCTCACTCTCTGTCCCTTTAACCTCCCCGTGAACTAACTCTCCGTCCCTTTAACCTCTCCGTGATCTAACTCTCTGTCCCTTTAACCACCCCGTGATCTCACACTCAGTCCCTTTAACCTCCCCGTGATCTCGCTCTCTGTCCCTTTAACCTCCCCGTGATCTCACTCTGTCCCTTTAACCTCCCAGTGATCACTCTCTCTGTTCCTTTAACCTCAACGTGATTTCAATCTCTGTCCCTTTAACCTCGCCGTGATCTCTCACTCTGGCCCTTTAACCGCCCCGTGATCTCATTCTCTGTCCCTTTAACCTCCCCGTGATCTCACTCTCTGTCCATTTAACCTGCCCGTGATCTCACTCTCTGTCCCTTTAACCTCCCCGTGATCTCACTCTCTGTCCCTTTAATCTCACCGTGATCTCACTCTCTGTCCCTTTAACCTCCCCGTGATCTCATTCTCTGTCCCATTATCTTCCCCATGATCTCACTCTCTGTCCCTTTAACCTCCCCCTGATCGCACTCTCTGTACCGTTAACCTCCCCGTGAGCTCACTCGCTGTCCCATTAACCTCCCCGTGATCACACTCCCTGTCCCATTAACCTTCCCGTAATCAGAATCTCTGTCCCTTTAACCTCCACGTTATCTCACTCTCTGTCCCCTTAACATTCCCTTGATCTCACTCTCTGTCCCTTTAACCTCCCCGTGATCTCACTCTCTGTCCCTTTAACCTCCCCGTGATCTCAATCTCTGTCCCTTTAAACTCCCCGTGATCTCACTCTCTGTCCCTTTAACCTCCCCATGATCTCACTCTCTGTCCCATTAACGTCCCCGTATTCTCAATCTCTGAACCTTTAAACTCCCCTTGATGTTACTCTCTGTCCCTTAAAACTCCGCGTGATCTCACTCTCTGTCCCTTTAACGTCCCCGTGATCTCACTCTCTGTCCCTTTAACCTCCCCATGTTCTCACTCTCTCTCCCTTTAACCTTCGCGTGATCTCACTCTTATCCCTTTAACATTCCCATGATCTCACTCTCTGTCCCTTTAACCTCGCCGTGATCACTGTCTTTACCTTTAACCTCCCCATGATCTCATTCTCTGTCCCTTTAACCTCCCCGTGATCTCATTTTCTGCCCGTTTAACCTCCCCATGATCTCATTCTCTGTCCCTTTAACCTCCCCGTGATCTCACTCTCTGTCCCTTTAACCTCCCCGTGATCTAACTCTCCGTCCCTTTAACCTCGCCGTGATCTCAAACTCTGGCTCTTTAACCGCCCCGTGATCTCATTCTCTTTCCCTTTACCTCCCCGTGATCTCACTGTCTGTCCCTTTAAACTCCCCGTGATCTCACTCTCTGTCCCTTTAACCTCCCCGTGATCTAACTCTCCGTCCCTTTAACCTCCCCGTGATCTAACTCTCTTTCCCATTAACATTTCCGTGATCTCACTCTCTGTACCTTTAACCTCCCCGTGATCTCACTCTCTGTCCCTTTAACCTCCCCGTGATCTCGCTCTCTGTCCCTTTAACCTCCCTGTGATCTCACTCTGTCCCTTTAACCTCCGAGTGATCACTCTCTCAGTCCCTTTAACCTGAACGTGATTTCAATCTCTGTCCCTTTAACCTCGCTGTGATCTCACTCTCTGGCCCATTAACCGCCCCGTGATCTCATTCTCTGTCCCTTTAACCTCCCCATGATCTCACCCGCTCTCCTTTTAACCTCCCGTGATCTCACTCTCTGTCCCTTTAACCTCCCCGTGATCTCACTCTCTGTCCCTTTAACCTCACCGTGATCTCACTCTCTGTCCCTTTAACCTTCACGTGATCTCATTCTCTGTCCCATATTCCTCCCCGTTATCTCACTCTCTGTCCCTTTAAACTCCCCATGATCTCTCACTTTCTCCCATTAACCTCCCCGTGATCTCTCTCCCTGTCCTTTTAACCTCACCGTGATATCATTCTCTGTCCCTTTAACCTCACCGTGATCTCACTCTCTGTCCCTTTATCATCCCCGTGATCTCACTCTCTGTCCCTTTAACCTACCCGTTTCTCACTCTCTGTCCCTTTAACGTGACCGTGATCTCACTCTCTGTCCCTTCAACCTCTCCGTGATCTCACTCTCTGTCCCTTTAACCTACCCGTGATCTCACTCTCTGTCCCTTTAACGTGCCCGTGATCTCACTCTCAGTGCCTTTACCCTCCCCTTGATCTCAGTCTCTGTCCATTTACCCTACCCGTGATCTCACTATCTGTCCCTTTACCCTCCCCGTCTTCTCACTCTCTGTGCCCTTTAGCTCCCCGTGATCTCACTCTCGGCCCCTTTAACCTCCCAGTTTTCTCAATTTCTGTCCCTTTAGCCTCCCCTTGATCTCACTCTCTGTCCCTTTAACCTCCCAGTGATCTCATTCTCTGTCCCTTTACCCTCCCCTTGATCTCACTCTCTGTCCATTTACACTCCCCGTGATCTCACTATCTGTCCCTTTGCCCTCCCCGTGTTCTCACTCTCTGTGCCCTTAAGCTCCCCGTGATATCACTCTCAGCCCCTTTAACCTCCCAGTGTTCTCAATTTCTGTCCCTTTAGCCTCCCCGTGATCTCACTCTCTGTCCCTTTATCCTCCCCGTGATCTCACTCTCTGCCCCTTTAACCTCCCCGTGATCTCACTCCCTGTCCCTTTAACATCTCCTTGATCTCTCTCTGCCCCTTTAACCTCCCCGTGATCTCACTCTCTGTCCCTTTAACCGCCCCGTGATCTCACTCTCTGTCCCATTAATTTCTCCTTAATGTCTCCTTAATCTCGCTCTGCCCCTTTAACCTCCCCGTGATCTCACACTCTGTCGCTTTAACGTCCCCGTATTCTCAAGCTCTGACCCTTTAAACTCCCCTTGATGTTACTCTCTGTCCCTTTAACCTCCCCGTGATCTCATTCTCAGACCCTTTAACTTCCCCGTGATCTCACTCTCTGTCCCTTTAACACGCCTATAGTGCAGCACACCCTCAATTACTGACCCTCCAATAGTGCAGCAAACCCTCAATTACTGACACTCCAATAGTGCAGCACATCCTCAATTACTGACCCTCCAATAGTGCAGCACACTCTCAATTACTGACACTCCAATAGTGCAGCACACCCTCAATTACTGACACTCCAATAGTGCAGCACACCCTCAATTACTGACACTCCAATAGTGCAGCACATCCTCAATTACTGACCCTCCAATAGTGCAGCACACCCTCAATTACTGACACTCCAATAGTGTAGCACACACTCAATAACTGACCCTCCAATAGTGCTGCACACCCTCAATTACTGACACTCCAATAGTGCAGCACACCCTCAATTACTGACACTCCAATAGTGCAGCACATCCTCAATTACTGACCCTCCAATAGTGCAGCACACCCTCAATTACTGACACTCCAATAGTGTAGCACACACTCAATTACTGACCCTCCAACACTGCAGCACACACTCAATAACTGACCCTCCAATAGTGCAGCACACCCTCAATTACTGACAGTCCAATTGTGCAGCACACCCTCAATTACTGACCATCCAATAGTGCAGCACACCCTCAATTACTGACACTCCAATAGTGCAGCACACCCTCAATTACTGACACTCCAATAGTGCAGCACACCCTCAATTACTGACCCTCCAACACTGCAGCACACACTCAATAACTGACCCTCCAATAGTGCAGCACACCCTCAATTACTGACAGTCCAATTGTGCAGCACACCCTCAATTACTGA
Source organism: Cetorhinus maximus (assembly GCF_964194155.1). Taxonomy (NCBI): domain Eukaryota; kingdom Metazoa; phylum Chordata; class Chondrichthyes; order Lamniformes; family Cetorhinidae; genus Cetorhinus; species Cetorhinus maximus. The sequence goes on from NW_027596382.1 coordinate 128,851, forward strand.
CCATCCAATAGTGCAGCACACCCTCAATTACTGACACTCCAATAGTGCAGCACACCCTCAATTACTGACAATCCAATAGTGCAGCACACCCTCAATTACTGACACTCCAATAGTGCAGCACACCCTCAATTATTGACACTCCAATAGTGCAGCACACCCTCAATTAATGACCCTCCAATAGTGCAGCACACCCTCAATTACTGACACTCCAATAGTGCAGCACACCCTCAATTACTGACCCTCCAATAGTGCAGCACACCCTCAATTACTGACACTCCAATAGTGCATCACACCCTCAATTACTGACACTCCAATAGTGCAGCACACCCTCAATTACTGACACTCCAATAATACAGCACACCCTCAATTACTGACACTCCAATAGTGCAGCACACCCTCAATTACTGACACTCCAATAGTGCAGCACACCCTCAATTACTGACACTCCAATAGTGCAGCACACCCTCAATTACTGACACTCCAATAGTGCAGCATACCCTCAATAACTGACACTCCAATACTGCAGCACACCATCAATTACTGACACTCCAATAGTGCAGCACACCCTCAATTACTGACACTCCAATAGTGCAGCACACCCTCAATTACTGACACTCCAATAGTGCAGCACACCCTCAATTACTGACCCTCCAATAGTGCAGAACACCTTCAATTACTGACACTCCAATAGTGCAGCACACCCTCAATTACTGACACTCCAATAGTGCAGCACACACTCAATTACTGACACTCCAATAGTGCAGCAGACCATCAATTACTGACACTCCAATAGTGCAGCACACCTTCAATTACTGACACTCCAATAGTGCAGTACACCCTCAATTACTGGCTCTCCAATAGTGCAGCACACCCTCAATTACTGACACTCCAATAGTGCAGCTCAACTTGAATTACTGACACTCCAATAGTGCAGTACACCCTCAATTACTGGCTCTCCAATAGTGAAGCCCACCCTCAATTACTGACACTCCAATAGTGCAGCACATGCTCAATTACTGACACACCAATAGTGCAGCACACCCTCAAATTCTGACACTCCAGTAGTGCAGCACACCCTCAATTACTGACAATGCAATAGTGAAGCACACCCTCAATTACTGACCCTCCATTAGTGCAGCACACCCTCAATTACTGACACTCCAATAGTGCAGCACACCCTCAATTACTGACCCTCCAATAGTGCAGCACACCCTCAATTACTGACACTCCAATAGTGCAGCACACCCTCAATTACTGACCCTCCAATAGTGCAGCACACCCTCAATTACTGACACTCCAATAGTGCAGCACACACTCAATTACTGACTCTCCAATAGTGCAGCACACCCTCAATTACTGGCTCCCCAATAGTGCAGGACACCCTCAATTACTGACTTTCCAATAGTGCAGCACATCCTCAATTACTGACACTGCAATAGTGCAGCACACCCTCAATTACTGACACTCCAATTGTGCAGCACACCCTCATTTACTGACACTCCAATAGTGCAAAACAACCTCAATTACTGACAATCCAAAAGTGCAAAACAACCTCAATTACTGACAATCCAATAGTGCAAATCAACCTCAATTACTGACAATCCAATAGTGCAAAACCACCTCAATTACTGACACTCCAATAGTGCAGCACACACTCAATTACTGACACTCCAAGATTGCAGCACACACACAATTACTGACACTCCAATAGTGCAGCACACCATCAATTACTGACACTCCAATAGTGAAGCAAACCCTCAATTACTGATCCTCCAATAGTGCAGCACACGCACAATTACTGACACTCCAATAGTGCAGCACACCCTCAATTATTGACCCTCCAATAGTGCAGCACACCCTCAATTCCTGACTCTCCAATTTGCAGCACACGCTCAATTACTGACTCTCCAATAGTGCAGCACACACTCAATAATTGACAGTCCAATAGAGCAGAAAAACCTCAATTATTCACACTCCAATAGTGCAGCACACCCTCAATTATTGACACTCCAATAGTGCAGCACACCCTCAATTACTGACCCTCCAATAGTGCAGCACACCCTCAATTACTGACACTTCAATAGTGCAGCACACCCTCAATTACTGACACTCCAATAGTGCAGCACACCCTCAATTACTGACACTCCAATAGTGCAGCACACCTTCAATTACTGACACTCCAATAGTGCAGCACACCCTCAATTATTGACACTCCAATAGTGCAGCACACCCTCAATTACTGACACTCCAATAGTGCAGCACACCTTCAATTACTGACTCTCCAATAGTGCAGCTCACACTCAATTACTGACACTCCAATAGTGCAGCACACCCTCAATTACTGACACTCCAAGAGTGCAGCACAACCTCAATTACTGACACTCCAATAGTGCAGCACACCCTCAATTACTGACTCTCCAACACTGCAGCACACCCTCAATTACTGACACTCCAAGAGTGCAGCACAACCTCAATTACTGACACTCCAACACTGCAGCACACCCACAATTACTGACACACCAATAGTGCAGCACACCTTCAATTACTGACTCTCCAATAGTGCAGCACACCCTCAATTACTGACACTCCAAGAGTGCAGCACAACCTCAATTACTGACACTCCAACACTGCAGCACACCCTCAATTATTGACACTCCAATAGTGCAGCACAACCTCAATTTCTGACACTCCAATAGTGCAGCACACCATCAATTATTGACCCTCCAATAGTGCAGCACACCCTCAATTACTGATCCTCCAATAGTGCAGCACAGCCTCAAATACTGAAACTCCAATAGTGCAGCACACCCTCAATTACTGACACTCCAATAGTGCAGCACACCCTCAATTACTGACACTCCAATAGTGCGGTACAAACTCAATTACTGACACACCAATAGTGCAGCACACCCTCAATTTCTGACACTCCAATAGTGCAGCTCAACTTGAATTACTGACACTCCAATAGTGCAGCACACCCTCAAATTCTGACACTCCAGTAGTGCAGCACACCCTCAATTACTGACATTCCATTAGTGCAGCACACACTCAATTACTGACACTCCAATAGTGCAGCACGCCCTCAATTACTGACACTCCAATAATGCAGCACACCCTCAAATTCTGACACTCCAGTAGTGCAGCACACCCTCAATTACTGACCCTCCATTAGTGCAGCACGCCCTCAATTACTGACACTCCAATAGTGCAGCACACCCTCAATTACTGACTCTCCAGTAGTGCAGCACACCCTCAATTACTGACTTTGCAATAGTGCAGCACATCCTCAATTCCTGACACTCCAATAGTGCAGCACACCCTCAATTACTGACACTCCAATTGTGCAGCACACCCTCAATTACTGACCCTCCAATAGTGCAGCACACCCTCAATTACTGATTCTCCAATAGTGCAGCACACACTCAATAACTGACAGTCCAATAGAGCAGAAAAACCTCAATTATTCACACTCCAATAGTGCAGCACACCCTCAATTACTGACTCTCCAATAGTGCAGCACATCCTCAATTACTGACACTCCAATAGTGCAGCACACCTTCAATTACTGACTCTCCAGTAGTGCAGCACACCCTCAATTACTGACACTCCAAGAGTGCAGCACAACCTCAATTACTGACACTCCAACACTGCAGCACACCCTCAATTATTGACACTCCAATAGTGCAGCACACCCTCATTTACTGACAATCCAATAATGCAGCACACCATCAATTACTGACACTCCAATAGTGCAGCACACCCTCAATTCCTGACACTCCAATAGTGCAGCACACCCTCAATTCCTGACACTCCAATAGTGCAGCACACCCTCAATTACTGACCCTCCAATAGTGCAGCACACCCTCAATTACTGACCCTCCAATAGTGCAGCACACCCTCAAATACTAACAATCAAATAGTGCAGCACACCCTCAATTACTGACACTCCAATAGTGCAGCACACCCTCAATTCCTGACACTCCAATAGTGCAGCACACCCTCAATTACTGACCCTCCAATAGTGCAGCACACCCTCAATTACTGACCCTCCAATAGTGCAGCACACCCACAATTACTGACCCTCCAATAGTGCAGCAAACGCTCAATTATTGACACTCCAATAGTGCAGCAAACCCTCAATTACTGACCCTCCAATAGTGCAGCAAACACTCAATTACTGACCCTCCAATATTGCAGCACACCCTCAATTACTGACCCTCCAATAGTGCAGCACACCCTCAATTACTACCAATCAAATAGTGCAGCACACCCTCAATTACTGACACTCTAATAGTGCAGCAAACATTCAATTACTGATTCTCCAATAGTGCAGCACACACTCAATATCTGACACTCCAATAGTGCAGCACACCCTCAATTACTGACACTCCAATAGTGCAGCACACCCTCAATTCCTGACACTCCAATAGTGCAGCACACCCTCAATTACTGACACTCCAATAGTGCAGCACACCCTCAATTACTGACACTCCAATAGTGCTGCACACCCTCAATTACTGACACTCCAATAGTGCAGCAAACCCTCAATTACTGACAATCCAGTAGTGCTGCACACCCTCAATTACTGACACTCCAATATTGCAGCACACCCTCAATTACTGACCGTCCAATAGTCCAGCACACCCACAATTCCTGACAATCCAATATTGCAAAACAACCTCAATTACTGACACTCCAATAGTGCAGCACACCCTCAATTACTGACACTCCAATAGTGCAGCAGACCCTCAATTACTGACACTCCAATAGTGCAGCACACCCTCAATTACTGACACTCCAATAGTTCAGCAGACCCTCAATTACTGACACTCCAATAGTGCAGCACACCCTCAATTACTGACACTCCAATAGTGCAGCACACCCTCAATTACTGACACTCCAATAGTGCAGCACACCCTCAATTACTGACACTCCAATAGTGCAGCACACCCTCAATTACTGACAATCCAATAGTGCAGCACACCCTCAATTACTGACACTCCAATAGTGCAGCACACGCTCAATTACTGACACTCCAATAGTGCAGCACACCCTCAATTACTGACCCTCCAATAGTGCAGCACACCCTCAATTACGGCACTCCAATAGTGCAGCACACCCTCAATTACTGACATTCCAATAGTGCAGCACACCCTCAATTACTGACAATCCAATAGTGCAGGAAACCCTCAATTACTGACCCTCCAATAGTGCAGGAAACCCTCAATTACTGACCCTCCAATAGTGCAGCACACCCTCAATTACTGACCCTCCAATAATGCAGCACAGCCTCAATTACTGAGCAACCAATAGTGCAGCACACCCTCAATTTCTGACACTCCAATAGCGCTGTGGGAGTATTGTTTGCAGTGGTGTAGCGCTGTGGGAGTGGTGTGGGCAGTGTTGAAGCGCTGTGGGAGTGGTGTGGGCAGTGGTGTACCGCTGTAGTAGTGGTGTGGGCAGTGGTGTAGTGCTGTGGTAGTGGTGTGTGCAGTGGTGTAGCGCTGTGGGGGTGATGTGGGCAGTGATGTAGTGTTGTGGGAGTGGTGTGTGTAGTGGTGTAGCGCTGTGGGAATGGTGTTGTCAGTTGTGTAGTGCTGTGGGAGTGGTGTGGGTAGTGGTGTAGCGCTGTGGGAGTTGTGTGGGCAGTGGCGTAGTGCTGTGGGAGTGGTGTGGGCAGTGGTTTAGTGCTGTGGGAATGGTGTGGGTTGTGGTGTAGCGCTGTGGGAGTGGTGTGGGACGTGGTGTAGCGCTGTGAGAGTGGTGTGGGCAGTGGTGTAGTGCAGTGTGAGTGGTGTTGGCAGTGGTGTATCGCAGTGGGAGTGGTGTGGGCAGTGGGGTAGCGCTGTGGGTGTGGTGTGGGCAGTGATGTTGTGCTATAGGAGTGGTGAGAGCTGTGGTGCAGCGCTGTGGTAGTTGTGTGGGCAGTAGTGTAGCGCTGTGGGAGGGTTGTGGGCAGTGGTGTAACGCTGTGGGAGTGGTGTGGGCAGTGGTGTTGTGCTTTGCGAGTTGCGTGGGGAGTGGTGTAGCGCTGTGGGAGTGGTGTGGGCACTGGTGAAGCGCTGTGGAAGTGGTGTGGGCAGTGGTGTAGCGCTGCGGGAGTGGTGTGGGTTTTGGTTTAGTTCTGTGGGACTGGTGTGGGCAGTGGTGTAGTGCTGTGGGAGTGGTGTGGGTTGTAGTGTAGCGCTGTGTGAGTGGTGTAGCTTGTGGTGTAGTGCTGTGGGAGTGATGTGGTTTGTGTTGTAGCGCTGTGGGAGTGCTGTGGGCATTAATGTAGCCCTGTGGAAGTGGTGTGGGTAGTCGTGTAGTGCTGTGGTAGTGGTTTGAGCAGTGGTGTAATGCTGTGGGAGTGGTGCGGGCAGTGGTGTAGTGCTGTGGGAGTGGTGTGGGCAGTGGTGTAACGCTGTGGGAGTGGTGTGGGCAGTGGTGTTGTGCTGTGGGAGTGGTGGGGCAGTGGTGTAGTGCTGCGGGAGTGGTGTGGGCAGTGGTGTAGTGCTGTGGGAGTGGTGTAGGCAGTGGTGTAACACTCTGGCAGTGGTTTGGGCAGTGGTGTTTTGCTGTGGGAATTATGTGGGCAGTGGTGTAGTGCTGTGGGAGTGGTGTGGGCATTGGGTTAACGCTGTGGGAGTGGTGTGGGCATTACTGCAGCGTTGTGTGAGTGGTGTGGGCAGTGGTGTAGCGCTGTGGGAGTGTTGTGGGCATTAGTGCCGCGCTGTGGGAGTGGTGTGGGCAGTGGTGTTGCGCTGTGGGAGTGGTATGGGCATGAGTTCAGCGCTGTGAGAGTGGAGTGGGCAGTGGTGTAGTCCTGTGGGTGTGGTGTGGGCAGTGTTGTTGCGCTGTGGGAGTGATGTGGGTTGTAGTGTAGCCCTGTGGGCGTGATGTGGGCAGCGGTGTAGTGCTGTGGGAGAGGTGGGTGCAGTGGTCCAGCGCTGTGGGATTGGTATGGGCAGTGGTGTAGTGCCGTGGGAGTGGTGTGGGCAGTGGTGAAGTGATGAGGGATTAGTGTGGGCAGCGGTGTAATACTGTGGGTGTGTTGTGGGCAGTGGTGTAGTGCTGCGGGAGTGGTGTGGACAGTGGTGTAGCGCTGTGGGAGTGGTGTGGGTAGTGGTGTAGCGCTGTGGGAGTGGTGTGGACAGTGGTGTAGCGCTGTGGGAGTGGTGTGGGCAGTGGTGTAGTGCTGTGGGAGTGGTGTGGACAGTGGTGTAGTGCTGTGGGAGTGTTGTGCGCAGTGATGTAGCGCTGTGGGAGTCGTGTGGGCAGTGGAGTAGCGCTCCGGGAAAGGTGTGGGCAGGGGTGTAGCGCTACGGGAATGGTGTGGGCGGCAGTGTAGAGCTGCGGGAGTGGTTTGGGCAGGGGTGTAGTGCTGCGGGAGTGGTGTGTGCAGGGGTGTAGTGCTGTGGGTGTGGTGTGGGCAGTGGTGTGGGCAGTGGTGTAGCGCTGTGGGACTGGTGTGGTCAGCGGTGTATTGCTGTGGGAGTGGTATGGGCAGTGTTGTAGTGCTGTGGGAGTGGTATGGGCGGTGGTGTAACACTGTGGCAGTGGTGTGGGCAGTGGTGTTTTGCTGTGGGAGTTGTGTGGGCAGTGGTGTAGCCCTGTGGGAGTGGTGCGGGCAGTGGTTTAATGCTGCTGGAGTGGTGTGCGTTGTGGTGTAGCACCGTGGGACTGGTGTGGGCGTTGGGTTAACGCTGCGGGAGTGTTGTGTGCAGTTTTGTAGCGCTGTGGGAGTGGTGTGGGCAGTGGTGTAGCGCTGTGGGAGTGGTGTGGGCATTGGTGTAACGCTGTGGGAGTGGTGTGGGCATGAGTGCAGCGCTTTGGGAGTGTTGTAGGCAGTGGTGTAGCGCTGTGGGAGTGGTGTGTGTTGTGGTGTAGTGCTGTGGGAGTGGTGTGGGTTGTGGTGTAGCGCTGTGGGAGTGGTGTGGGCATGAGTGCAGCACTTTGGGAGTGTTGTAGGCAGTGGTGTGGGCATTAGTGTTGCGCTGTGGGAGTGGTGTGGGCAGTGGTGTAGCGCTGTGGGAGTGGTGTGTGTAGTGGTGTATATCTGTGGGAGTGGTGTGGGCAGTGGTGTAACGCTGTGGGAGTGGTGTGGGCATGAGTGCAGCGCTTTGGGAGTGTTGTAGGCAGTGGTGTAGCGCTGTGGGAGTGGTGTGTGTTGTGGTGTAGTGCTGTGGGAGTGGTGTGGGTTGTGGTGTAGCGCTGTGGGAGTGGTGTGGGCATGAGTGCAGCACTTTGGGAGTGTTGTAGGCAGTGGTGTGGGCATTAGTGTTGCGCTGTGGGAGTGGTGTGGGCAGTGGTGTAGCGCTGTGGGAGTGGTGTGTGTAGTGGTGTATATCTGTGGGAGTGGTGTGGGCAGTGGTGTAACGCTGTGGGAGTGGTTTGGGCAGTGGTGTAGTGCTGTGGGTGTGGTGTGGGCAGTGGTGTAGCGCTGTGGCGTTGATGTGGGCAGTGGTGTAGTGCTGTGGGTGTGGTGTTGGCAGTGGTGTAGTGCTGTGGGAGTGGTGTGGGCAGTGGTGTAGCGCTGCTGGAGTGGTGTGGGCAGTGGTGTAGCGCTGCGGGGGTGATGTGGGCAGGGGTGTTGCGCTGCCGGAGCGGTGTGGGTAGTGCTGTAGCGCTGACAGTGTGTTGTGGGCAGTGGTGTCACTCTGTGGGAGTGGTGTGGGCAGTGGTGTAGCGCTGCGGGAGGGGTGTGGGCAGTGGTGTAGAGCTGCTGGAGAGGTGTGGGCAGTGGTGTAGTGATGTGGGAGTGGTGTGGGCAGTGGTGTAGCGCTGTGGGCGTGGTGTAGGCAGTGGTGTAGCGTTGCAGGAGTGGTGTGGGCAGTGGTGTAGCGCTGTGGGAGTGATCTGGGCAGTGATGTACTGCTGTGGGAGTGGTGTGGTTAGTGGTGTAGTGCTGTGGACAGTGGTGTAGTGATGTGGGAGTGGTGTGGGCAGTGGTGTAATGCTGCTCAAGTGATGTGGGCAGCGGTGTAATGCTGCTGGAGTGGTGTGCATTGTAGTGTAGATCTGTGGGAGTGGTGTAGGCAGTGGTGTAGCGCTGTGGGAGTGGTGTGGGCATTGGGTTAACACTGCGGGAGTGGTGTGGGCAGTGGTATAGCGCTGTGGGAGTGATGTGGGCTTTAGTGCAGCGCTGTGGGAGTGGTGTGGGCAGTGGTGTAGCGCTGTGGGTGTGGTGTGGGCAGTGGTGTAGCGCTGTTGGAGTGGTGTTGGTTGTGGTGTAAAGCTGTGGGAGTGGTGTGGGCAGCGGTGTATTGCTGTGGGACTCGTGTGGGCAGTGGTGTAGCGCTGTGGGAGTGGTGTGGGCAGTGGTGTAGTACTGCGGTAGTGGTGTGTGCAGTGGTCCAGCGTTGTGGTATTGGTGAGGGCAGCGGTGTAGCGCTGCGGGAGTGGTGTGGGCGGTGGTCTAGCGATTTGCGAGTCGTCTGGACAGTGGTGTAGAGCTGCGGCAGTCGTGTAGGCAGTGGTGTAGTGCTGTGGGAGTGGTGTGGGCAGTCATGTAGTACTGTGGGAATGTTGTGGGAAGTGGTGTAGTGCTGTGGGAGTGGTGTGGGCAGTGGTGTAGTACTGCGGGAGTGGTGTGTGCAGTGGTCCAGCGTTGTGGTATTGGTGAGGGCAGCGGTGTAGCGCTGCGGGAGTGGTGTGGGCGGTGGTCTAGCGATTTGCGAGTCGTCTGGACAGTGGTGTAGAGCTGCGGCAGTCGTGTAGGCAGTGGTGTAGTGCTGTGGGAGTGGTGTGGGCAGTCATGTAGTACTGTGGGAATGTTGTGGGAAGTGGTGTAGTGCTGTGGGAGTGGTGTGGGCAGCGGTGTAGTGCTGTGGGAGTGGTGTGGCCAGGGGTGTAGCGCTGTGGGAGTGGTGTGGGCAGGGGTGTAGCGCTGCGGGGGTGGTATGGGCAGTGGTGTAGCGCTGTGGGAGTGGTGTGGGCATTAGTGCAGCGCTGTGGGAGTGTTGTGGGATGTGGTGCAGCGCTGCGGGAGTGGTGTGGGCAGTGGTGTAGCGCTGTGGGAGTGGTGTGGTCAGTGGTGTAGCGCTGTGGAAGTGGTGTGGTCAGTGGTGTAGCGCTGTGGGAGTGGTGTGGGCAGTGGTGTAGCGCTGTGGGAGTGGTGTGGTCAGTGGCGTAGCGCTGTGGGAGTGGTGTGGGCAGTGGTGTAGCGCTGTGGGAGTGGTGTGGGCAGTGGTGTAGCGCTGTGGGAGTGGTGTGGGCAGTGGTGTAGCGCTGTGGGAGTGGTGTGGGCAGTGGTGTAGCGCTGTGGAAGTGGTGTGGTCAGTGGCGTAGCGCTGTGGGAGTGGTGTGGGCAGTGGTGTAGCGCTGTGGGAGTGGTGTGGGCAGTGGTGTAGCGCTGTGGAAGTCGTGTGGGAATTAGTGCAGCGCTGATGGAGTGGTGTGGGCATTATTCTAGCTCTGTGGGTGTGGTTTGGGAATTAGTGTAGCGCTGTGGTATTGCTGTGGGCGTTACTGTAGCGCAGTGGGAGAGGTGTGGGCAGTGGTGTACTCCTGTGGGTGTGGTGTGGGCAGTGTTGTTGCGCTTTGGGTGTGGTGTGGGTTGTAGTGTAGCGCTGTCGGAGTGGTGTTGGTTGTGGTGTAACGCTGTGGGAGTGGTGTGGGCAGTGGTGTATTGCTGTGGGACTCGTGTGCGCAGTGGTGTAGTACTGCTGGAGTGGTGTGTGCAGTGGTCCAGCGCTGTGGTGAGGGCAGCGGTGTAGTGCTGTGGGTGTGGTGTGGGCAGTGGTGTAGTGCTGTGGGGTTGATGTGGGCAGTGGTGTACCGCAGTGGGAGTCGTGTGGGCAGTGGTGTAGTGCTGTGGGAGTGTTGTGGGCAGTGGTGTAGTGCTGTGGGAGTGGTGTGGGCAGTGATGTAGTACTGTGGGAGTGTTGTGGGCAGTGGTGTAGTGCTGTGGGAGTGGTGTGGGCAGTGATGTAGTACTGTGGGAGTGGTGTGGGCAGTGGTGTCACGCTGTGGGCAGTGGTGTAGCGCTGCGGGAGTGGTGTGGTCAGTGGTGTAGCGCTGCTTGAGATGTGTGGGCTTTAGTGTAGCGCTGTGGGAGTGGTGTGGGCATTAGTGTAGCGCAGTGGGAGTGGTGTGGGCAGTGGTGTAATCCTGTGGGTGTGGTGTGGGCAGTGTTGTAGCACTGTGGTAGTGGTGTGGGCATTAGTGCAGCGCTGAGGGAGTGGTGTGGGCAGTAGTGTAGCGCTGTGGGTGTGGTGTGGCCAGTGATGTTGCACTGTGGGAGTGTTGTGGACATTAGTGCAGCTCTGTGGGAGTGGTGTGGGCAGTAGTGTAGCGCTGTGGCAGCGGTGTGGGTTGTGGTGTAGAGCTGTGGGAGTGGTGTGGGCAGTGGGGTAGTGCTGCGGGAGTGGTGTGGGTTGTGGTGTAGCGCTGTGGAAGTTGTGTGGGTAGTGGTGTAGTGCTCTGGGAGTGATGTGGACAGTGGTGTAGTCCTGTGGGAGTGGTGTGGGCAGTGGTGTAGTGCTGCGGGAGTGGTGTGTGCAGGGGTTTAGCGCTAAGGGAGTGGTGTGAGCAGGATGTAGTGCTGTGGGAGTGGTGTGGGCAGTGGTGTAGCGCTGTGGGAGTGGTGTGGGAAAAGGTGTATTGCTGTGTGAGAGGTGTGGGCAGTGGTGTAGTGCTGCGGGAGCGGTGTTGGCAGGGGTGTAGTACTGTGGGAGTGGTGTGGGCAGTGGTGTAGCGCTTTGGGACTTGTGTGGGCAGTGGTGTATTGCTGTGGGAGAGGTGTGGGCAGTGGTGTAACGCTATGGGAGTGATGTGGGCAATGTTGTAGCGCTGTGGGAGTGGTGTTCGTTGTGGTGCAGCACTGTAGGAGTTGTGTGGGCAGTGGTATAGGTCTGTTGGAGTGGTGTGGGCATTTGTGCAGCGCTGTGGGAGTGTTGTGGGCAGTGTTGTAGCGCTGTGGGAGTGTTGTGTGCATTAGTTTAGCGCTGTGGGAGTGGTGTGGGCATTAGTGTAGCGCTGTGGGAGTGGTGTGGGCAGTGGTGTAGCGCTGTGGGAGTGGTGTGGGCATTAGTGCAGCGCTATGGGAGTGGTGTGGGCAGTGGTGTAGCGCAGTGGGAGTGGTGTTGGCATTAGTGTAGGGCAGTGGGAGTGTTGTTGGCATTAGTGTAGCGCTGTGGGAGTGGTGTGGGCATTAGGGTAGCGCTGGGGGAGTGCTATGGGCTGTGGTGTAGTCCTGTGGGTGTAGTGTGGGCAGTGTTGTTGCGCTGTGGGAGTGTAGTAGTTTGTAGTGTATCTCTGTCGGAGTGGTGTTGTTTGTGGTGAAGCGATGTGGGAGTGGTGTGGGCAGCTTTGTAGTGCTGTGGGATTGGTGTAGGAAGTGGTGTAGCGCTGTGGGAGTGGTGTGGGCATTAGTGAGCTCTGTGGGACTGGTGTGGGCATTAGTGTAGCGCTGTGGGAGTGGTGTGCGAATTTGTGTTGCACTGTGGGAGAGGTGTGGTTAGTGGTGTAGTGCTGTGGGAGTGGTGTGGGAAGTGGTGTAGTGCTGTGGGAGTGGTGTGGGCAGTGGTGTAGCGCTATGGGACTTGTGTGCGCAGTGGTGTAGTGCTGTGGGAGTGGTGTGGGCAGTGGTGTAGCGCTATGGGACTTGTGTGGGCAGTGGTGTAGCGCTGCTTGAGAGGTGTGGGCATTAGTGTAGCGCTGTGGGAGTGGTGTGGGCATTAGTGTAGCGCAGTGGGAGTGGTGTGGGCAGTGGTGTAATATAGTGGGTGTAGTGTGGGCAGTGTTGTAGCACTGTGGTAGTGGTGTGGGCATCAATGCAGCGCTGAGGGAGTGGTGTGGCCAGTGATGTTGCGCCGTGGGAGTGTTGTGGACATTAGTGCAGCTCTGTGGGAGTGGTGTGGGCAGTAGTGTAGCGCTGTGGGAATGGTGTGGGCAGTGGTGTGGGCAGTTGCACAGAGCTGTGGGAGTGGTGTGGGCAATGGTGTAGTGCTGTGGGAATGGTGTGGGCAGTGGTGTGGGCAGTTGCACAGAGCTGTGGGAGTGGTGTGGGCAATGGTGTAGTGCTGTGGGAGTGGTGTTGGCAGTGGTGTAGCGCTCTGTGACTGGTGTGGGGAGCGGTTTAGTGCTGTAGAGGTGGTGTTGGTAATGGTGTATCGCTGTGGGAGTGGTGTGTGCAATGGTGTATTGCTGTGTGAGTGGTGTGGGCAGTGGTGTAGTGCTGCGGGAGTGGTGTGGGCAGGGGTGTAGTGCTAAGGGAGTGGTGTGAGCAGGGTGTAGTGCTGTGGGAGTGGTGTTGGCAGTGGTGTAGCGCTCTGTGACTGGTGTGGGGAGCGGTTTAGTGCTGTGGAGGTGGTGTTGGTAATGGTGTATCGCTGTGGGAGTGGTGTGTGCAATGGTGCATTGCTGTGTGAGTGGTGTGGGCAGTGGTGTAGTGCTGCGGGAGTGGTGTGGGCAGGGGTGTAGTACTGTGGGAGTGGTGTGGGCAGGGGTGTAGTACTGTGGGAGTGGTGTGGGCAGGGGTGTAGCGCTGTGCGCGTGGTGTGGGCAGTGGTGTAGCGCTATGGGACTGGTGTGGGCAGCGGCGTTGTGCTGTGGGAGTGGTGTGGGCACTGGTGTAGTGCTGTGGGAGTGGTGTGGGCAGTGGTGTAACTTTATGGGAGTGATGTGGGCAGTGTTGTAGCGCGGTGGGAGTGGTGTTCGTTGTGGTGCAGAACTGTAGGAGTTGTGTGGGCAGTGGTATAGGGCTGTGGGAGTGGTGTGGGCATTTGTGCAGCGCTGTGGGAGTGTTGTGGGCAGTGTTGTAGCGCTGTGGGAGTGTTGTGTGCATTAGTTTAGCGCTGTGGGAGTGGTGTGGGCATTAGTGTAGCGCTGTGGGAGTGGTGTGGGCAGTGGTGTAGCGCTGTGGGAGTGGTGTGGGCATTAGTGCAGCGCTGTGGGAGTGGTGTGGGCAGTGGAGTAGCGCTGTGGGAGTGGTGTGGCCAGTGGTGTAGCGCTGTGGGAGTGTAGTGTGCATTAGTTTAGCACTGTGGCAGTGGAGTTGGCATTAGTGTAGAGCAGTGGGAGTGGTGTTGGCATTAGTGTAACGCGGTGGGAGTGGTGTGGGCATTAGGGTAGCGCTGGGGGAGTGCTATGGGCAGTGGTGTAGTCCTGTGGGTGTGGTGTGGGCAGAGTTGTTGCGCTGTGGGAGTGGAGTAGTTTGTAGTGTAGCTCTGTCGGAGTGGTGTTGTTTGTGGTGAAGCGATTTGGGAGTGGTGTGGGCAGCTTTGTAGTGCTGTGGGATTGGTGTAGGAAGTGGTGTAGCGCTGTAGGAGTGGTGTGGGCATTAGTGTAGCGCTGTGGGACTGGTGTGGGCATTAGTGTAGCGCTGTGGGAGTGGTGTGCGCATTTGTGTAGCGCTGTGGGAGTGGTGTGGTTAGTGGTGTAGTGCTATGGGAGTGGTGTGGACAGTTGTGTAGTGCTGTGGGAGCGGTGTGGGCAGTGGTGTAGTGCTGTGGGAGTGGTGTGGACAGTGGTGTAACGCTGTGGGATTTTGTAGGCCGTGGTGTAGAGCTGCGGGAGTGGTGTGGGCATCAGTTGTAGTGCTGTGGGAGTGGTGTGTGCAGTGGTGTAACGCTGCTGGAGCGGTGTGGGCAGTGTTGTAGCGCTGTGGTAGTGGTGTGGGCATTAGTGTAGCGCTGTGGGAGTGGTGTGGGCATTATTCAAGCGCTGTGGGAGTGGTGTGTGTATTAGTGTAGTGCTGTGGGAGTGGTGTGGGCAGTGGTGTAGTGCTGTGGGAGTGGTGTGGGCAGTGGTGTAGTGCTGTGGGAGTGGTGTGGGTATTGGTGTAGCGCTGTGGGTGTGCGGTTGGCAGTGGTGTAGTCCTGTGGAAGTGGTGTGGGCAGTGGTGTAGTGCTGCGGGAGTGGTGTGGTCAGGGGTTTAGTGCTGAGTGAGTGGTGTGGGCAGGGGTTTAGAGCTGAGTGAGTGGTGTGGGCACGGTCTAGTGCTGTGGGAGAGGTATGGGCAGTGGTGTAGCGCTCTGGGACTGGTGTGGGTAATGGTGTAGCGCTGTGGGAGTGGTGTGGGCATTAGTGTAGCGCAGCGAGAGTGGTGTGGGCAGTTGTGTAATCCTGTGGGTGTGGTGTGGGCAGTGTTGTTGCGCTTTGGGTGTGGTGTGGGTTGTAGTGTAGCGATGTCGGTGTGGTGTTGGTTGTGGTGTAACGTTGTGGGAGTGGTGTGGGCAGCGGTGTATTGCTGTGGAAATCGTGTGGGCAGTGGTGTAGTACTGCGGGAGTGGTGTGTGCAGTGGTCCAGCGCTGTGGTGAGGGCAGCGGTGTAGTGCTGTGGGTGTGGTGTGGGCAGTGGTGTCGTGCTGTGGGGTTGGTGTGGGCATTGGTGTAGCGCCGCGTGAGTGGTTTGGTCGGGTGGTCTAGCGATTTGCGAGCCGTCTGGGCAGTGGTGTAGTGCTGTAGGAGTGGTGTGGACAGTGGTGTAGCTCTGTGGGAGTCGTGTGGGCAGTGGGGTAGTGCTGTGGGAGTGGTGTGGGCATTGATGTAGTACTGTGGGAGTGGTGTGGGCAGTGGTGTCACGCTGTGGGAGTGGTATGAGCAGTGGTGTAGCGCTGCGGGAGTGTTGTGGGCAATGGTGTAGCGCTGCTTGAGAGGTGTGGGCATTAGTGTAGCGCTGTTGGAATGGTGTGGGCATTAGTGTAGCGCTGTGGGAGTAGAGTGGGCAGTGGTGTAATCCTGTGGGTGTGGTGTGGGCAGTGTTGTCGCGGTTTGGGTGTGGTGTGGGTTGTAGTGTAACGATGTCGGAGTGGTGTTGGTTGTGGTGTAACGCTGTGGGAGTGGTGTGGGCAGCGGTGTATTGCTGTGGGACACGTGTGCGCAGTGGTGTAGTACTGCGGGAGTGGTGTGTGCAGTGGTCCAGCGCTGTGGTGAGGGCAGCGGTGTAGTGCTGTGGGTGTGGTGTGGCCAGTGGTGTAGTGCTGTGGGGTTGGTGTGGGCATTGGTGTAGCGCTGCGGGCGTGGTGTGGGCGGATGGTCTAGCTATTTGCGAGCCATCTGGGCAATGGTGTAGCGCTGTGGGAGTGGTGTGGGCAGTGGTGTATTGCTGTGGGAGTGGTGTGGGCAGTGGTGTAATCCTGTGGGTGTGGTGTGGGCAGTGTTGTAGCACTGTGGTAGTGGTGTGGGCATTAGTGCATCGCTGAGGGAGTGGTGTGGACAGTGGTGTAGCGCTGTGGGTGTGGTGTGGCCAGTGATGTTGCTCTGTGGGAGTGTTGTGGACATTAGTGCAGCTCTGTGGGAGTGGTGTGGGCAGTAGTGTAGCGCTGTGGGAGTGGTGTGGGATGTGGTGTAGAGCTGTGGGAGTAGTGTGGGCAGTGGCACAGTGCTGTGGGAGTGGTGTGGGCAGTGGTGTAGTGCTGCGGGAGTCATGTGGGTAGTGGTGTAGTGCTGTGGGTGTGGTGTGGGTAGTGGTGTAGTGCTGTGTGAGTGTTGTGGGCAATGGTGTAGTGCTGTGGGTGTGGTGTGGGCAGTGGTGTAGTGCTGCGGGAGTGGTGTGGGCGGGGGTTTAGTGCTAAGGGCGTTGTGTGAGCAGGGTGTAGTGCTGTGGGAGTGGTGTGGGCAGTGGTGTAGCGCTCTGTGACTGGTGTGGGCAGCGGTTTAGTGCTGTGGGAGTGGTGTGGGTAATGGTGTATCGCTGTGGGAGTGGTGTGGGCAGTGGTGTATTGCTGTGTGAGTGGTGTGGGCAGTGGTGTAGTACTGTGGGAGTGGTGTGGGCAGGGGTGTAGTACTGTGGGAGTGGTTTGGGCAGTGGTGTAGCGCTATGGGTGTGATGTGGGCATTAGTGCAGCGCTGTGGGACTGGTGTGGGCAGCGGTGTTGTGCTGTGGGAGTGGTGTGGGCAGTGGTGTAGTGCTGGGGGGGTGGTGTTCGTTGTGGTGCAGCACAGTAGGAATTGTGTGGGCAGTGGTATAGGTCTGTTGGAGTGGTGTGGGCATTTGTACAGCGCTGTGGGAGTGTTGTGGGCAGTGTTTTAGCGCTGTGGGAGTGCTGTGTGCATTAGTTGAGCGCTGTGGGAGTGGTGTGGGCATTAGTGTAGCGCTGTGGGAGTGGTGTGGGCAGTGGTGTAGCGCTGTGGGAGTGGTGTGGGCATTAGTGCAGCGCTGTGGGTGTGGTGTGGGCGGTGGTGATGCGCTGTGGGAGTGGTGTGGCCAGTGGTGTAGCGCTGTGGGAGTGTTGTGTGCATTAGTTTAGCGCTGTGGGAGTGGTGTGGGCATTAGTGTAGGGCAGTGGGAGTGGTGTTGGCATTAGTGTAGCGCTGTGGGAGTCGTGTGGGCATTAGGGTAGCGCTGGGGGAGTGCTATGGCAGTGGTGTAGTCCTGTGGGTGTGGTGTGGGCAGTGTTGTTGCTCTGTGGGAGTGGAGTAGTTTGTAGTGTAGCTCTGTCGGAGTGGTGTTGTTTGTGGTGAAGCGATGTGGGAGTGGTGTGGGCAGCTTTGTAGTGCTGTGGGATTGGTGTAGGAAGTGGTGTAGCGCTGTGGGAGTGGTGTGGGCATTAGTGTAGCTCTGTGGGACTGGTGTGGGCATTAGTGTAGCGCTGTGGGAGTGGTGTGCGCATTTGTGTAGCGCTGTGGGAGAGGTGTGGTTAGTGGTGTAGTGCTATGCAAGTGGTGTGGACAGTTGTGTAGTGCTGTGGGAGTGGTCTGGGCAGTTGTGTAGTGCTGTGGGAGTGTTGTGGGCAGTGGTGTAACGGTGTGGGAGTGCTTTGGCAGTGGTGTATTGCTGTGGGAGTGGTGTTGGTAGTGGTGTAGTGCTGTGGGAGTGGAGTGTACAGTGGTTTAGTGCTGTGGGCAGTGGTGTAGTGCTGTGGGAGTGGTGTGGACAGTGGTGTAACGCTGTGGGATTTTGTGGGCCGTGGTGTAGAGCTGTGGGAGTGGTGTGGGCATCGGTTGTAGTGCTGTGGGAGTGGTGTGTGCAGTGGTGTAACGCTGCAGGAGCGGTGTGGGCAGTGTTGTAGCGCAGTGGTAGTGGTGTGGGCATTAGTGTAGCGCTGTGGGAGTGTTGTGGGCATTAGTGTATCACTGTGGGAGTGGTGTGTGTAGTAGTATAGTGCTGTGGGAGTGGTGTGAGCAGTGGTGTAGTCCTGTGGGAGTGGTGTGGGCAGTGGTGTAGTGCTGTGGGAGTGGTGTGGGCAGTGGTGTAGTGCTGCGGGAGTGGTGTGGGTAGTGGTGTAGTCCTGTGGGAGTGGTGTGGGCAGTGGTGTAGTGCTGCGGGAGTGGTGTGGGTAGTGGTGTAGTCCTGTGGGAGTGGTGTGGGCAGTGGTGTAGTGCTGCGGGAGTGGTGTGGGCAGTGGTGTAGTGCTGCGGGAGTGGTGTGGGTAGTGGTGTAGTGCTGTGGGCGTGGTGTGGTTATTGGTGTAACGCTGTGGGAGTGGTGTGGGCAGCGGTGTTGTGCTGTGGGAGTGGTGTGGGCAGTGGTGTAGCGCTGTGGGAGTGGTGTGGGCATTAGTGCAGAGCTGAGGGAGTGGTGTGGGCAATGGTCTAGCGCTGTGGGAGTGTTGTGGTCATTATTCTAGCGCTGTGGGTGTGGTTTGTGAATTAGTGTGGCGCTTTGGGAATGGTGTGGGCATTAGTGTAGCGCTGTGGGAGTGGTGTGGGCATTAGCGTAGCGCAGTGGGAGAGGTGTGGGCAGTGGTGTAATCCTGTGGGTGTGGTGTGGGCAGGGTTGTTGCGCTTTGGGTGTGGTGTGGGTTGTAGTGTAGCGCTGTCGGAGTGGTGTTCGTTGTGGTGTAACGCTGTGGGAGTTGTGTGGGAAGCGGTGTATTGCTGTGGGACTCGTGTGGGCAGTGGTGTAGGACTGCGGGAGTGGTGTGTGCAGTGGTCCAACGCTGTGGTGAGGGCAGCGGTGTAGTGCTGTGGTTGTGGTGTGGGCAATGGTGTAGTGCTGTGGGGTTGATGTGGGCATTGGTGTAGCGCTGCGGGAGTGGTGTGGGCGGGTTGTCTAGCGACTTGCGAGCCGTCTGGGCAGTGGTGTAGCGCTGTGGGAGTCGTGTGGGCAGTGGTGTATTGCTGTGGGAGTGGTGTGGGCAGTGGTGTAGCGCTGCCGGAGTGGTGTGGGCATTAGTGTAGCGCAGTGGGAGTGGTGTGGGCAGTGGTGTGATCCTGTGGGTGTGGTGTGGGCAGTGTTGTAGCACTGTGGTAGTGGTGTGGACATTAGTGCAGCTCTGTGGGAGTGTTGTGGACATTAGTGCAGCTCTGTGGGAGTGGTGTGGGCATTAGTGTAGCTCTGTGGGAGTGGTGTGGGCAGTAGTGTAGCGCTGTGGGAGTGGTGTGGGTAGTGGTGTAGCGCTGTGGGTGTGTGGTGGGCAGTGTTGTAGTGATGTGGAAGTTGTGTGGGTAGTGGTGTAGTGCTCTGGGAGTAATGTGGACAGTGGTGTAGGGCTGTGGGAGTGTTGTGGGCAATGGTGTAGTGCTCTGGGAATGGTGTGGGCAGTGGTGTAGTGCTGCAGGAGTTGTGTGGGCAGGGGTTTAGTGCTAAGGGAGTGGTGTGAGCAGGGTGTAGTGCTGTGGGAGTGGTGTGGGCAGTGGTGTATCGCTGTGGGAGTGGCGTGGGCAATGGTGTATTGCTGTGTGAGTGGTGTGGGCAGTGGTGTAGTGCTGCGGGAGTTGTGTTGGCAGGGGTTTAGTTCTGTGGGAGTGGTGTGGGTTGTGGTGTAGCGCTGTGGGAGTAGTGTGGGCAATGGTGTAGCGCTGTGTGCGTGGTGTGGGCAGTGGTGTAGCGCTATGGAACTGGTGTGGGCAGCGGTGTTGTGCTGTGGGAGTGGTGTCGGCAGTGGTGTAGTGCTGTGGGAGTAGTGTGGGCAGTGGTGTAACGCTATGGGAGTGATGTGGGCAGTGTTGTAGCGCTGTGGGAGTGGTGTTCGTTGTGGTGCAGCACTGTAGGAGTTGTGTGGGCAGTCGTATAGGGCTGTTGGAGTGCTGTGGGCATTTGTGCAGCGCTGTGGGAGTGTTGTGGGCAGTGTTGTAGCGCTGTGGGAGTGCTGTGTGCATTAGTTTAGCGCTGTGGGAGTGGTGTGGGCATTAGTGTAGCGCTGTGGGAGTGGTGTGGGCAGTGGTGTAGCGCTGTGGGAGTGGTGTGGGCATTAGTGCAGCGCTGTGGGTGTGGTGTGGGCGGTGGTGATGCGCTGTGGGAGTGGTGTGGCCAGTGGTGTAGCGCTGTGGGAGTGTTGTGTGCATTAGTTTAGCGCTGTGGGAGTGGTGTGGGCATTAGTGTAGGGCAGTGGGAGTGGTGTTGGCATTAGTGTAGCGCTGTGGGAGTCGTGTGGGCATTAGGGTAGCGCTGGGGGAGTGCTATGGCAGTGGTGTAGTCCTGTGGGTGTGGTGTGGGCAGTGTTGTTGCTCTGTGGGAGTGGAGTAGTTTGTAGTGTAGCTCTGTCGGAGTGGTGTTGTTTGTGGTGAAGCGATGTGGGAGTGGTGTGGGCAGCTTTGTAGTGCTGTGGGATTGGTGTAGGAAGTGGTGTAGCGCTGTGGGAGTGGTGTGGGCATTAGTGTAGCTCTGTGGGACTGGTGTGGGCATTAGTGTAGCGCTGTGGGAGTGGTGTGCGCATTTGTGTAGCGCTGTGGGAGAGGTGTGGTGAGTGGTGTAGTGCTATGCAAGTGGTGTGGACAGTTGTGTAGTGCTGTGGGAGTGGTCTGGGCAGTTGTGTAGTGCTGTGGGAGTGTTGTGGGCAGTGGTGTAACGGTGTGGGAGTGCTTTGGCAGTGGTGTATTGCTGTGGGAGTGGTGTTGGTAGTGGTGTAGTGCTGTGGGAGTGGAGTGTACAGTGGTTTAGTGCTGTGGGCAGTGGTGTAGTGCTGTGGGAGTGGTGTGGACAGTGGTGTAACGCTGTGGGATTTTGTGGGCCGTGGTGTAGAGCTGTGGGAGTGGTGTGGGCATCGGTTGTAGTGCTGTGGGAGTGGTGTGTGCAGTGGTGTAACGCTGCAGGAGCGGTGTGGGCAGTGTTGTAGCGCAGTGGTAGTGGTGTGGGCATTAGTGTAGCGCTGTGGGAGTGTTGTGGGCATTAGTGTATCACTGTGGGAGTGGTGTGTGTAGTAGTATAGTGCTGTGGGAGTGGTGTGAGCAGTGGTGTAGTCCTGTGGGAGTGGTGTGGGCAGTGGTGTAGTGCTGTGGGAGTGGTGTGGGCAGTGGTGTAGTGCTGCGGGAGTGGTGTGGGTAGTGGTGTAGTCCTGTGGGAGTGGTGTGGGCAGTGGTGTAGTGCTGCGGGAGTGGTGTGGGTAGTGGTGTAGTCCTGTGGGAGTGGTGTGGGCAGTGGTGTAGTGCTGCGGGAGTGGTGTGGGCAGTGGTGTAGTGCTGCGGGAGTGGTGTGGGTAGTGGTGTAGTGCTGTGGGCGTGGTGTGGTTATTGGTGTAACGCTGTGGGAGTGGTGTGGGCAGCGGTGTTGTGCTGTGGGAGTGGTGTGGGCAGTGGTGTAGCGCTGTGGGAGTGGTGTGGGCATTAGTGCAGAGCTGAGGGAGTGGTGTGGGCAATGGTCTAGCGCTGTGGGAGTGTTGTGGTCATTATTCTAGCGCTGTGGGTGTGGTTTGTGAATTAGTGTGGCGCTTTGGGAATGGTGTGGGCATTAGTGTAGCGCTGTGGGAGTGGTGTGGGCATTAGCGTAGCGCAGTGGGAGAGGTGTGGGCAGTGGTGTAATCCTGTGGGTGTGGTGTGGGCAGGGTTGTTGCGCTTTGGGTGTGGTGTGGGTTGTAGTGTAGCGCTGTCGGAGTGGTGTTCGTTGTGGTGTAACGCTGTGGGAGTTGTGTGGGAAGCGGTGTATTGCTGTGGGACTCGTGTGGGCAGTGGTGTAGGACTGCGGGAGTGGTGTGTGCAGTGGTCCAACGCTGTGGTGAGGGCAGCGGTGTAGTGCTGTGGTTGTGGTGTGGGCAATGGTGTAGTGCTGTGGGGTTGATGTGGGCATTGGTGTAGCGCTGCGGGAGTGGTGTGGGCGGGTTGTCTAGCGACTTGCGAGCCGTCTGGGCAGTGGTGTAGCGCTGTGGGAGTCGTGTGGGCAGTGGTGTATTGCTGTGGGAGTGGTGTGGGCAGTGGTGTAGCGCTGCCGGAGTGGTGTGGGCATTAGTGTAGCGCAGTGGGAGTGGTGTGGGCAGTGGTGTGATCCTGTGGGTGTGGTGTGGGCAGTGTTGTAGCACTGTGGTAGTGGTGTGGACATTAGTGCAGCTCTGTGGGAGTGTTGTGGACATTAGTGCAGCTCTGTGGGAGTGGTGTGGGCATTAGTGTAGCTCTGTGGGAGTGGTGTGGGCAGTAGTGTAGCGCTGTGGGAGTGGTGTGGGTAGTGGTGTAGCGCTGTGGGTGTGTGGTGGGCAGTGTTGTAGTGATGTGGAAGTTGTGTGGGTAGTGGTGTAGTGCTCTGGGAGTAATGTGGACAGTGGTGTAGGGCTGTGGGAGTGTTGTGGGCAATGGTGTAGTGCTCTGGGAATGGTGTGGGCAGTGGTGTAGTGCTGCAGGAGTTGTGTGGGCAGGGGTTTAGTGCTAAGGGAGTGGTGTGAGCAGGGTGTAGTGCTGTGGGAGTGGTGTGGGCAGTGGTGTATCGCTGTGGGAGTGGCGTGGGCAATGGTGTATTGCTGTGTGAGTGGTGTGGGCAGTGGTGTAGTGCTGCGGGAGTTGTGTTGGCAGGGGTTTAGTTCTGTGGGAGTGGTGTGGGTTGTGGTGTAGCGCTGTGGGAGTAGTGTGGGCAATGGTGTAGCGCTGTGTGCGTGGTGTGGGCAGTGGTGTAGCGCTATGGAACTGGTGTGGGCAGCGGTGTTGTGCTGTGGGAGTGGTGTCGGCAGTGGTGTAGTGCTGTGGGAGTAGTGTGGGCAGTGGTGTAACGCTATGGGAGTGATGTGGGCAGTGTTGTAGCGCTGTGGGAGTGGTGTTCGTTGTGGTGCAGCACTGTAGGAGTTGTGTGGGCAGTCGTATAGGGCTGTTGGAGTGCTGTGGGCATTTGTGCAGCGCTGTGGGAGTGTTGTGGGCAGTGTTGTAGCGCTGTGGGAGTGCTGTGTGCATTAGTTTAGCGCTGTGGGAGTGGTGTGGGCATTAGTGTAGCGCTGTGGAAGTGGTGTGGCCATTGGTGTAGCGCTGTGGGAGAGGTGTGGTTAGTGGTGTAGTGCTATGGGAGTGGTGTGGACAGTTGTGTAGTGCTGTGGGAGTGGTCTCGGCAGTTGTGTAGTGCTGTGGGAGTGGTGTGGGCCGTGGTGTAACGGTGTGGGTGTGGTTTGGGCAGTGATGTATTGCTGTGGGAGTGGTGTGGGTAGTGGTGTAGTGCTGTGAGAGTGGAGTGGACAGTGGTTTAGTGCTGTGGGAGTGGTGTGGGCAGTGGTGTAGTGTTGTGGGAGTGGTGTGGGCATTAGTGTAGCGCTGTGGGAGTTTTGTGGGCCATGTTGTAGAGCTGCGGGAGTGGTGTGGGCATTGGTTGTAGTGCTGTGGGAGTGGTGTGTGCAGTGTTGTAGCGCAGTGGCAGTGGTGTGGGCATTAGTGTAGCGCTGTGGGAGTTTTGTGGGCATTAGTGTATCACTGTGGGAGTGGTGTGGGCATTCCTCAAGCGCTGTGGGAGTGGTGTGTGTAGTAGTGTAGTGCTGTGGGAGTGGTGTGGGCAGTGGTGTAGTCCTGTGGGAGTGGTGTGGGCAGTGGTGTAGTGCTGCGGGAGTGGTGTGGGTAGTGGTGTAGTGCTGTGGGAGTGGTGTGGGTATTGGTGTAGCGCTGTGGGTGTGCGGTTGGCAGTGGTGTAGTTATGTGGAAATGGTGTGGGTAGTGGTGTAGTGCTGTGGGAGTGGTTTGGACAGTGATGTAGTTTTGTGGGAGTGTTGTGGGCAATGGTGTAGTGCTGTGGGAGTGGTGTGGGCAGTGGTGTAGTGCTGCGGGAGTGGTGTGGTCAGGGGTTTAGTGCTGTGAGTGGTGTGGGCAGGGTGTAGTGCTGTGGGAGTGGTATGGGCAGTGGTGTAGCGCTGTGGGAGTGGTGATGGTAATGGTGTAACGCTGTGGGAGTGGTGTGGGCAATGGTGTATTGCTGTGTGAGTGGTGTGGGCAGGGGTGTAGTGCTGTGGCAGTGTAGTAGACAGTGGTGTATTGCTGTGCGAGTGGTTTGGTCAGTCGTGTAGCGCTATGGGAGTGATGCGGGCAGTGTTGTAGCGCTGTGGGAGTGGTTTGGGAAGTGGTGTAACGCTGTGGGAGTGATGTGGGCAGTGTTGTAGCGCTGTGGGAGTGGTCTTCGTTGTGGTGCAGCACTGTAGGAGTTGTGTGGGCAGTGGTATAGGGCTCTTGGAGTGGTGTGGGCATTTGTGCCGCGCTGTGGGAGTGTTGTGGGCAGTGTTGTAGCGCTGTGGGAGTGGTGTGGGCATTAGTGTAGCGCTTTGGGTGTGGTGTGGCCAGTGGTGTAGCGCTGTAGGAGTGGTGTGGGCATTAGTGCAGCGCTGTGGGCGTGGTGTGGGCAGTGGTGTAGCGCTGTGGGAGTGTTGTGTGCATTAGTTTAGTGCTGTGTTAGTGGTGTGGGCATTAGTGTAGCGCAGTGGGAGTGGTGTTGGCATTAGTGTAGTGCTGTGGGAGTGGTGTGGGAATTAGGGTAGCGCTAGGGGAGTGCTATGGGCAGTGGTGTAGTCCTGTGGGTGTGGTGTGGGCAGTGTTGTTGCGCCGTGGGAGTGGTGTAGTTTGTAGTTTAGCTCTGTTGGAGTGGTGTTGTTTGCGATGAAGCGATGTGGGAGTGGTGTGGGCAGCTTTGTAGTGCTGTGGGATTGGTGTAGGAAGTGGTGTAGCGCTGTGGGTGTCGTATGGGCAGTGGTGTAGTGCTTTGGGAGTGGTGTGGGCAGTGGTGTAGTGCTGCGGGTGTGGTGTTGGCAGTGGTGTAGTGCTGTGGGAGTGGTTTGGGCAGTCCTGTAGTGCTGCGGAGGTGATGTGGGCAGTGGTGTAGCGCTGCGGGATTGATGTGGTCAGTGGTCTAGCGCTGTGCGAGTGGTGTGTGATTAGTGGTGTAGTGCTGTGGGAGTGGTGTGGACAGTGGTGTAGTGCTGTGGGAGTGGTGTGGGCAGTGGTGTAGTGCTGTGGGAGTGGTGTGGGCAGTGGTGTAGTGCTGCTGGAGTGGTGTGGGCAGGGTTGTTGTGCTGTGGGAGTGGTGTGTGCAGTGGTGTAGTGCTGTTGGAGTGTTGTGGGCAGTGGTGTAGCGCTGTGGTACTGTTGTGGGCAGTGGTGTAGTGCTGTGGGGGTGGTGTTTGCAGTGGTGTAGTGCTGTGGGAGTGGTGTGGATAGTGGTGTAAAGCTGTGGGAGTGGTGTATTGCTGTGGGAGTGGTGTGGGCAGTGTTGTGCCGCTCTGGGAGTGGTGCGGGCAGCGGTGTAATGCTGCAGGAGTGGTGTGCTTTGTGGTGTAGCACTGTGGGAGTGGTGTGGGCATTAGTGCAGCGCTGTGGGAGTGTTGTGGGCAGTGATGTAGAGCTGTGTGAGGGTGTGGGTTGTGGTGTAGCGCTATAGCAGTGGTGTGGGCATTCGTCTAGGGCTGTGGGAGTGCTTTGGGTAGTCGTGTAGCGCTGTGGGAGTAGTGTGGGCAGTGGTGTAGCGCTGTGGGAGTGGTGTTGGCAGTAGTGTAGCGATGAGGGAGTGGTATGGGCATTAGTGTAGTGCTGTGGGAGTGGTGTGGGCATTAGTGCAGCGCTGTGGGAGTGTTTTGGGCACTGTTGTAGCGTTGTGGGAGTGGTGTGGGCAGTGGTGTAGCGCTGTGGGAGTGGTGTGGGCAGTGGTGTAGCGCTGTGGGAGTGGTGTGGGCATTAGTGTAGCGCTGTGGGAGTGGTGTGGGCGTTAGTGTAGCGCTGTGGGTGTGGTGTGGGCATTATTGTAGCGCTGTGGGAGTGGTTTGGGCATTAGTGTAGCGCTGTGGGAGTGGTGTGGGCAGTGGTGTAGTCTTGTGGGTGTAGTGTGGGCAGTGTTGTTGCGCTGTGGCCTTGGGTTGTAGTGTAGCCATGTCAGAGTGGTGTTGGTTGTGGTGTATTGCTGTGGGTGTGGTGTGAGCAGCGGTGTAGTGTTGTGGTACTGGTGTGGGCAGTGTTGTAGTGCCGCGGGGGTGATGTGGGCAGTGGTGTAGAGCTGGGGGAGTGGTGTGGGCAGTGGCCCAGTGCTGTGGGAGTGGTGTGGGCAGTGGTGTGTTGCTGTGGGAGTGGTGTCGGAAGTGGTGTAGTGCTGTGGGAGTGGTGTGGGCAGCCGTGTAGTTCTGCGGGAGTTGAGGTTGATGTTGAATTTATTTGTGTTTTTCATTGTTGAGGTTGATGATGAATTTGTTGGTGATTTTCAATATTGAGGTTGTTGTTGAAATTGTTGGTGTTGTCAATGTTTTTTTTTGTTGATGTTGATTCTATTATTAAAACTTGAGGTTGTTGTTGAATTTGTTGGTGTTTGAATGGTTTTTTTGAACTTTTTTGTGATTTTCAAAGTTGTAGTTGTTGTTAAATTTGTTGGCGTTTATCAATGTTGCGGTTGTTGTTAAATTTTTTCGTGATCTTCAATATTGAGGTTATAGTTTAATTTCTTGATGTTGTCAATGGTTATTTTGTTGAACTTGTTTGTAATTTTTAAAGTTATGGTTGTTGTTCAATTTATTGGTGTTATCAATGTTTATTTTGTTGAACTTTCTTGTACTTTAAAAAGTTGAAGATGATTTGAATTTGTTGGCGTTTTTCAATGTTGAGGTTGTTGTTGAATTTTTTGGTGTTTTTCAATGTTGAGGTTGTTGTTGAATTTGTTGGTGTTCTCAATGTTTTTCAAAAAACTTTTCTGTGCTTTTAAAAGTTGAGGTTGTTGTTGAATTTGTTGGTGTTGTCATTGTTTAATTTGTTGAACATTTTTGTAGTTTTAAAAGTTGAGGTTGTTGCTGAATTTTTTTATTGTTTTTCAATGTTGATGTTGTTGTTGAATTTGTTGGTGATTTTAAATGTTGAGGTTGTTGTTGAATTGGATAGTGTTATCAATGTTTATTTTGTTGAACTTTTTTGTACTTTTAAAAGTTGAGGTTGATGTTGAATTTGTTGGTGTTTTTCATTGTTGAGGTTGTTGTTGAATTTGTTGGTGTTATCAATGTTTATTTTGTTGAACTTTTTTGTACTTTTAAAAGTTGAGGTTGTTGCTGAAGTTGTTGGTGTTTTTCAATGTTGAGGTTGTTGTTGAATTTGTTGGTGTTTTTCAATGTTGATGTCGTTGAATTTGTTGGTGATTTTCAATGTTGAGTTTGTTGTCGAATTTGTTTGTGTTATCAATGTTCTTTTTTTGAACTTTTTTGTGTTTTTCAATGTTGAGGTTGTTGAATTTGCTGGTGATTTTCAATATTGAGGTTTTTGTTGAATTTGCTGGTGTTATCAACCTTTATATTGTTGAACTTTTTTGTACTTGTAAAATTTGAGGTTGTTGTTGATTTTTTTGTTGGTTTTCAATGTTGAGGTTGTAGTTGAATTTGTTGGTGTTATCAATGTTTATTTTGTTGAACTTTTTTGTACTTTTAAAAGTTGAGGTTGTTGCTGAAATAATTGGTGTTTTTCAATGTTGAGGTTGTTGTTGAATTTGTTGGTGTTTTTCAATGTTGATGTCGTTGAATTTGTTGGTGATTTTCAATGTTGAGTTTGTTGTTGAATTTGTTTGTGTTATCAATGTTCTTTTTTTGAACTTTTTTGTGTTTATCAATGTTGAGGTTGTTGAATTTGCTGGTGATTTTCAATATTGAGGTTTTTGTTGAATTTGCTGGTGTTATCAATCTTTATATTGTTGAACTTTTTTGTACTTGTAAAAGTTGAGGTTTTGTTGATTTTTTTGTTGGTTTTCAATGTTGAGGTTGTTGTTGATTTTGATGGTGTTTTTCAATGTTTAGGTTGTAGTTGAATTTGCTGGTGTTTTTCCAATGTTGAGATTGTTGTTGAATTTGTTGGTGTTATCAATGTTATTTTTTGAAATTATTTGTATTTTTGAAAGTTCTGGTTGTAGTTGAATTTGTTGGTGTTGTCAATGTTTATCTTGTTAATCTTTTTTGTATTTTTAAAAGTTGAGGTTGTTGCTGAATTTTTTATTTTTTTTCAATGTTGATGTTGTTGAATTTATTGGTGACTTTCAGTGATGAGGTAGCTGAATTTGCTGGTGATTTTGAATGTTGAGCATGCTTTTGAATTGGATAGTGTCATCAATGTTTATTTTGTTGAACTTGTTTGTATTTTTAAAAATTGAGGCTGTTGATGAATTTGTTGGTGTTTTTCAATGTTGAGGCTGATGTTGAATTTGTTGGTGTTTTTCAATGTTGAGGTTGTTGTTGAATTTGTTGGTGTTTTTCAATGTTGATGTTGTTGAATTTGTTGTTGATTTTTAATTTTGAGTTTGTTGTTGAATTTGTTGGCGATTTTCAATATTGAGGCTGTTGATGATTATGTTGGTGTTATCAATGTTTTTTTTGAACTTTTTTGTGTTTTTCAAAGTTGAGGTTTTTGCTGAATTTCTTCGTGATAGTCATTGTTGAGGTTCTTGAATTTTTTGGTGATTTTCAATATCGAGATTGTTGATCAATTTGTTGGTGTTTGAATGGTATTTTTTGAACTTTTTTGTGATTTTCAAAGTTGAGGTTGTTGGTGAAATTGTTGGCGTTTTTCCATGTTGAGGTTGTTGTTGAATTTGTTGTTGTTATCACTGTATTTTTAAAACTTTTTTGTACTTTTAAAAGTTGAGGTTGTTGTTGAATGTGTTGGTGTTTTTCAATGGTGCGGTTTTTGTTGAGTTTTTTGGTGTTTTCATTGTTAATGTTGTTGTTGAATTTGTTGGTGTTTATCAATGTTGAGGTTGTTGAATTTGTTGGTGATTTTCAATATTGAGGTTGTTGTTGAATTTGTTGGTGTTTGCATGGTTTTTTTGTGAACTTTTTTGTGTTTTTCTAAGTTGAAGTTGTTAGTGAAATTGTTGGCGTTTATCAATGTTTAGGTTGTTGTTAAATTTGTTCGTGATCTTCAATATTGAGGTTGTTGTTGAATTTGTTGGTGTTATCAATGTTTTTTAAAAAACTTTTTTGTACTTTTAAAAGTTGAGGTTGTTGTTAAATTTGTTGGTGTTTTTCAATGTTGAGGTTGTTGTTGAATTTGTTGGTGATTTTCAATATTGAGGTTATAGTTTAATTTCTTGGTGTTGTCAATGGTTATTTTGTTGAACTTGTTTGTCATTTTTAAAATTATGGTTGTTGTTCAATTTATTCGTGTTATCAATGTTTATTTTGTTGAACTTTTTTGTACTTTTAAATGTTGAGGATGATTTTGAATTTGTTGGCGTTTTTCAATGTTGAAGTTGTTGTTGAATTTGTTGGTGTTTTAAAATGTTGAGGTTGTTGGTGAATTTGTTGGCGTTTTTCAATGTTGAAGTTGTTGTTGAATTTGTGGGTGATTTTCAATATTGAGGATGTCGTTGAATTTTCTGGTGTTGTCAATGTTTAATTTGTTGACCTTTTTGTAGATGTAAAAGTTGAGGTTTTTTGCTGAATTTTTTATTGTTTTTCAATGTTGATGTTGTTGTTGAATTTGTTGGTGATTTTAAATGTTGAGGTTGTTTTTGAATTGGATAGTGTTATCAACGTTTATTTTGTTGAAATTTTTTGTACTTTTAAAAGTTGAGGTTGATGTTGAATTTGTTGGTGTTTTTCATTGTTGAGGTTGTTGTTGAATTTGTTGGTGTTTTTCATTGTTGAGGTTGTTGTTGAATTTGTTGGTGTTATCAATGTTTATTTTGTTGAACTTTTTTGTACTTTTAAAAGTTGAGGTTGTTGCTGAAGTAATTGGTGTTTTTCAATGTTGAGGTTGTTGTTGAATTTGTTGGTGTTTTTCAATGTTGATGTCGTTGAATTTGTTGGTGGTTTTCAATGTTGAGTTGGTTGTTGAGTTTGTTTGTGTTATCAATGTTCTTTTTTTGAACTTTTTTGTGTTTTTCAATGTTGAGGTTGTTGAATTTGCTGGTGATTTTCAATATTGAGGTATTTGTTGAATTTGCTGGTGTTATCAACCTTTATATTGTTGAACTTTTTTGTACTTGTAAAATTTGAGGTTGTTGTTGATTTTTTTGTTGGTTTTCAATGTTGAGGTTGTTGTTGATTTTGTTGGTGTTTTTCAATATTTAGGTTGTAGTTGAATTTGCTGGTGTTTTCCAAATGTTGAGATTGTTGTTGAATTTGTTGGTGTTATCAATGTTATTTTTTGAAATTATTTGTATTTTTGAAAGTTCTGGTTGTAGTTGAATTTGTTGGTGTTGTCAATGTTTATTTTGTTGAACTTTTTTGTACTTTTAAAAGTTGATGTTGTTGCTGAATTTTTTATTGTTTTTCAATGTTGATGTTGTTGTTGAATTTGTTGGTGTTATCAATGTTATTTTTTGAACTTTTTTGTGTTTTGCAAAGTTGAGGTTGTTGCTGAATTTGTTGGTGATATTCAGTGTTCAGGTTGTTGAATTTGTTGGTGACTTTCAATATTGGAGTTGTTGTTGAATTTGTTGGTGTTGTTAATGTTTATTTTGTTGAACTTGTTTATATTTTTAAAGGTGGAGGTTGTTGCTGAATTTTTTATTGTTTTTCAATGTTGATGTTGTTGTTGAATTTATTGGTGATTTTCACTGTTGAGGTTGCTGAATTTGCTGTTGATTTTACATGTTCAGCTTGCTTTTGAATTGGATAGTGTCATCAATGTTTATTTTGTTGAACTTGTTTGTATTTTTAAAAGTTGAGATTGATGTTGAATTTGTTGGTGTTTTTCAATGTTGATGTTGTTGAATTTGTTGGTGATTTTCAATATTGAGGTTGTTGATGAATTTGTTGGTGTTATCAATGTTTTTTTTGATCTTTTTTGTGTTTTTCAAAGTTGAGGTTTTTGCTGAATTTCTTCGTGATATTCATGGTTGATGTTCTTGAATTTGTTGGTGATTTTCATTATTGAGGTTGTTGTTGAATTTATTGGTTTATCAACGTTTATTTTGTTGAACATTTTTGTAGTTATAAAAGATGATGTTGTTGTTGAATTTGTTGGGATTTTCAATTTTGAGGTTGTTGTTGAATTTGTTGGCATATTTCAATGTTGAGGTTGTTGTTGAAATTGTTGGTGTTTTTCAATGTTGATGTTGTTGAATTTGTTGGTGATTTTTAATTTTGAGGTTGTTGAAATTGTTGGTGTTATCAATGTTATTTTTGATATTTTTTGTATTTTTCAAAGTTGAAGTTGTTCTTGAATTTGTTGGTTTTTTCCAATGTGGATGTTGTGGTTAATTTTGTTGGTGTAATCAATGTTATTTTTTGAACTTTTTTGTATTTTTGAAAGTTGAGGTTGTAGTTGAATTTGTTGGTGTTGTCAATGGTTATATTGTTGAACTTTTTTGTTGTCTAAAAGTTGAGGTTGTTGTTTAAACTGTTGCTGTTTTTCAATGTTGCGGTTGCTTTTGAATTTGTTGGTGTTTTTCATTGGTGAGGTTTTTGTTGAATTTTTTTCTCTTTTCATTGCTGAGGTTGTTGTTAAAGTTGTTGGTGTTTTTCAACGTTGAGGTGGTGGTTGAATTGGATAGTGTCATCAATGTTTATTTTGTTGAACTTGTTTGTATTTTTAAAAGTTGTGGTTGTTGTTGAATTTATTGGTGTTATCAATGTTCATTTTGTTGAACTTTTTTGTAGATTTAAAAGTTGAGGTTCTTGCTGAATTTTTTATTGTTTTTGCAATTTTGATGTTGTTGTTGAATTTGTTGGTGATTTTCAGTGTTGAGGTTGCTGAATTTGTTGGTGTTTTTCAAAGTTGACGTTGTTGTTGAATTTATTGGTGTTATCAATGTTATTTTTTGAACTTTTTTGTGTTTTTCAAAGTTGAGGTTGTTGCTGAATTTTTGGTAATATTCAGTGTCCAGGTTGTTGAATTCGTTGGTGATTTTCAATATCGGGGTTGTTGTTGAATTTGTTGGTGTTGTCAATGTTTATTTTGTTGAAATTGTTTGTATTTTTAAAGGTGGAGGTTGTTGCTGAATTTTTTATTGTTTTTCAATGTTGATGTTGTTGTTGAATTTATTGGTGATTTTCAGTGATGAGGTAGCTGAATTTGTTCGTGATTTTGAATGTTGAGCATGCTTTTGAATTGGATAGTGTCATCAATGTTTATTTTGTTGAACTTGTTTGTATTTTTAAAAATTGAGGCTGTTGATGAATTTGTTGGTGTTTTTCAATGTTGAGGTTGTTGTTGAATTTGTTGGCGATTTTCAATATTGAGGCTGTTGATGATTATGTTGGCGTTATCAATGTTTTTTTTGAACTTTTTTGTTTTTTTCAAAGTTGAGGTTTTTGCTGAATTTCTTCGTGATATTCATTGTTGAGGTTCTTGAATTTGTTGGTGATTTTCAATATCGAGATGGCGATCAACTTGTTGGTGTTTGAATGGTTATTTTTTGAACTTTTTTGTGTTTTTCGAAGTTGAGGTTGTTGGTGAAATTGTTGTTGTTATCACTGTATTTTTAAAACTGTTTTGTACTTTTAAAAGTTGAGGTTGTTGTTGAATGTGTTGGTGTTTTTCAATGGTGAGGTTTTTGTTGAGTTTTTTGGTGTTTTCATTGTTAATGTTGTTGTTGAATTTGCTGGTGTTTATCAATGTTGAGGTTGTTGTTGAATTTGTTGGTGATTTTCAATATTGAGGTTGTTGTTGAATTTGTTGGTGTTTGAATGGTTTTTTTGTGAACTTTTTTGTGTTTTTCTAAGTTGAAGTTGTTGGTGAAATTGTTGGCGTTTATCAATGTTGAGGTTGTTGTTAAATTTGTTCGTGATCTTCAATATTGAGGTTGTTGTTGAGTTTGTTGGAGTTATCAATGTTTTTTAAAAAACTTTTTTGTACTTTTAAAAGTTGAGGTTGTTGTTAAATTTGTTGGTGTTTTTCAGTGTTGAGGTTGTTGTTGAATTTGTTGGTGATTTTCAATATTGAGGTTATAAATTAATTTCTTGGTGTTGTCAATGGTTATTTTGTTGAACTTGTTTGTAATTTTTAAAATTATGGTTATTGTTCAATTTATTCGTGTTATCAATGTTATTTTGTTGAACTTTTTTGTACTTTTAAATGTTGAGGATGATTTTGAATTTGTTGGCGTTTTTCAATGTTGAAGTTGTTGTTGAATTTGTTGGTGTTTTTCAATGTTGAGGTTGTTGGTGAATTTGTTGGCGTTTTTCAATGTTGAAGTTGTTGTTGAATTTGTGGGTTATTTTCAATATTGAGGTTGTTGTTGAATTTTTTGGTGTTATCAATGTTTTTCTAAAAACTTTTTGTTCTTTTAAAAGTTGAGGTTGTTGTTGAATTTGTTGGTGTTGTCAATGCTTAATTTGTTGAACTTTTTTGTAGATTTAAAAGTTGAGGTTTTTGCTGAATTTTTTATTGTTTTTCAATGTTGATGTTGTTGTTGAATTTGCTGGTGATTTTAAATGTTGAGGTTGTTGTTGAATTGGATAGTGTTATCAACGTTTATTTTGTTGAAATTTTTTGTACTTTTTAAAGTTGAGGTTGATGTTGAATTTGTTGGTGTTTTTCATTGTTGAGGTTGTTGTTGAATTTGTTGGTGTTTTTCATTGTTGATGTTGTTGTTGAATTTGCTGGTGTTTTTCAATGTTGAGGTTGTTGTTGAATTTGTTGGTGTTTTTCAATGTTGATGTCGTTGAATTTTTTGGTGATTTTCAATGTTGAGTTTGTTGTTGAGATTGTTTGTGTTATCAATGTTCTTTTTTTGAACTTTTTTGTGTTTTTCAATGTTGAGGTTGTTGAATTTACTGGTGATTTTCAATATTGAGGTTTTTGTTGAATTTGCTGGTGTTATCAACCTTTATATTGTTGAACTTTTTTGTACTTGTAAAAGTTGAGGTTGTTGTTGATTTTTTTGTTGGTTTTCAATGTTGAGGTTGTTGTTGATTTTGTTGGTGTTTTTCAAAGTTGAGGTTGTTGTTGAATTTGCTGGTGTTTTTCCAATGTTGAGATTGTTGTTGAATTTGTTGGTGTTATCAATGTTATTTTTTGAAATTATTTGTATTTTTGAAAGTTCTGGTTGTAGTTGAATTTGTTGGTGTTATCAATGTTTATTTTGTTGAAGTTTTTTGTACTTTTAAAAGTTGAGGCTGTTGCTGAATTTTTTTATTGTTTTTCAATGTTGATGTTGTTGTTGAATTTGTTGGTGATTTTAAATGTTGAGGTTGTTGTTGAATTGGATAGTGTCATCAATGTATATTTTGTTGAACTTGATTTTATTTTTAGAAGTTGTGCTTGTAGTTGAATTTATTGATGTTATCAATGTTTATTTTGTTGAACTTTTTTGTACTTTCAAAAGTTGAGGTTGTTGTTTAATTTGTTGGTGATATTCAGTGTTGAGGTTGTTGAATTTGTTGGTGATTTTCAATATTGAGGTTGTTGTTGAATTTGTTGGTGTTGTGAATGTTTATTTTGTTGAATTTTTTGTAGTTTCAAAAGTGGAGGTTGTTGCTGAATTTTTTTATTGTTTTTCAAAGTTGATGTTGTTGTTGAATTTATTGGTGATTTTCAGTGTTGAGGTTGTTGTTAAATTTGTTGGTGTTTTTCAATGTTCAGGTTGTTGTTGAATTGGATAGTGTCATCAATGTTTATTTTGTTGAAATTGTTAGTATTTTTTAAAGTTGATGTTGTCGTTGTATTTATTGGTGTTTTCAACGTTTATTTTGTTGAACTTTTTTGTAGTATTAAAAGTTGAGGTTGTTGCTGAATTTTTTATTGTTTTTCAATTTTGATGTTGTTGTTGTATTTGTTGGTGATTTTCAGTGTTGAGATTGCTGAATTTGTTGGTGATTTTAAATGTTGAGGTTGTTGTTGAATTGGATAGTGCCATCAATGCTTATTTTGCGGAACTTGTCTGTATTTTTAAAAATTGTGGTTGTTGTTGAATTTCTTGGTGTTATCAATGTTTATTTTGTTGAACTTTTCTGTACTTTTAAAAGTTGAGGTTGATTTTGAATTTGTTGGTGTTTTTCAATGTTGAGGTTGTACGTGAATTTGTTGGTGTTGTCCATGTTTATTTTGTTGAACTTTTTTGTAGTTTTAAAAGTTTAGGTTGTTGCTGATTTTTTAAAATTGTTTTTCAATGTTGATGTTGTTGTTGAATATGCTGGTGATTTTCAGAGTTGAGGTTGCTGAATTCGTAATTTTAAATGTTGAGGTTGTTGTTGAATTGCATTGTGTCATCAATTTTTATTTTGCTGAACTTGGTTGTATTTTTAAAAATTATGGTGGTTGTTGATTTTCTTGGTGTTATCAAAGTTTATTTTGTTGAACTTTTTTGTACTATTAAAAATTCAGGTTGAATTTGAATTTTTGGTGTTTTTCATTGTTGAGGTTGTTGTTGAATTTTTTGGTGTTTTTCATTGTTGTGGATGTTGATGAATTTGTTGGTGTTTTTCAAAGTTGAGGTTGTTGTTGAATTTGTTGGTGTTTTTCAATGTTGACGTTGTTGTTGAATTTGCTGTTGTTTTTCAATGTTGAGGTTGTTGTTGAATTTGTTGGTGTTTTTCAATGTTGACGTTGTTGTTGAATTTGTTGCTGTTTTTCAATGTTGAGGTTGTTGAATTTGTTGGATGTTTTTCAATATTGAGGTTGTTCTTGAATTTGTTGTTGTTATCAATATTCTTTTTTGAACTTTTTTGTACTTTTAAAAGTTGAGGTTGTTGTTGAATTTGTTGGTGTTTTTCAATTTTACGGTTTTTGTTGAATTTATTGGTGATTTTCAATGTTGAAGTTGTTGTTGAATTTATTGGTGATTTTCAATATTGTGGTTGTTGTTGAATTTAATGGTGTTATCAATGTTTATTTTGTTGAAGTTTTTGTACTTTTAAAAGTTGTGGTTGATTTTGAATTTGTTGGTGTTTTTCATTGTTGAGTTTTTTGTTGAATTTTTTGGTGTTTTCATTGTTGAGGTTGTTGTTAAATTTGTTGGTGTTTTTCAATATTGAGGTTGCAGTTGAATTTGTTGGTGTTGTCAATGTTTATATTGTTGAACTTTTTGTAGTTTTGAAAGTTGAGGTTGTTGCTGAATTTTTTATTGTTTTTCAGTGATGATGTTGTTGCTGAATTGGTTGGTGATTTTCAGTGTTGAGGTTGCTGAATTTGTTGGTAATTTTAAATGTTGAGGTTGTTGTTGAAATGGATAGTGTCATCAATGTTTATTTTGTTGAACTTGTTTGTATTTTTAAAAGATGTGGTGGTTGTTGAATTTATTGGTATTATCAATGTTTATTTTGTTGAATTTTTTTGTACTTTTAAAATTTGAGGTTTTTTTTGAATTTGTTGGTGTTTATCATTGTTGAGGTTGTTGCTGAATTTGTTGGCGTTTTTCAATGTTGAGGGTGTTGTTGAATTTTTTGGTGTTTTTCATTGTTGAGGTTGTTGTTGAATTTGTTGGTGTCTTTCAATGTTGAGGTTGTTGTTGAATTTGTTGGTGTTTTTCAATGTTGAAGTTGTAGAATATGTTGGTGATTTTCAATATTGAGGTTGTTGTTGAATTTGTAGGTGTTATCAATGTTTTTTAAAAAACTTTTTTGTACTTATAAAAGTTGAGGTTGTTGTTAAATTTGTTTGTGTTTTTCTATGTTGAGGTTGTTATTGAATTTGTTGGTGATTTTCAATATTGAGGTTGTAGTTGAATTAGTTGCTGTTGTCAATGATTATTTTGTTGAACATTTTTGTAGTTTTAAAAGTTGAGGTTGTTGCTGAATTTGTTATTGTTTTTCAATGTTGATGTTGTTGTTGAATTTGTTGGTGATTTTTAGTGTTGTGGTTGCTGAATTTGTCGGTGATTTTTAATGTTGAGGTTGTTGCTGAATTGGATAGTGTCATCAATGTTTACTTTGTTGAACTTGTATGTATTTTTAAAAGTTGTGGTTGGTGTTGAATTTGTTGTTGTTTTTCAATGTTGAGGTTTTCGAAAATTTTTTGGTGTTTTTCAATGCTGAGATTGTTGTTGAGTTTGTTGCTGATTTTCAATATTGAGGTTGTTCTTGAATTTGCTGGTGTTATCAATATTCTTTTTTGAACTTTTTTGTACTTTTAAAAGTCGAGGTTGTTGTTGTTGTTGGTGTTTTTCAATGTTGAGGTTGTTGTTGAATTTGTGGGCGTTTTTCAATGTTTAGATTGTTATTGAGTTTTTTGGTGCTTTTCATTGTTGTGGTTGTTGATGAATTTCTTGGTGTTTTTCAATGGTGTGGTTGTTGTTGAATTTTTCGGTGTTTTTCAATGTTGTGGTTTTTGAATTTGTTAGTGATTTTCAAAATTGAGGTTGTTGTTGAATTTGGTGCTGTTATCTATATTCTTTTTTTGAATTTTTTTGTACTTTTGAAAGTTGAGGTTGTTGTGGAATTTGTTCGTGTTTTTCATTGTTGAGGTTGTTGTTGAATTTGTTGGTGTTTTTCAATGATGAGGTTGTTGTTCAATTTGTTGGTGTTTTTCATTGTTGAGGTTGTTGTTGAATTTGTTGGTGTTATCAATGTTCTTTTGTACTTTTAAAAGTAGAGGTTGTTGTTGAATTTGTTGGTGTTTTTAAATGTTGAGGTTGCTGTTGAATTTGTTGGTGATTTTCAATATAGAGTTTGTTGTTGAATTTGTTGGTGTTATTAATGTTTTTTTGTTGAACTTGTTTGTATTTTTAAAAGTTGAGGTTGTTGCTGAATTTGTTGTTTTTATTCAAAGTTGAGGTCGTTGAATTTATGGCTATTTTCAATATTGAGGTTGTTGTTGAATTTGTTGGTGTTATCAATGGATTTTTAAAAAACTTTTTTGTGTTTATCAAAGTTGAGGTTGTTGCTGAATTTGTTGGTCTTTTTCATTGTTGTCGTTGTTGGTGAATTTGTTGGTGTTTTTCAATATTGAGATTGCTGTTGATTTTGTTGGCGTTTTTCAATGTTGAAGTTGTTGTTGAATTTGGTGGCGTTTTTCAATGTTGAGGTTGTTGTTGAATTTCTTGTTGTTTTTCAAAGTTGAGGTCGTTGAATTTATGGTGATTTTCAGTATTGAGGGTGTTCTTGAATTTGTTGGTGTTATCAATATTCTTTTTTGAACTTTTTTGTACTTTTAAAAGTTTAGGGTGATTTTGAATTTATTGTTGTTTTTCATTGTTGAGTTCGTTGTTGAATTTGTTGGCGTTTTTCAATGTTGAGGTTGTTGTTGAATATTCTTGGTGCTTTTCATTGTTGAGGTTATTGATGCGTTTGATGGTGTTTTTCAATTTTGAGGTTGTTGGTGAATTTTTTGGTGTTTTTCAATGTTGAGGTTTTTGAATTTGTTGGTGATTTTCAATATTTTTTTTGAACTTTTTTGAAGTTTTAAAAGTTGAGGTTGTTGTTGAATTTGTTCGTGTTTTTCAATGGTGTGGATTTTGTTGAATTTTTTGGTCTTTTCATTGCTGAGATTTTTGATGAATTTGTTGGCAATATTCAATATTGAGGTTGTAGTTGAATTTGTTGATGTTGTCAATGTTTATTTTGTTGAAATTTTTAGTAGATTTAAAAGTTGAGGTTGTTGCTGAATTTTTTTATTTGTTTTTTGAATGATGATGATGTTGTTGAATTAGTTGGTGTTTTTCAATGTTTATTTTGTTGAACTTTTTTGTACTTTTAAAATTTGAGGTTTATTTTGAGTTTGTTGGTGTTTTTCATTGTTGAGGTTGCTCTTGAATTTGTTGGCGTTTTTCAATGCTGAGGATGTTGTTGAATTTTTTGGTGTTTTTCATTGTTGATGTTGTTGAATTTGTTGCTGATTTTCAAAATTCAGGTTGTTGTCGAATTTGTTGGCATTTTACCATGTAGAGGTTGTTGTTGAATTTGTTGTTGATTTTCAATATTGAGGATGTTGATGAATTTGCTGGTGTTTTTCAATGTTGAGTTTGTTGTTGAATGTATTGCTGATTTTCAATATTGTGGTTGTTGTTGAATTTCATGGTGTTATCAATGTTTACTTTGTTGAACTTTATTGTACTTTTAAAAGTTGAGGTTGATTTTGATTTAGTTGGTGTTTTTCATTGTGGATGTTGTTGTTGAATTTGTTGGCGTTTTTCAATGTTGAGGTTGTTGTTGAATTTGTTGGTGTATTTCAATGTTGAGGTTGTTGTTGAATTATTTGGTGCTGTTCAATGTTGTGGTTGTTGATGGATTTGTTGGTGTATTTCAATGTTGAGATTTTTGAATTTGTTGGTAATTTTCAATATTGAGGTTGTTGTTGAATTTGTTGGTGTGTTTCAATATTGAGGTTGTTGTTGAATTTGTTGGTGATTTTCAATGTTGAGGTTGTTGTTGAATTTGTTGGTGTTATCAATGTTGAGGTAGTTGTTGAATTTGTTGGTGTTTTTAATTGTTGAGTTTGCTGTTGAATTTGCTGGTGTTATCAATGTTCTTTGTTGAACTTTTTTGTACTTTTAAATGTTGAGGTTGCGGTTGAATTTGTGGGTGTCTTTCAATATTAAGGTTGTTGTTGAATTTGTTCACGTTTTTCAACGTTGAGGTTGTTATAGAATTTGTTGGTTTCTTTCAATATTAAGGTTGTTGTTGAATTTGTTGGTGTTTTTCAAAGTTGAGATTGTAGTTAATTTATTGGTTATTTTCAATATTGAGGTTGTTGTTGAATTTGTTGACGTTTTTCAATGTTGAGATTGTTTTTGAATTTGTTGCTGCTTTTCAATGTTGAGGTTGTTGTTGAATTTGTTGGTGTTATCAATGTTATTTTTTGATCTTTTTTGTATTTTTCAATGTTGAGGTTGTTGTTGAATTTGTTGGTGTTATCAATGATTTTTTTGAACTTTTCTATTCTTTTAAAAGTTGAGGTTGTTGCTGAATTTTTTGCTGCTTTTCAGTTTTGAGGTTGTCGTTGAATTTGTTCGCATTTTTCAACGTTGAGGCTCTTGTTGAATTTGATGGTGTTATCAATGATTTTTTTGAACTTTTTTTCTTCTTTTAAAAGTTGAGGGTGTTGTTGAATGTGTTTGTGTTATTCAATGTTGAGCTTGTTGTTGAATTTGTTTGTGTCTTTCAATATTGAGGTTGTTGTTGAATTTGTTGGTGTTTTTCAATGTTGAGGTTGTTGTTGAATTTGTTGGTGACTTCAATATTGAGGTTGTTGTTGAATTTGTTGGTGTTATCAATGTTTTTTTGAACTTTTGCTCTTCTTTTAAAAGTTGAGGTTGTTGTTCAATTTGTTGGCGTTTTTCAATGTTGAGGTTGTTGTTGAATTTGTTGGTGTCTTTCAATATTGAGGTTGTTGTTGAATTTGCTGGTGTTATTAATGTTTTTTTGAACATTTTCTCTTCTTTTAAAAGTTGAGGTTGTTGTTCAAATTGTTGGTGTTATCAATTTTTTTTGAACATTTTTTCTTCTTTTATAAGTTGACGTTGTTTTACAATTTGTTGTTGATTTTCAATGTTGAAATGAATGTTGAATTTGTTGGCGTTTTTCAATGTTGAGGTTGTTGTTGAATTTGTTGTTGACTTTCAATATTGAGGTTGTTCTTGAATTTGTTGGCGTTTTTCAATGTTGAGGCTGTTGTTGAATTTATTTGTGTTACCAATGATTTTTTTTTAAACTTTATGTACTTTTAAAAGTTGAAGTTGTTGTTGAATTTGTTGGTGTTTTTCAATGTTGAGCTTGTTTTTGAGTTTGTTG
Source organism: Cetorhinus maximus (assembly GCF_964194155.1). Classification (NCBI taxonomy): domain Eukaryota; kingdom Metazoa; phylum Chordata; class Chondrichthyes; order Lamniformes; family Cetorhinidae; genus Cetorhinus; species Cetorhinus maximus. The sequence continues at coordinate 169,449 of NW_027596382.1, forward strand.
TTGTTTTTCAATGTTGAGTTTTTTGTTGAATTTGTTGGTGTTATCAATGATATTTTTGCAACTTATTATTTTTTAAAATGTTGAGGTTGTTGTTGAATTTGTTGGTGACTTTCAATATTGAGGTTGTTGTTGAATTTGTAGGTGTTTGTCAATGATCAGGTTATTATTGAATTTTTTGGTGTTATCAATGTTTTTTTGAACTTTTTCTCTTCTTTTAAAAGTTGAGGTTGTTTTTGAATCTGGTGATGATTTTCAATGTTGAGGTTGTTGTTGAATTTGTTGGTGATTTTCAATATGGATGTTGTTGAATTTGTTGGTGATTTTCAATGTTGAGCTTGTTGTTAAAATTGTTGGTGTCTTTCAATATTGAGGTTTTGTTGAATTTGTTGGTGTTTTTCAATGTTGAGGTTTCTGTTGAATTTGCTGGTGTTATCAATGTTTTTATTGAACTTTTTATGTTCTTTTAAATGTTGAGGTTGTTGTTGAATTAGTTTGTGTTTTTCAAGTTTGAGGTTGTTGTTGAATTTGTTGGTGTTTTTCAAAGTTGAGATTGTTGTTAATTTATTGATTATTTTAAATATTGAGGTTGTTGTTGAATTTGTTGACGTTTTTCAATGTTGAGATTCTTTTTGAATTTGTTGCTGCTTTTCAATGTTGAGGTTGTTGTTTAATTTGTTGGTGTTATCAATGTTATTTTTTGAACTTTTTTGTATTTATCAATGTTGAGGTTGTTGTTGAATTTGTTGGTGTTATCAATGATTTTTTTGAACTTTTTCTCTTCTTTTAAAAGTTGAGGTTGTTGTTGAATTTTTTGCTGTTTTTCATTTTTGAGGTTGTTGTTGAATTTGTTGGTGACTTTCAATGTTGAAGTTGTTGTCGAATTTGTTGGCGTTTTTCAATGTTGAGGCTCTTGTTGAATTTGTTGGTGTTATCAATGATTTTTTTGAACTTTTTCTCTTCTTTTATAAGTTGAGGGTGTTGTTGAATTTGTTTGTGTTTTTCAATGTTGAGGTTGTTGTTGAATCTGTTGGTGATTTTCAATATTGATGTTTTTGAATTTGTTCGTGATTTTCAATGTTGAGCTTGTTGTTGAATTTGTTGGTGTCTTTCAATATTGAGGTTATTGTTGAATTTGTTGGAGTTTTTCCATGTTTAGCTTGTTATCAAAGTTATTTTTTGAACTTTTTTGTAGTTTTCAATGTTGAGGTTGTTGTTAAATTTTTTGATGATTTTCAATATTGAGGTTGTTGCTGAAATTGTTAGCGTTTTTCAATGTTGAGGTTGTTGTTGAATATGTTGGTGTTATCAATGTTTTTTTTGATCATTTTCTCTTCTTTTAAAAGTTGAGGTTGTTGAATTATCTGGTGTTTTTCATTTTTGAGGTTGTTATTGAATTTGTTGGTGACTTTCAATGTTGAGGTTGTTGTCGAATTTGTTGGCGTTTTTCAATGTTGAGGCTCTTATTGAATTTGTTGGTGTTATCAATGATATTGTTGAACTTTTTCTCTTCTTTTAAAAGTTGAGGGTGTTGTTGAATTTGTTTGTGTTTTTCAATGTTGAGATTGTTGTTCAATTTGTTGATGATTTTCAATGTTGAGGTTGTTGTTGAATTTGTTGGCATTTTTCAATGTTGAGGTTGTTGTTGAATATGTTGGTGTTATCAATGTTTTTTTTGATCATTTTCTCTTCTTTTAAAAGTTGAGGTTGTTGAATTTTTTGGTGTTTTTCAATGTTGAGCTTGTTGTTGAATTTGTTGATGTCTTTCAATATTGACGTTGTTGTTAAATTTGTTGGTGTTTTTCAATGTTTAGGTTGTTATCAATGTTATTTTTTGAACTTTTTTGTAGTTTTCAATGTTGAGGTTGTTGTTGAATTTGTTGATGGTTGTTGTTGAAATTGTTGGTGTTTTTCAATGTTGAGGTTGTTGTTGAATTTGCTCGTGATTTTCAATGTTGAGCTTGTTGTTGAATTTGTTGATGTCTTTCAATATTGAGGTTGTTGTTGAATTTCTTGGTGATTTTCAATATTGAGGTTATTGTTGAATTTGTTCGCGTTTTTCAATGTTGAGATTGTTCTTGAATTTGTTGGTGTTATCAATTTTTTTTGAACTTTTTCTCTTCTCATAAGTTGAGGTTGTTGTTCACTTTGTTGGTGTTATTCAATTTTGAGGTTGTTCTTGAATTTGTTGGCGATTTTCAATATTGAGGTTGTTGTTGGATTTGTTGGTGTTTTTCAATGTTGAGGTTCTTGTTGAATTTCTTGGTGACTTTCAATATTGAGGTTGTTGTTGAATTTGTTGGCGTCTTTCAATTTTGAGGCTGTTGTTGAATTTGTTGGTGTTATCAATGTTTTTTTTAATATTTTTTGTACTTTTAAAAGGTAAGGCTGTTGTTGAATTTGTTGGTGTTTTTCAATGTTGAGCTTGTTGTTGAATTTATTGATTTTTTTTAACGTTGAGTTTGTTGTTGAATTTGTTGGTGTTGTCAATGTTATTTTTTGAACTTTTTATATTATTCAATGTTGAGGTTGTTGTTCAATTTGTTGGTGATTTTCAAAATTGAGATTGTTGCTGAATTTATGGTGTTATCAATGTTATTTTTCGAACTTTTTTGTATTTATCAATGTTGAGGTTGTTGTTGAATTTGTTGGTGTTTTTCAATGTTGAGGTTGTTGTTGAATTTGTTGGTGTTTTTCAATGTTGAGGTTGCTGTTGAATTTGTTGGTGAATTCAATATTGAGATTGTTGTTGAATTTGTTGGTGTTATCAATGACTTTTTGAACTTTTTCTCTTCTTTTAAAGTTGAGGTTGTTGTTCAATTTGTTGGTGTTTTCAATGTTGAGGTTGTTGTTAAATTTGTTGGTGTTTTTCAATGTTGAGGTTGTTGTTGAATTTGTTGGTGTTATCAATGTTTTTTTTAACTTTTTCTCTTCTTTTAAAAGTTGAGGTTGTTGTTGAATTTTTTGGTGATTTTCAATGTTGAGGTTGTTGTTGAATTTATTGGTGATTTTCAATATTGAGGTTGTTGTTGAATTTGTTGGCGTTTTTCAATGTTGAGGTTGTTGTTGAATTTGTTGGTGTTCTTCAATGTTGGGGTTGTTGTTGAATTTATTTGTGTTATTCATTGTTGAGGTTGTTGTTGAATTTGTTGGTGTTTTTCATTGTTGAGGTTGTTGTTGATTTTGTTGGAGTTTTTCATTATTGAGGTTGTTGTTGAATTTGTTGGCGATTTTCAATGTTGAGTTTGTTGTTGAATTTGTTGATGATTTTCAATATTGAGGTTGTTGTTGAAATTGTTGGCGCTTCTCAATGTTGAGATTGTTGTTGAATTTGTTGGTGTTATCAATGTTTTTTTGAACTTTTTCTCTTCTCTTATAAGTTGAGGTTGTTGCTGAATTTGTTGGTCTTTTTCATTGTTCTCGTTGTTGATGAATTTGTTGGTGTTTTTCAATATTGAGATTGCTGTTGATTTTGTTGGCGTTTTTCAATGTTGAGGTTGTTGTTGAATTTGGTGGCGTTTTTCAATGTTGAGGTTGTTGTTGAATTTCTTATTGTTTTTCAAAGTTGAGGTCGTTGAATTTATGATGATTTTCAGTATTGAGGGTGTTCTTGAATTTGTTGGTGTTATCAATATTCTTTTTTGAACTTTTTTGTACTTTTACAAGTTTAGGTTGATTTTGAATTTATTGTTGTTTTTCATTGTTGAGTTCGTTGTTGAATTTGTTGGCGTTTTTCAATGTTGAGGTTGTTGTTGAATATTCTTGGTGCTTTTCATTGTTGAGGTTATTGATGCATTTGTTGGTGTTTTTCATTGTTGAGGTTGTTGTTGAATTTTTTGGTGTTTTTCAATATTGAGGTTTTTGAATTTGTTGGTGATTTTCAATATTGTTTTTTTGAACTTTTTTGTACTTTTAATAGTTGAGGTTGTTGTTGAAAATGTTGGTGTTTTTCAATGGTATGGTTTTTGTTGAATTTTTTGGTCTTTTCATTTTTGAGATTTTTGTTGAATTTGTTGGCAATATTCAATATTGAGATTGTAGTTGAATTTGCTGATGTTGTCAATGTTTATTTTGTTGAAATTTTTAGTAGATTTAAAAGTTGAGGTTGTTGCTGAATTTTTTTATTTGTTTTTTCAATGATGATGATGTTGTTGAATTAGTTGTTGTTTTTCAATGTTTATTTTGTTGAACTTTTTTGTACTTTTAAAATTTGAGGTTTATTTTGAATTTGTTGGTGTTTTTCTTTGTTGAGGTTGCTCTTGAATTTGTTGGCGTTTTTCAATGCTGAGGATGTTGTTGAATTTTTTGGTGTTTTTCATTGTTGATGTTGTTGAATTTGTTGCTGATTTTCAAAATTCAGGTTGTTGTCGAATTTGTTGGCGATTTACAATGTAGAGGTTGTTGTTGAATTTGTTGTTGATTTTCAATATTGAGGATGTTGATGAATTTGTTGGTGTTTTTCAATGTTGAGTTTGTTGTTGAATGTATTGCTGATTTTCAATATTGTGGTTGTTGTTGAATTTCATGGTGTTATCAAAGTTTACTTTGTTGAACTTTATTGTACTTTTAAAAGTTGAGGTTGATTTTGATTTAATTGGTGTTTTTCATTGTTGAGGTTGTTGTTGAATTTGTTGCTGATTTTCAATATTGATGTTGTTTGAATTTGTTGGTTATTTTCAATGTTGAGGTTGTTGTTGAATTTGTTGGTGTCTTTCAATATTGAGGTTGTTATTGAATTTGTTGGCGTCGTTCAAAGTTGAGGTTGTTGTTGAAAATGTTGGTTTTTTTCAATGTTGAGCTTGTTGTTGAAATTGTTAGTTTTTTTCAATGTTGAGGTTGTTTTTGTATTTGTTGGTGTTTTTCAATGTGGAGGTTGATGTTGAATTTGTTGGTGATTTTCAATATCGAGGTTGTTGTTGAATTTGTTGGCGTTTTTCCATGTTGAGATTGTTGTTGAATTTGTTGCTGATTTATAAGTTGAGGTCGTTGTTGAACTTGTTCGTGTCTTTCAATATTGGGGTTGCTGTTGAATTCGTTGGTGTTTTTCAATGTTGAGGTTGTTGTTGAATTTGTTTGTGATTTTCAATATTGAGGTTGTTGTTGAATTTGTTGCCGTTTTTCAACGTTGAGGTTGTTGTTGAATTTGTTGGTGTTATCAATGTTATTTTTTGAACTTTTTTGTATTTTTCAATGTTGAGGCTGTTGTTGAATTTGTTGGTACTTTTCAATGTTGAGGTTGTTGAATTTGTTGGCGTTTTTCAATGCTGAAGTTGTTGATGAATTTGTTGGTGATTTTCAATATTGAGGTTGATGTTGAATTTGTTGCCGTTTTTCAAAGTTGAGATTGTTATTGAATTTGTTGTTGTTATCAATGTTCTTTCGAACTTTTTCTCTTTTAAAAGTTGAGGTTGTTGAATTTGATGGTACTTTTCAATGTTGAGGCTGTTGAATTTTTTGGTTTTTTTGATTGTTGAAGTTGTTGTTGAATTTGTTGCTGTTTTTCAATGTTGAGGTTGTAGTTGAATTTGTAGGTGATTTTCAATATTGAGGTTGTTGAGTTTTAGGTGTTATCAATGTTATTTTTTGAACTTCTTTGTATTTTTGAACGTTGAGATTGTTGTTGAATTTATTGGTTCTTTTCAATGTTGAGGTTGTTGTTGAGTTTGTTGGTGTTTTTCAATGTTGAGGTTGTTGTTGAATTTGTTGGCGTTTTTCAATGTTGTGGTTTCTGTTGCATGTGTTGGTTATTTTCAATATTGCTGTTGTTGAATTGGTTGGTGATTTTCAATGTTGAGGTTGCTGTTGAATTTGTTGGTGTTTTTCAATGTTGAGGATGTTGTTGAATTACTTGGTGTTATCAATGTTATTTTTGAACTTTTACTCTCCTTTTAAAAGTTGAGGTTGTTGTTGAATTTGTTTGTGTTTTTAAATGTTGTGCTTGTTGTTGAAATTGTTGGTGATTTTCAATATTGAGGTTGTTGTTGAAATTGTTTGCATTTTTCAATGTTGTGCTGGTTGTTGTTTTTGTTGGTGTTTTTCAATGTTGAGGGAGGTTGATGTTGAATTTGTTGATGATTTTCAAAATTCAGGCTGTTGTTGAATTTGTTGGCGTTTTTCAATGTTGAGATTGCTGTTGAATCTGTGGCTGATTTTCAAAGTTGAGGTCGTTGTGGAACTTGTTGGTGTCTTTCAATATTGAGGTTGTTGTTGAATTTGTTGGTGTTTTTCAATGTTGAGGTTGTTGTTGAATTTGTTGGTGATTATTAATATTGAGGCTGTTGTTGAATTTGATGGTATTATCAAAGTTATTTTTTGAACTTTTTTGTATTTTTCAATGTTGAGGTTGTTGATTTTGTTGGTGTTTTTCAATGCTGAAGTTGTTGTTGAATTTGTTGTTGATTTTCAATATAGAGGTTGTTGTTGAATATGTTGGTATTATCATTGTTATTTTTTGAACTTTTTTGTATTTTTCAATGTTGAGGTTGTTGTTAAATTTGTTGCTGTTTTTCAATGTTGATGTTGTTGTTGAATTTGTAGTTGATTTTCAATATTGAGGTTGTTGTTGAATTTTTGGTATTATCAATGTTATTTTTTGAACTTTTTTTATATTTTTCAATGTTGAGATTGTAGTTGAATTTGATGCTGCTTTTCAATGTTGAGGGTGTTGTTGAATTTGCAGGTGATTTTCAAAATTGAGGTTGTTGTTGAGTTTTTGGTGTTATCAACGTTATTTTTTGAACTTTTTTGTATTTTTGAAAGTTGAGATTGTTGTTGAGTTTGTTGGTTTTTTTCAATGTTGAGGTTGTTGTTGAATTTGTTGGTGTTTTTCAATGTTGAGGTTGCTGTTGAATTTGTTGGTGATTTTCAATATTTAGGTTCTTTTTGAATTTGTTGGCGTTTTTCAATGTTATGGTTTCTGTTGAATTTGTTGGTTATTTTCAATATTGATGTTGTTGAATTTGTTGATGATTTTCAATGTTGAGGTTGTTGTTCAATTTGTTGGTGTCCTTCAATATTGAGGTTGTTTTTGAATTTGCTGGTGTTTTTCAATGTTGAGGTTGTTGTTGAATTTCTTGGTGTTATCAATGTTATTTTTGAACTTTTTCTCTTCTTTTAAATGTTGAGTTTGTTGTTGAATATGTTGGTGTTTTTCAATGTTGAGCTTGTTATTGAAATTTTAAGTTTTTTTTCAATGTTGAGGTTGTTGTTGAATTTGTTGGTGTTTTTCAATGTTGAGGTTGATGTTGAATTTGTTGTTGATGTTCAATATTTATGTTGTTGTTGAATTTGTAGGCGTTTTTCAATTTTGAGATTGTTGTTGAATTTGTTGCTGATTTTCAATGTTGAGGTCGTTGTTGAACTTGTTGGTGTCTTTCAATTTTGAGGTTGTTGTTGAATTTGTTGGTGTTTTTCAATGTTGAGGTTGTTTTTGAATTTGTTGGTGATTTTCAATACTGAGGTTGTTGATGAATTTGCTGGTATTATCAATGTTATTTTTTGAACTTTTTTGTATTTTTCAATGTTGAGGTTGTTGTTGAATTTGTTGGTACTTTTCAATTTTGAGGCTGTTGAATTTGTTGGTGTTTTACAATGTTGAGTTTGTTGAATTTATTGGTGTTTTTCAATGTTGAGGTTGTTGTTGAATTTGTTGGCGTTTGTCAAGGTTGAGGTTGTTGTTGAATTTGTATTTGTTATCAATGTTTTTTTGAAAATTTTCTCTTCTTTTAAAACTTGAGGTTGTTGTTCAATTTGTTGGTGTTTTTCAATGTTGAGGTTGTTGTTAAATTTGTATGCGTTTTTCAATGTTGAGGTTGTTGTTGAATTTGTTGTCGTTTTTCAATGTTGAGGTTGTTGTAGAATTTGTTGGTGTTATTCATTCTTGAGGTTGTTGTTGAATTTTTTCGTGCCTTTCAATGTTGAGGTTGTTGTTGAATTTGTTGGTGGTTTTCAATGTTGAGGTTGTTGTTGAATTTGTTGGTGTTATCAATGTTATTTTTGAACATTTTTGTATTTTACAATGTTCAGATTGTACTTGAATTTATTGGTTTTTTTCAATGTTAAGGTTGTTGCTGAATTTTTTAATGTTATCAATGTTATTTTTTGAACTTTTTTGTATTTTTCAATGTTGAGATTGTATTTAAATTTGTTGGTTTTTTTAAATTTTGAGGTTGTTGTTGAATTTGTTGGTGTTTTTCAGTGTTGAGGTTGTTGTTGAATCTGTTGGTGATTTTCAATATTGAGGTTGTAGTTGGATTTGTTTGCGTTTTTCAATGTTGAAGTTGTTGTTGAATTTGTTGGTGATTTTCAATATTGAGGTTGTTGTTGAATTTGTTGCCGTTTTTCAACGTTGAGGTTGTTGTTGAAATTGTTGGTGTTATCAATGTTATTTTTTTAACTTTTTTGTATTTTTCAATGTTGAGGCTGTTGTTGAATTTGTTGGTACTTTTCAATGTTGAGGTTGTTGAATTTGTTGGCGTTTTTCAATGCTGAAGTTGTTGATGAATTTGTTGGTGATTTTCAATATTGAGGTTGATGTTGAATTTGTTGCCGTTTTTCAAAGTTGAGGTTGTTGTTGAATTTGTTGTTGATATCAATGATCTTTCGAACTTTTTCTCTTTTAAAAGTTGAGGTTGTTGAATTTGATGGTACTTTTCAATGTTGAGGCTGTTGAATTTTTTGGTTTTTTTGATTGTTGAGGTTGTTGTTGAATTTGTTGCTGTTTTTCAATGTTGAGGTTGTAGTTGAATTTGTAGGTGATTTTCAATATTGAGGTTGTTGTTGAGTTTTAGGTGTTATCAATGTTATTTTTTGAACTTCTTTGTATTTTTGAACGTTGAGATTGTTGTTGAATTTATTGGTTCTTTTCAATGTTGAGGTTGTTGTTGAATTTGTTGGCGTTTTTCAATGTTGTGGTTTCTGTTGCATTTGTTGGTTATTTTCAATATTGCTGTTGTTGAATTGGTTGGTGATTTTCAATGTTGAGGTTGCTGTTGAATTTGTTGGTGTTTTTCAATGTTGAGGTTGTTGTTGAATTACTTGGTGTTATCAATGTTATTTTTGACCTTTTACTCTCCTTTTAAAAGTTGAGGTTGTTGTTGAATTTGTTTGTGTTTTTCAATGTTGCGGTTGTTGTTGAATTTGTTGGTGATTTTCAATATTGAAGTTGTTGAATTGGTTGGTCATTCTAAATGTTGAGGTTGTTGTTAAATTTGTTGGTGTCTTTCAATATTGAGGTTGTTGTTGAATATGTTGGTGTTTTTCAATGTTGAGGTTGTTGAATTTGTTGGTGTTTTTCATTGATGAGGTTGTAGTTGAATTTGTTGCTGATTTTCAATGTTGAGGTTGTTGTTGAACTTGTTGGTTTTATCAATGTTATTTTTTGAACTTTTTTGTATTGTTCATTGTTGATGTTGTTGCTGAATTTGTTGGTGATTTTCAATGTTGGGTTTGTTGTTGAATTTGTTGGAGTCTTTCAATATTGAGGTTGTTATTGAATTTGTTGGCGTCATTCAATGTTGAGGCTGTTGTTGAATTTCTTGGTGTTATCAATTTTTTTATTGAACTTTTTCTCTTTTAAATGTTGAGGTTGTTGTTGAATTTGTTCGTATTTTTCAATGTTGAGGTTGTTGAATTTGTTGCTGTTTTTCAATGTTGAGGTTGCTGAATTTGTTGGTATTATCAATGTTTTTTAGAAAATTTTCTCTTCTTTTAAAACTTGAGGTTGTTTTTCAATTTGTTGGTGTTTTTCAAGTTCAGGTTGTTGTTAAATTTGTTTGCGTTATTCAATGTTGAGCTTGTTGTTGAATTTGTTGGTGATTTTCAATATTGAAGTTGTTGAATTGGTTGGTCATTCTAAATGTTGAGGTTGTTGTTAAATTTGTTGGTGTCTTTCAATATTGAGGTTGTTGTTGAATATGTTGGTGTTTTTCAATGTTGAGGTTGTTGAATTTGTTGGTGTTTTTCATTGATGAGGTTGTAGTTGAATTTGTTGCTGATTTTCAATGTTCAGGTTGTTGTTGAACTTGTTGGTTTTATCAATGTTATTTTTTGAACTTTTTTGTATTTTTCAATGTTGAGGTTGTTTTTGAATTTGTTGTTATTTTTCAATGTTGAGGTTTTTGCTAAATTTGTAGGTATTGTTCATTGTTGATGTTGTTGCTGAATTTGTTGGTGATTTTCAATGTTGGGTTTGTTGTTGAATTTGTTGGAGTCTTTCAATATTGAGGTTGTTATTGAATTTGTTGGCGTCATTCAATGTTGAGGCTGTTGTTGAATTTCTTGGTGTTATCAATTTTTTTATTGAACTTTTTCTCTTTTAAATGTTGAGGTTGTTGTTGAATTTGTTCGTATTTTTCAATGTTGAGGTTGTTGAATTTGTTGCTGTTTTTCAATGTTGAGGTTGCTGAATTTGTTGGTATTATCAATGTTTTTTAGAAAATTTTCTCTTCTTTTAAAACTTGAGGTTGTTTTTCAATTTGTTGGTGTTTTTCAAGTTCAGGTTGTTGTTAAATTTGTTTGCGTTATTCAATGTTGAGCTTGTTGTTGAATTTGTTTTCGTTTTTCAATGTTGAGGTTGTTGTAGAATTTGTTGGTGATTTTCAATATTGAGTTTGTTGTTTAATTTCTTGGCGTTATCAATGTTTTTTTTGAACTTTTTCTCTTCTTTCAAAAGTTGAGGTTGTAGTTGAATTTGTTGCTGATTTTCAATGTTGAGGTTGTTGTTGAACTAGTTGGTGTTATCAATGTTATTTTTTGAACTTTTTTGTATTTTTCAATGTTGAGGTTGTTTTTGAAATTGTTGTTATTTTTCAATGTTGAGGTTGTTGTTGAATTTGTAGGCATTTTTCATTGTTGATGTTGTTGCTGAATTTGTTGCTGTTTATAAATGTTGAGTTTGTTGAATTTGTTGGTGATTTTCAATGTTGAGTTTGTTGTTGAATTTGTTGGAGTCTTTCAATATTGAGGTTGTTATTGAATTTGTTGGTGTCATTCAATGTTGAGGCTGTTGTTGAATTTCTTGGTGTTATCAATTTTTTTATTGAACTTTTTCTCTTTTAAATGTTGAGGTTGTTGTTGAATTTGTTCGTATTTTTCAATGTTGAGGTTGTTGAATTTGTTTTCGTTTTTCAATGTTGAGGTTGTTGTAGAATTTGTTGGTGATTTTCAAGATTGAGTTTGTTGTTTAATTTGTTGGTTTTATCAATTTTTTAAAAAACGTTTTTGTACTTTTTAAAGTTGTGCTTGTTGTTGAATTTGTTGCTGTTTTTCAATGTTGAGGTTGTTGTAGAATTTGTTGGTGATTTTCAAGATTGAGTTTGTTGTTGAATTCGTTGGTGTTCTCAATGTTATTTTTTGAACTTTTTGTATTTTTCAATGTTGAGGTTGTTGTTGCATTTGTTGGTGTTATCAATGTTATTTTTTGAACTTTTTTGCATTATTTAATGTTGAGGTTGTTGTTTAATTTGTTGTTGTTATCCATGTTTTTTTTTGAACTTTTTCTCTTCTTTTAAAAGTTGAGGTTGCTGTTGAATTTGTTGGTATTTATCAATGTTGCGGTTGTTGAATTTTTTGGTGTTTTTCATTGTTGAGGTTGTTGTTGAATTTGTTGGTGTTTTTCAATGTTGCTGATGTTGTTGAATTTGTTGGTGAGTTTCAATATTGTGGTTCATGTTGAATTTTTGATGTTTTTAAATGTTGAGGTTGTTGTTGAATTTGTTGGTGTCTTTCAATATTGAGGTTTGTTGTTGAATATGTTGTTGTTTTTCAATACTGAGGTTGTTGAATGTGATGTTGTTTTTCATTGTTGAGGTTGTTGTTCAATTTGTTTCTGTTTTTCAATGTTGAGGTTGTTGTTCAATTTGTTGCTGATTTTCAATATTGATGTTGTTTGAATTTGTTGGTTATTTTCAATGTTGAGGTTGTTGTTGAATTTGTTGGTGTCTTTCAATATTGAGGTTGTTATTGAATTTGTTGGCGTCGTTCAAAGTTGAGGTTGTTGTTGAAAATGTTGGTTTTTTTCAATGTTGAGCTTGTTGTTGAAATTGTTAGTTTTTTTCAATGTTGAGGTTGTTTTTGTATTTGTTGGTGTTTTTCAATGTGGAGGTTGATGTTGAATTTGTTGGTGATTTTCAATATCGAGGTTGTTGTTGAATTTGTTGGCGTTTTTCCATGTTGAGGTTCTTGTTGAATATGTTGCTGATTTATAAGTTGAGGTCGTTGTTGAACTTGTTCGTGTCTTTCAATATTGGGGTTGCTGTTGAATTCGTTGGTGTTTTTCAATGTTGAGGTTGTTGTTGAATTTGTTGGTGATTTTCAATATTGAGGTTGTTGTTGAATTTGTTGGTATTATCAATGTTATCTTTTGAACTTTTTTGTATTTTTCAATGTTGAGGTTGTTGTTGAATTTGTTGCTGATTTTCAATGTTGAGGTCGTTGTTGAACTTGTTGGTGTTTTTCAATGTTGAGGTTGTTGAATTTGTTGATGTTTTTCAATGTCGAGATTGTTGAATTTGTTGGTGTTTTTCAATGTTGAGGTTGTTTTCTTTGTTGGTGTTTTTCAATGTTGAGGTTGTTGTTGAATTTGTTGGTGATTTTCAATGTTGAGGTTGTTGTTGAATTTGTTGGTGTTATCAATGTTATTTTTTGAACTTTTTTGTATTTTTCAATGTTCAGGCTGTTGTTGAATTTTTTGGTGTTATTCAATATTGATGTTGTTGATTTTGTTGGTGATTTTTAATGTTGAGATTGTTGTTTAATTTGTTGGTGTCTTTCAATATTGATGTGGTTATTGAATTTGTTGGCGTCTTTCAATGTTGAGGTTGCTGTTGAATTTCTTGGTGTTATCAATGTTTTTATTGAACTTTTTCTCTTCTTTATAAAGTTGAGCTTATTGTTGAATTTGTAGGTTTTTTTCAATTTTGATGTTGTTTGTGAATTTGTTGGTGTTTTTCAATGTTGAGGTTGATGTTGAATTTGCTCGTGATTTTTTGTTGGCGATTTTCAATATTGATGTTGTTGTTGAATTTGTTGGTGTTTTTCAATTTGAGATTGTTGTTGAATTTGTTGCTGATTTTCAATGTCGAGGTCGTTGTTGAATGTGTTGGTGTTTTTGATTGTTGAGTTTGTTGTTTAATTTGTCGCTGTTTTTCATTGTTGAGCTTTTTGTTGAATTTGTTGGTGTTATCAATGTTTTTTGTTGAACTTGTTTGTATTGATAAAAGTTAAGGTTGTTGTTGAATTTGATGCTGTTTTTCAATGTTGAGGTTGTTGAATTTGTTCGTGTTATCAATGTTAATTTTAAAAAATTTCTGTAGTATCCAATGTTGAGGTTGTTGTTGAATTTGCTTGTGTTATCAATGTTATTTTTTGAACTTATTTGTATTTTTCAATGTAGAGGTTGATGTTGAATTTGTTTGTGTTGTCAATGTTATTTTTTGAAAATTTCTGAAGTTTTCAATGTTGAGGTTGCTGATGAATTTGTTGCTGTTTTTCATTGTTGAGGTTGTTGTTGAATTTGTTGGTGTTTTTCAATGTTGCAGTTGTTGTTGAATTTGTTGGTGATTTTCAATATTGTGGTTCATGTTGAATTTTTGATGTTTTTCAGTGTTGAGGTTGTTGTTGAATTTGTTGGTGATTTTCAATATTGAAGTTGTTGAATTGGTTGGTCGTTCTAAATGTTGACGTTGTTGTTGAATTTGTTGATGTCTTTCAATATTGAGGTTGTTGTTGAATATGTTGGTGTTTTTCATTGTTGAGGTTGTTGAATTTGTTGGTGATTTTCATTGACGCGGTTGTTGTTGAATTTGTTGCTGTTTTTCAATGTTGAGGTTGTTGTTGAATTTGTTGGCGTTATCAATGTTTTTTTAAAACTTTTTCTCGGCTTTCAAAAGTTGAGGTTGTTGTTGAATTTGTTGCTGATTTTCAATGTTGAGGTTGTTGTTGAACTTGTTGGTGTTATCAGTTATTTTTTGAACTTATTGGTATTTTTCAATGTTGAGGTTGTTGTTATTTTTCAATGTTGAGGTTGTTGTTGTATTTGTAGGTATTTTTCATTGTTGATGTTGTTGTTGAATTTTTTGCTGTTTTTCAATGTTGAGTTTGTTGAATTTGTTGGTGATTTTCAATGTTGAGTTTGTTGTTGAATTTGTTGGAGTCTTTCAATATTGAGGTTGTTATCGAATTTGTTGGCGTCATTCAATGTTGACGCTGTTGATGAATTTCTTGGTGTTATCAATGTTTTTATTGAACTTTTTATTTTTTAAATGTTGAGGTTGTTGTTGAATTTTTTGGTATTTTTCAATGTTGAGGTTGTTGAATTTGTTGCTGTTTTTCAGTGTTGAGGTTGTTGAATTTGTTGCTGTTTTTCAATGTTGAGGTTGTTGAATTTGTTGGTGTTATCAATGTTTTTTAGAAAATTTTCTCTTCTTTTAAAACTTGAGGCTGTTGTTCAATTTGGTGGTGTTTTTAAAGTTGAGGTTGTTGTTAAATTTGTTTGCGTTATTCAATGTTGAGGTTGTTGTTGAATTTGTTTTCGTTTTTCAGTGTTGAGGTTGTTGTAAAATTTGTTGGTGATTTTCAAGATTGAGTTTGTTGTTTAATTTGTTGGTGTTATCAATGTTTTTTTTAAACTTTTTTGTACTTGTAAAAGTTGAGGTTGTTTTTGAATTTGTTGGTGTTTTTCAATGTTGAGGTTGTTGTAGAATTTGTTGGTGATTTTCAAGATTGAGTTTGTTGTTGAATTCGTTGGTGTTCTCAATGTTATTTTTTGAACTTTTTGTATTTTTCAATGTTGAGGTTGTTGTTGCATTTGTTGGTGTTATCAATGTTATTTTTTGAACTTTTTTGCATTATTTAATGTTGAGGTTGTTGTTTAATTTGTTGTTGTTATCCATGTTTTTTTTTGAACTTTTTCTCTTCTTTTAAAAGTTGAGGTTGCTGTTGAATTTGTTGGTATTTATCAATGTTGCGGTTGTTGAATTTTTTGGTGTTTTTCATTGTTGAGGTTGTTGTTGAATTTGTTGGTGTTTTTCAATGTTGCTGATGTTGTTGAATTTGTTGGTGAGTTTCAATATTGTGGTTCATGTTGAATTTTTGATGTTTTTAAATGTTGAGGTTGTTGTTGAATTTGTTGGTGTCTTTCAATATTGAGGTTTGTTGTTGAATATGTTGTTGTTTTTCAATACTGAGGTTGTTGAATGTGATGTTGTTTTTCATTGTTGAGGTTGTTGTTCAATTTGTTTCTGTTTTTCAATGTTGAGGTTGTTGTTCAATTTGTTGCTGATTTTCAATATTGATGTTGTTTGAATTTGTTGGTTATTTTCAATGTTGAGGTTGTTGTTGAATTTGTTGGTGTCTTTCAATATTGAGGTTGTTATTGAATTTGTTGGCGTCGTTCAAAGTTGAGGTTGTTGTTGAAAATGTTGGTTTTTTTCAATGTTGAGCTTGTTGTTGAAATTGTTAGTTTTTTTCAATGTTGAGGTTGTTTTTGTATTTGTTGGTGTTTTTCAATGTGGAGGTTGATGTTGAATTTGTTGGTGATTTTCAATATCGAGGTTGTTGTTGAATTTGTTGGCGTTTTTCCATGTTGAGGTTCTTGTTGAATATGTTGCTGATTTATAAGTTGAGGTCGTTGTTGAACTTGTTCGTGTCTTTCAATATTGGGGTTGCTGTTGAATTCGTTGGTGTTTTTCAATGTTGAGGTTGTTGTTGAATTTGTTTGTGATTTTCAATATTGAGGTTGTTGTTGAATTTGTTGGTATTATCAATGTTATCTTTTGAACTTTTTTGTATTTTTCAATGTTGAGGTTGTTGTTGAATTTGTTGCTGATTTTCAATGTTGAGGTCGTTGTTGAACTTGTTGGTGTTTTTCAATGTCGAGATTGTTGAATTTGTTGGTGTTTTTCAATGTTGAGGTTGTTTTCTTTGTTGGTGTTTTTCAATGTTGAGGTTGTTGTTGAATTTGTTGGTGATTTTCAATGTTGAGGTTGTTGTTGAATTTGTTGGTGTTATCAATGTTATTTTTTGAACTTTTTTGTATTTTTCAATGTTCAGGCTGTTGTTGAATTTTTTGGTGTTATTCAATATTGATGTTGTTGATTTTGTTGGTGATTTTTAATGTTGAGATTGTTGTTTAATTTGTTGGTGTCTTTCAATATTGATGTGGTTATTGAATTTGTTGGCGTCTTTCAATGTTGAGGTTGCTGTTGAATTTCTTGGTGTTATCAATGTTTTTATTGAACTTTTTCTCTTCTTTATAAAGTTGAGCTTATTGTTGAATTTGTAGGTTTTTTTCAATTTTGATGTTGTTTGTGAATTTGTTGGTGTTTTTCAATGTTGAGGTTGATGTTGAATTTGCTCGTGATTTTTTGTTGGCGATTTTCAATATTGATGTTGTTGTTGAATTTGTTGGTGTTTTTCAATTTGAGATTGTTGTTGAATTTGTTGCTGATTTTCAATGTCGAGGTCGTTGTTGAATGTGTTGGTGTTTTTGATTGTTGAGTTTGTTGTTTAATTTGTCGCTGTTTTTCATTGTTGAGCTTTTTGTTGAATTTGTTGGTGTTATCAATGTTTTTTGTTGAACTTGTTTGTATTGATAAAAGTTAAGGTTGTTGTTGAATTTGATGCTGTTTTTCAATGTTGAGGTTGTTGAATTTGTTCGTGTTATCAATGTTAATTTTAAAAAATTTCTGTAGTATCCAATGTTGAGGTTGTTGTTGAATTTGCTTGTGTTATCAATGTTATTTTTTGAACTTATTTGTATTTTTCAATGTAGAGGTTGATGTTGAATTTGTTTGTGTTGTCAATGTTATTTTTTGAAAATTTCTGAAGTTTTCAATGTTGAGGTTGCTGATGAATTTGTTGCTGTTTTTCATTGTTGAGGTTGTTGTTGAATTTGTTGGTGTTTTTCAATGTTGCAGTTGTTGTTGAATTTGTTGGTGATTTTCAATATTGTGGTTCATGTTGAATTTTTGATGTTTTTCAGTGTTGAGGTTGTTGTTGAATTTGTTGGTGATTTTCAATATTGAAGTTGTTGAATTGGTTGGTCGTTCTAAATGTTGACGTTGTTGTTGAATTTGTTGATGTCTTTCAATATTGAGGTTGTTGTTGAATATGTTGGTGTTTTTCATTGTTGAGGTTGTTGAATTTGTTGGTGATTTTCATTGACGCGGTTGTTGTTGAATTTGTTGCTGTTTTTCAATGTTGAGGTTGTTGTTGAATTTGTTGGCGTTATCAATGTTTTTTTAAAACTTTTTCTCGGCTTTCAAAAGTTGAGGTTGTTGTTGAATTTGTTGCTGATTTTCAATGTTGAGGTTGTTGTTGAACTTGTTGGTGTTATCAGTTATTTTTTGAACTTATTGGTATTTTTCAATGTTGAGGTTGTTGTTATTTTTCAATGTTGAGGTTGTTGTTGTATTTGTAGGTATTTTTCATTGTTGATGTTGTTGTTGAATTTTTTGCTGTTTTTCAATGTTGAGTTTGTTGAATTTGTTGGTGATTTTCAATGTTGAGTTTGTTGTTGAATTTGTTGGAGTCTTTCAATATTGAGGTTGTTATCGAATTTGTTGGCGTCATTCAATGTTGACGCTGTTGATGAATTTCTTGGTGTTATCAATGTTTTTATTGAACTTTTTATTTTTTAAATGTTGAGGTTGTTGTTGAATTTTTTGGTATTTTTCAATGTTGAGGTTGTTGAATTTGTTGCTGTTTTTCAGTGTTGAGGTTGTTGAATTTGTTGCTGTTTTTCAATGTTGAGGTTGTTGAATTTGTTGGTGTTATCAATGTTTTTTAGAAAATTTTCTCTTCTTTTAAAACTTGAGGCTGTTGTTCAATTTGGTGGTGTTTTTAAAGTTGAGGTTGTTGTTAAATTTGTTTGCGTTATTCAATGTTGAGGTTGTTGTTGAATTTGTTTTCGTTTTTCAGTGTTGAGGTTGTTGTAAAATTTGTTGGTGATTTTCAAGATTGAGTTTGTTGTTTAATTTGTTGGTGTTATCAATGTTTTTTTTAAACTTTTTTGTACTTGTAAAAGTTGAGGTTGTTTTTGAATTTGTTGGTGTTTTTCAATGTTGAGGTTGTTGTAGAATTTGTTGGTGATTTTCAAGATTGAGTTTGTTGTTGAATTCGTTGGTGTTCTCAATGTTATTTTTTGAACTTTTTGTATTTTTCAATGTTGAGGTTGTTGTTGCATTTGTTGGTGTTATCAATGTTATTTTTTGAACTTTTTTGCATTATTTAATGTTGAGGTTGTTGTTTAATTTGTTGTTGTTATCCATGTTTTTTTTTGAACTTTTTCTCTTCTTTTAAAAGTTGAGGTTGCTGTTGAATTTGTTGGTATTTATCAATGTTGCGGTTGTTGAATTTTTTGGTGTTTTTCATTGTTGAGGTTGTTGTTGAATTTGTTGGTGTTTTTCAATGTTGCTGATGTTGTTGAATTTGTTGGTGAGTTTCAATATTGTGGTTCATGTTGAATTTTTGATGTTTTTAAATGTTGAGGTTGTTGTTGAATTTGTTGGTGTCTTTCAATATTGAGGTTTGTTGTTGAATATGTTGTTGTTTTTCAATACTGAGGTTGTTGAATGTGATGTTGTTTTTCATTGTTGAGGTTGTTGTTCAATTTGTTTCTGTTTTTCAATGTTGAGGTTGTTGTTCAATTTGTTGCTGATTTTCAATATTGATGTTGTTTGAATTTGTTGGTTATTTTCAATGTTGAGGTTGTTGTTGAATTTGTTGGTGTCTTTCAATATTGAGGTTGTTATTGAATTTGTTGGCGTCGTTCAAAGTTGAGGTTGTTGTTGAAAATGTTGGTTTTTTTCAATGTTGAGCTTGTTGTTGAAATTGTTAGTTTTTTTCAATGTTGAGGTTGTTTTTGTATTTGTTGGTGTTTTTCAATGTGGAGGTTGATGTTGAATTTGTTGGTGATTTTCAATATCGAGGTTGTTGTTGAATTTGTTGGCGTTTTTCCATGTTGAGGTTCTTGTTGAATATGTTGCTGATTTATAAGTTGAGGTCGTTGTTGAACTTGTTCGTGTCTTTCAATATTGGGGTTGCTGTTGAATTCGTTGGTGTTTTTCAATGTTGAGGTTGTTGTTGAATTTGTTTGTGATTTTCAATATTGAGGTTGTTGTTGAATTTGTTGGTATTATCAATGTTATCTTTTGAACTTTTTTGTATTTTTCAATGTTGAGGTTGTTGTTGAATTTGTTGCTGATTTTCAATGTTGAGGTCGTTGTTGAACTTGTTGGTGTTTTTCAATGTCGAGATTGTTGAATTTGTTGGTGTTTTTCAATGTTGAGGTTGTTTTCTTTGTTGGTGTTTTTCAATGTTGAGGTTGTTGTTGAATTTGTTGGTGATTTTCAATGTTGAGGTTGTTGTTGAATTTGTTGGTGTTATCAATGTTATTTTTTGAACTTTTTTGTATTTTTCAATGTTCAGGCTGTTGTTGAATTTTTTGGTGTTATTCAATATTGATGTTGTTGATTTTGTTGGTGATTTTTAATGTTGAGATTGTTGTTTAATTTGTTGGTGTCTTTCAATATTGATGTGGTTATTGAATTTGTTGGCGTCTTTCAATGTTGAGGTTGCTGTTGAATTTCTTGGTGTTATCAATGTTTTTATTGAACTTTTTCTCTTCTTTATAAAGTTGAGCTTATTGTTGAATTTGTAGGTTTTTTTCAATTTTGATGTTGTTTGTGAATTTGTTGGTGTTTTTCAATGTTGAGGTTGATGTTGAATTTGCTCGTGATTTTTTGTTGGCGATTTTCAATATTGATGTTGTTGTTGAATTTGTTGGTGTTTTTCAATTTGAGATTGTTGTTGAATTTGTTGCTGATTTTCAATGTCGAGGTCGTTGTTGAATGTGTTGGTGTTTTTGATTGTTGAGTTTGTTGTTTAATTTGTCGCTGTTTTTCATTGTTGAGCTTTTTGTTGAATTTGTTGGTGTTATCAATGTTTTTTGTTGAACTTGTTTGTATTGATAAAAGTTAAGGTTGTTGTTGAATTTGATGCTGTTTTTCAATGTTGAGGTTGTTGAATTTGTTCGTGTTATCAATGTTAATTTTAAAAAATTTCTGTAGTATCCAATGTTGAGGTTGTTGTTGAATTTGCTTGTGTTATCAATGTTATTTTTTGAACTTATTTGTATTTTTCAATGTAGAGGTTGATGTTGAATTTGTTTGTCTTGTCAATGTTATTTTTTGAAAATTTCTGAAGTTTTCAATGTTGAGGTTGCTGATGAATTTGTTGCTGTTTTTCATTGTTGAGGTTGTTGTTGAATTTGTTGGTGTTTTTCAATGTTGCAGTTGTTGTTGAATTTGTTGGTGATTTTCAATATTGTGGTTCATGTTGAATTTTTGATGTTTTTCAGTGTTGAGGTTGTTGTTGAATTTGTTGGTGATTTTCAATATTGAAGTTGTTGAATTGGTTGGTCGTTCTAAATGTTGACGTTGTTGTTGAATTTGTTGATGTCTTTCAATATTGAGGTTGTTGTTGAATATGTTGGTGTTTTTCATTGTTGAGGTTGTTGAATTTGTTGGTGATTTTCATTGACGCGGTTGTTGTTGAATTTGTTGCTGTTTTTCAATGTTGAGGTTGTTGTTGAATTTGTTGGCGTTATCAATGTTTTTTTAAAACTTTTTCTCGGCTTTCAAAAGTTGAGGTTGTTGTTGAATTTGTTGCTGATTTTCAATGTTGAGGTTGTTGTTGAACTTGTTGGTGTTATCAGTTATTTTTTGAACTTATTGGTATTTTTCAATGTTGAGGTTGTTGTTATTTTTCAATGTTGAGGTTGTTGTTGTATTTGTAGGTATTTTTCATTGTTGATGTTGTTGTTGAATTTTTTGCTGTTTTTCAATGTTGAGTTTGTTGAATTTGTTGGTGATTTTCAATGTTGAGTTTGTTGTTGAATTTGTTGGAGTCTTTCAATATTGAGGTTGTTATCGAATTTGTTGGCGTCATTCAATGTTGACGCTGTTGATGAATTTCTTGGTGTTATCAATGTTTTTATTGAACTTTTTATTTTTTAAATGTTGAGGTTGTTGTTGAATTTTTTGGTATTTTTCAATGTTGAGGTTGTTGAATTTGTTGCTGTTTTTCAGTGTTGAGGTTGTTGAATTTGTTGCTGTTTTTCAATGTTGAGGTTGTTGAATTTGTTGGTGTTATCAATGTTTTTTAGAAAATTTTCTCTTCTTTTAAAACTTGAGGCTGTTGTTCAATTTGGTGGTGTTTTTAAAGTTGAGGTTGTTGTTAAATTTGTTTGCGTTATTCAATGTTGAGGTTGTTGTTGAATTTGTTTTCGTTTTTCAGTGTTGAGGTTGTTGTAAAATTTGTTGGTGATTTTCAAGATTGAGTTTGTTGTTTAATTTGTTGGTGTTATCAATGTTTTTTTTAAACTTTTTTGTACTTGTAAAAGTTGAGGTTGTTTTTGAATTTGTTGGTGTTTTTCAATGTTGAGGTTGTTGTAGAATTTGTTGGTGATTTTCAAGATTGAGTTTGTTGTTGAATTCGTTGGTGTTCTCAATGTTATTTTTTGAACTTTTTGTATTTTTCAATGTTGAGGTTGTTGTTGCATTTGTTGGTGTTATCAATGTTATTTTTTGAACTTTTTTGCATTATTTAATGTTGAGGTTGTTGTTTAATTTGTTGTTGTTATCCATGTTTTTTTTTGAACTTTTTCTCTTCTTTTAAAAGTTGAGGTTGCTGTTGAATTTGTTGGTATTTATCAATGTTGCGGTTGTTGAATTTTTTGGTGTTTTTCATTGTTGAGGTTGTTGTTGAATTTGTTGGTGTTTTTCAATGTTGCTGATGTTGTTGAATTTGTTGGTGAGTTTCAATATTGTGGTTCATGTTGAATTTTTGATGTTTTTAAATGTTGAGGTTGTTGTTGAATTTGTTGGTGTCTTTCAATATTGAGGTTTGTTGTTGAATATGTTGTTGTTTTTCAATACTGAGGTTGTTGAATGTGATGTTGTTTTTCATTGTTGAGGTTGTTGTTCAATTTGTTTCTGTTTTTCAATGTTGAGGTTGTTGTTCAATTTGTTGCTGATTTTCAATATTGATGTTGTTTGAATTTGTTGGTTATTTTCAATGTTGAGGTTGTTGTTGAATTTGTTGGTGTCTTTCAATATTGAGGTTGTTATTGAATTTGTTGGCGTCGTTCAAAGTTGAGGTTGTTGTTGAAAATGTTGGTTTTTTTCAATGTTGAGCTTGTTGTTGAAATTGTTAGTTTTTTTCAATGTTGAGGTTGTTTTTGTATTTGTTGGTGTTTTTCAATGTGGAGGTTGATGTTGAATTTGTTGGTGATTTTCAATATCGAGGTTGTTGTTGAATTTGTTGGCGTTTTTCCATGTTGAGGTTCTTGTTGAATATGTTGCTGATTTATAAGTTGAGGTCGTTGTTGAACTTGTTCGTGTCTTTCAATATTGGGGTTGCTGTTGAATTCGTTGGTGTTTTTCAATGTTGAGGTTGTTGTTGAATTTGTTGGTGATTTTCAATATTGAGGTTGTTGTTGAATTTGTTGGTATTATCAATGTTATCTTTTGAACTTTTTTGTATTTTTCAATGTTGAGGTTGTTGTTGAATTTGTTGCTGATTTTCAATGTTGAGGTCGTTGTTGAACTTGTTGGTGTTTTTCAATGTCGAGATTGTTGAATTTGTTGGTGTTTTTCAATGTTGAGGTTGTTTTCTTTGTTGGTGTTTTTCAATGTTGAGGTTGTTGTTGAATTTGTTGGTGATTTTCAATGTTGAGGTTGTTGTTGAATTTGTTGGTGTTATCAATGTTATTTTTTGAACTTTTTTGTATTTTTCAATGTTCAGGCTGTTGTTGAATTTTTTGGTGTTATTCAATATTGATGTTGTTGATTTTGTTGGTGATTTTTAATGTTGAGATTGTTGTTTAATTTGTTGGTGTCTTTCAATATTGATGTGGTTATTGAATTTGTTGGCGTCTTTCAATGTTGAGGTTGCTGTTGAATTTCTTGGTGTTATCAATGTTTTTATTGAACTTTTTCTCTTCTTTATAAAGTTGAGCTTATTGTTGAATTTGTAGGTTTTTTTCAATTTTGATGTTGTTTGTGAATTTGTTGGTGTTTTTCAATGTTGAGGTTGATGTTGAATTTGCTCGTGATTTTTTGTTGGCGATTTTCAATATTGATGTTGTTGTTGAATTTGTTGGTGTTTTTCAATTTGAGATTGTTGTTGAATTTGTTGCTGATTTTCAATGTCGAGGTCGTTGTTGAATGTGTTGGTGTTTTTGATTGTTGAGTTTGTTGTTTAATTTGTCGCTGTTTTTCATTGTTGAGCTTTTTGTTGAATTTGTTGGTGTTATCAATGTTTTTTGTTGAACTTGTTTGTATTGATAAAAGTTAAGGTTGTTGTTGAATTTGATGCTGTTTTTCAATGTTGAGGTTGTTGAATTTGTTCGTGTTATCAATGTTAATTTTAAAAAATTTCTGTAGTATCCAATGTTGAGGTTGTTGTTGAATTTGCTTGTGTTATCAATGTTATTTTTTGAACTTATTTGTATTTTTCAATGTAGAGGTTGATGTTGAATTTGTTTGTGTTGTCAATGTTATTTTTTGAAAATTTCTGAAGTTTTCAATGTTGAGGTTGCTGATGAATTTGTTGCTGTTTTTCATTGTTGAGGTTGTTGTTGAATTTGTTGGTGTTTTTCAATGTTGCAGTTGTTGTTGAATTTGTTGGTGATTTTCAATATTGTGGTTCATGTTGAATTTTTGATGTTTTTCAGTGTTGAGGTTGTTGTTGAATTTGTTGGTGATTTTCAATATTGAAGTTGTTGAATTGGTTGGTCGTTCTAAATGTTGACGTTGTTGTTGAATTTGTTGATGTCTTTCAATATTGAGGTTGTTGTTGAATATGTTGGTGTTTTTCATTGTTGAGGTTGTTGAATTTGTTGGTGATTTTCATTGACGCGGTTGTTGTTGAATTTGTTGCTGTTTTTCAATGTTGAGGTTGTTGTTGAATTTGTTGGCGTTATCAATGTTTTTTTAAAACTTTTTCTCGGCTTTCAAAAGTTGAGGTTGTTGTTGAATTTGTTGCTGATTTTCAATGTTGAGGTTGTTGTTGAACTTGTTGGTGTTATCAGTTATTTTTTGAACTTATTGGTATTTTTCAATGTTGAGGTTGTTGTTATTTTTCAATGTTGAGGTTGTTGTTGTATTTGTAGGTATTTTTCATTGTTGATGTTGTTGTTGAATTTTTTGCTGTTTTTCAATGTTGAGTTTGTTGAATTTGTTGGTGATTTTCAATGTTGAGTTTGTTGTTGAATTTGTTGGAGTCTTTCAATATTGAGGTTGTTATCGAATTTGTTGGCGTCATTCAATGTTGACGCTGTTGATGAATTTCTTGGTGTTATCAATGTTTTTATTGAACTTTTTATTTTTTAAATGTTGAGGTTGTTGTTGAATTTTTTGGTATTTTTCAATGTTGAGGTTGTTGAATTTGTTGCTGTTTTTCAGTGTTGAGGTTGTTGAATTTGTTGCTGTTTTTCAATGTTGAGGTTGTTGAATTTGTTGGTGTTATCAATGTTTTTTAGAAAATTTTCTCTTCTTTTAAAACTTGAGGCTGTTGTTCAATTTGGTGGTGTTTTTAAAGTTGAGGTTGTTGTTAAATTTGTTTGCGTTATTCAATGTTGAGGTTGTTGTTGAATTTGTTTTCGTTTTTCAGTGTTGAGGTTGTTGTAAAATTTGTTGGTGATTTTCAAGATTGAGTTTGTTGTTTAATTTGTTGGTGTTATCAATGTTTTTTTTAAACTTTTTTGTACTTGTAAAAGTTGAGGTTGTTTTTGAATTTGTTGGTGTTTTTCAATGTTGAGGTTGTTGTAGAATTTGTTGGTGATTTTCAGGATTGAGTTTGTTGTTGAATTCGTAGGTGTTATCAATGCTATTTTTGAACTTTTTGTATTTTTCAAAGTTGAGGTTGTTGTTTAATTTGTTGTTGTTATCCATGTTTCTTTTGAACTTTTTCTCTTCTTTTAAAAGTTGAGGTTGCTGTTGAATTTGTTGGTATTTATCAATGTTGCGGTTGTTGAATTTGTTGGTGTTTTTCATTGTTGAGGTTGTTGTTGAATTTGTTGCTGTTTTTCATTGTTGCGGTTGTTGTTGAATTTGTTGGTGTTTTTCAATGTTGCGGTTGTTGTTGAATTTGTTGGTGATTTTCAATATTGTGGTTCATGTTGAATTTTTGATGTTTTTCAATGTTGAGGTTGTTGTAGAATTTGTTGAGGATTTTCAATATTGAAGATGTTGAATTGGTTGGTCATTTTAAATGTTGATGTTGTTGTTGAATTGGTTGGTCTCTTTCAATATTGAGGTTTGTTGTTGAATATGTTGGTGTTTTTCAATGCTGAGTTTGTTGAATGTGATGGTGTTATTCATTGTTGAGGTTGTTGTTGAATTTGTTTCTGTTTTTCAATGTTGAGGTTGTTGTTGAATTTGTTGGTGTTATCAATGTTATTATTTGAACTTTTTTGTATTTTTCAGTAGTGAGGTTGTTGTTGAATTTGTTGCTGATTTTCAATATTGATGTTGTTTGAATTTGTTGGTGATTTTCAATGTTGAGGTTGATGTTGAATTTGTTGGTGTCTTTCAATATTCAGGGTGTTATTGAATTTCTTGGCGTCGTTCAATGTTGAGGCTGTTGTTGAAATTCTTGGTGTTATCAATGTTTTTATATAACTTTTTCTCTTCTTTTAAAAGTTGAGGTTGTTGTTGAATTTGTTGGTTTTCTTCAACGTTGAGCTTGTTGTTGAAATTGTTAGTTTTTTTCAATGTTGAGGTTGTTTTTGAATTTGTTGGTGTTTTTCAATGTGGAGGTTGATGTTGAATTTGTTGCGGATTTTCAATATCGATGTTGTTGTTGAATTTGTTTGTGTCTTTCAATATTGTGGTTGCTGTTGAATTCGTTGGTGTTTTTCAATGTTGAGGTTGTTGTTGAATTTGTTGGTGATTTTCAATATTGAGGTTGTTGTTGAATTTGTTGGTGTTTTTCAATGTTATCTTTTGAACTTTTTTGTATTTTTCAATGTTGAGGTTGTTGTTGAATTTGTTGGTATTTTTCAATGTTGCGGTTGTTGAATTTTTTGGTGTTTTTCATTGTTGAGGTTGTTGTTGAATTTGTTGCTGTTTTTCATCGTTGCGGTTGTTGTTGAATTTGTTGTTGTTTTTCAATGTTGCGGTTGTTGTTGAATTTGTTGGTGATTTTCAATATTGTGGTTCATGTTGAATTTTTGATGTTTTTCAATGTTGAGGTTGTTGTTGTTGAATTTGTTGATGATTTTCAATATTGAAGTTGTTGAATTGGTTGGTCATTTTAAATGTTGATGTTGTTGTTGAATTCGTTGGTCTCTTTCAATATTGAGGTTTGTTGTTGAATATGTTGGTGTTTTTCAATACTGAGGTTGTTGAATTTGATGGTGTTTTTCATTGTTGAGGTTGTTGTTGAATTTGTTTCTGTTTTTCAATGTTGAGGTTGTTGTTGAATTTGTTGGTGTTATCAATGTTATTATTTCAACTTTTTTGTATTTTTCAATATTGAGGTTGTCGTTGAATTTGTTGCTGATTTTCAATATTGATGTTGTTTGAATTTGTTGGTGTCTTTCAATATTGAGGGTGTTATTGAATTTGTTGGCGTCGATCAATGTTGAGGCTGTTGTTGAAATTCTTGGTGTTATCAATGTTTTTATATAACTTTTTCTCTTCTTTTAAAAGTTGAGGTTGTTGTTGAATTTGTTGGTTTTTTTTCAATGTTGAGCTTGTTGATGAAATTGTTAGTTTTTTTCAATGTTGAGGTTGTTTTTGAATTTGTTGGTGTTTTTCAATGTGGAGGTTGATGTTGAATTTGTTGCTGATTTTCAATATCGATGTTGTTGTTGAATTTGTTGGCGTTTTTCCATGTTGAGATTGTTGTTGAATTTGTTGCTGATTTTCAATGTTGAGGTCATTGTTGAACTTGTTTGTGTCTTTCAATATTGTGGTTGCTGTTGAATTCGTTGGTGTTTTTCAATGTTGAGGTTGTTGTTGAATTTGTTGGTGATTTTCAATATTGAGGTTGTTGTTGAATTTGTTGGTATTATCAATTTTATCTTCTGAACTTTTTTGTATTTTTCAATGTTGAGGTTGTTGTTGAATTTGTTGGTATTTTTCAATGTTGAGGTTGTTGAATTTGTTGATGTTTTTCAATTTTGAGGTTGTTGAATTTGTTGGTGTTTTTCAATGTCGAGATTGTTGAATTTGTTGGTTTTTTTCAATGTTGAGGTTGTTTAATTTGTTGTTGTTTTTCAATTTTGAGGTTGTTGTTGTATTTGTTGGTGATTTTAAATGTTGAGGTTGTTGTTGAATTTGTTGGTGTTAACAATGTTATTTTTGAACTTTTTTGTATTTTTCAATGTTCAGGCTGTTGTTGAATTTGTTGGTGTTATTCAATATTGATGTTGTTGATTTTGTTGGTGATTTTTAATGTTGATTGTTGTTTAATTTGTTGGTGTCTTTCAATATTGAGGTGGTTATTGAATTTGTTGGCGTCTTTCAATGTTGAGGTTGTTGTTGAATTTTTGGTGTTATCAATGTTTTTATATAACTTTTTCTCTTCTTTATAAAGTTGAGGTTGTTGTTGAATTTGTTGGTGATTTTCAATGTTGAGCTTGTTGTTGAATTTGTAGGTTTTTTTTCAATTTTGAGGTTGTTTGTGAATTTGTTGGTGTTTTTCAATGTTGAGGTGGTTATTGAAATTGATGGCGTCTTTCAATGTTGAGGTTGTTGTTGAATTTGTTGGTGATTTTCAATTTTGAGCTTGTTGTTGAATTTGTAGGTTTTTTTCAATTTTGAGGTTGTTGTTGAATTTGTTGGTGTTTTTCAATGTTGAGGTTGATGTTGAATTTGTTCGTGATTTTTTGTTGGTGATTTTCAATATTGGCGTTGTTGTTGAATTTGTTGGCGTTTTTCAATTTGAGATTGTTGTTGAATTTGTTGCTGATTTTCAATGTTGAGGTCGTTGTTGAATTTGTTGGTGTTTTTCATTGTTGAGTTTGTTGTTTAATTTGTCGCTGTTTTTCATTGTTGATCTTTTTGTTGAATTTGTTGGTGTTATCAATATTTTTTGTTGAACTTGTTTGTATTGATAAAAGTTAAGGTTGTTGTTGAATTTGATGCTGTTTTTCAATGTTGATGTTGTTGTTGAATTTGTTGGTGATTTTCAATGTTGAGTTTGTAGAATATGTTGGTGTTATCAATGTTATTTTTTGAAAATTTCTGTAGTTTTCAATGTTGAGGTTGTTGTTGAATTTTCTGGTTTTATCAATGTTATTTTTTGAACTTATTTGTATTTTTCAATGTAGAGGTTGTTGTTGAATTTGTTCGTGTTGTCAATGTTATTTTTTGAAAATTTCTGTAGTTTTCAATGTTGAGGTTGCTGTTGAATTTGTTGCTGTTTATCATTTTTGAGGTTGTTGTTGAATTTGTTGGTGTTTTTCAATGTTGCGGTTGTTGTTGAATTTGTTGGTGATTTTCAATATTGTGGTTCATGTTGAATTTTTGATGTTTTTCAGTGTTGAGGTTGTTGTTGAATTTGTTGGTGATTTTCAATATTGAAGTTGTTAAATTGGTTGGTCATTCTAAATGTTGCGGTTGTTGTTGAATTTTTTGGTGTCTTTCAATATTGAGGTTGTTGTTGAATATGTTGGTGTTTTTCAATGTTGAGGTTGTTGAATTTGTTGGTGTTTTTCATTGATGAGGTTGTTGTTGAATTTGTTGCTGTTTTTCAATGTTGAGGTTGTTGTTCAATTTGTTTGTGTTATCAATGTTTTTTTTTGAACTTTGTCTCTTCTTTCAAAAGTTGAGGTTGTTGTTGAATTTGATGCTGTTTTTCAATGCTGAGGTTGTTGTTCAATTTGTTTGTGTTATCAATGTTATTTTTTGAACTTTTTTGTATTTAACAATGTTGAGGTTGTTGTTGAATTTTTTGTTATTTTTCAATGTTGAGTTTGTTGTTGAATTTGTTGGTCTTTTTCATTGTTGAGGTTATTGTTGAATTTGTTGGTGCTATCAATGTTTTTGTTGAACTTGTTTGTATTTTTAAAAGACAAGGCTGATGTTGAATTTGTTGGTGTTTTACAATGTTGAGGTTGTTCAATTTGTTGGTGTTTTTCAATGTTGAGCTTCTTGTTGAATTTTTTGGTTTTTTTCAACGTTGAGGTTTTTGTTGAATTTGTTGGTGTTTTTCAGTTTTCAGGTTGTTGTTGAATTTGTTGTTGATTTTCAATATTGAGTCTGTTGTTGAATTTGATGGTTTAATCAATGTCATTTTTTTAACTTTTCTGTATTTTTCAATGTCGAATTTGTTCTAGAATTTGTTGGTCTTATCAATGTTATTGTTTGAACTTATTTGTATTTTTCAATGTTGAGGATGTTTTTGAATTTGTTGGTGTTACCAATCTTTTTTTGAACTTTTTCTCTTTTAAAAGTTGAGGTTGTTGTTGAATTTGTTGATGATTTTCAATACTGAGGTTGTTCTTGAATTTGTTGGTGCTTTTCAATGTTGAGATTGTTGTTGAATTTGTTGTTGTTATCAATGTTTTTT
The DNA here is from genome assembly GCF_964194155.1 of Cetorhinus maximus. Classification (NCBI taxonomy): domain Eukaryota; kingdom Metazoa; phylum Chordata; class Chondrichthyes; order Lamniformes; family Cetorhinidae; genus Cetorhinus; species Cetorhinus maximus. Next base: position 199,029 of record NW_027596382.1, read on the forward strand.
ATTAACTTTTTATCTTCTTTTAAAAGCTGAGGTTGTTGTTGAATTTGTTGGTATTTTTCAATGTTGCGGTTGTTGTTGAATTAGTTGGTGTTTTTCATTGTTGAGATTGTTGAAGTTGTTGGTGTTTTTCAATGTTGAAGTTTTTGTTGAATTTGTTGTTGTTATCAAATGATTTTTGTTGAACTTGTTTGTATTTTTAAAAGTTAAGGTTGTTGTTGAATTTGTTGGTGTTTTTCAATGTTGAGCTTGTTGTTGAATTTTTTGGTTTTTTTCAACGTTGAGGTTGTTGTTGAATTTGTTGGTGTTTTGAAATGCTGAGGTTGTTGTTGAATTTGTAGTTGATTTTGCATATTGAGTTTGTTGTTGAATGTGATGGTTTAATCAATGTTATTTTTTTAACTTTTCTGTATTATTCAATGTCAAGGTTGTTGTTGAATTTGTTGGTCTTAACAATGTTATTTTTTGAACTTATTTGTATTTTTCAATGTTGAGGATGTTGTTGAATTTGTTGGTGTTATCAATGTTTAATTGAACTTTTTCTCTTCTTTTATAAGTTTAGGTTGTTGTTGAATTTGTTGGTATTTTTCATTGTTGCGGTTGTTGAATTTTTTGTTGTTTTTCATTGTTGAGGTTGTTGAAGTTGTTGGTGTACATTAATGTTGAGGTTTTTGTTGAATTTGATGGTGTTTTTCATTGTTGAGATTGTTGTTGAATTTGTTGGTGTTTTTCAATGTTGCGGATGTTGTTGAATTTTTTGGTATTTTTCATTGTAGAGGTTGTAGTTGAATTTGTTGTTTTTTTTTCAATGTTGTGGTTGTTGTTGAATTTGTGGGTGATTTTCAATATAGAGGTTCTAATTGAATTTTTTCGTTTTTTTCATTGTAGAGGTTGTAGTTGAATTTGTTGGTATTGTTCAATGCTGAGGTTGTTGTTGAATTTGTTGGTGTTTTTCAATGTTGAGGTTGTTGTAGAATTTTTTGGTGTTATCAATGTTTATTTTCAACTTTTTCTCTTCTTTTAAAAGTTGAGGTTGTTGTTGAATTTGTTGGTGTTTTTAAATTTTGAGATTCTTGTTGAATTTGTCGCTGATTTTCAATGTTGAGGTTATAGTTGAACTTGTCGTTTATTTCAATATTGAGGTTGTTGTTGAATTTGTTGGTGATTTTCAATATTGAGGTTGTTGTTGAATTTGTTGGTGTTATCAATGTAAATTTTTGAACTTATTTGTATTTTTGAAAGTTGAGATTGTGGTTTAATTAGTTGGTGTTTTTCAATGTTGAGGTTGTTGTTGAATTTGTTGGTGTTTTTCTTTTTTGACTTTCTGGTTGAATTTGTTGGTGATTTTCAATGTTGAGGCTATTGAATTTGTTGGAGATTTTCAATCTTGAGGTTACTGTTGAACTTGTTGGTCTCTTTCAATATTGAGGTTGTTGTTGAATTTGTTGGTGTTTTTCAATGTTGAGGTTGTTGATGAATTTGTTGGTGTTATCAATGTTTTTTTTGAACTTTTTCTCTTCTTTTATAAGTTGAGGTTGTTGTTGAATTTGTTGGAGTTTTTCAATGTTGAATTTGTAGTTGAATTTGTTGCTGATTTTCAATGTTGAGGTTGTTGCTGAATTTGTTTTTGATTGTCAATATAAACTTTGTTTGCTCAATTTGTTGGTGTTAACAATGTTATTTTTTGATCTTTTTTGTATTTTTCAATGTAGAGGTTGTCGTTGAATTTGTTGGTGTTTTTCAATGCTGAGGTTGTTGAATTTGTTGCTGTTATTCATTGATGAGGTTGTTGTTGAATTTGTTACTGTTTTTCAATGTTGAGGTTGTTGTTGAATTTGTTGTTGTTAACAATGTTTTTTTTGAACTTTTTCTCTTCTTATAAAAGTTGAGGGTGTTGTTGAATTAGTTGCTGATTTTCAATGTTGAGGATGTTGTTGAACTTGTTGGTGTTATCAATGTTATTTTTTGAACTTTTTTGAATTTTTCAATGTTGAGGTTGTTGTTGAATTTGTTGTTATTTGTCAATCTTGAGGTTGTTGTTGAATTTGTTGATATTTTTCATTGTTGATGTTGTTGCTGATTTGATGCTGTTTATCAATGTTGAGTTTGTTGAATTTGTTGGTGATATTCAACTTTCATGTTGTTGAATATGTTGGTGATTTTCAATGTTGATGTTGCTGTTGAATTTGTTGATGATTTTCAATACTGATGTTGTTGAATTTGTTGGTGAATTTCAATGTTAACTTTGTTGTTGAATTTGTTGTAATCTTTCAACATTGAGGTTGTTATTGAATTTGTTGGTGTCTTTCAATGTTCAGGCTGTTGTTGAATTTCTTGGTGTTATCAATGTTTTTATTGAAGTTTTTCTCTTCCTTTAAAAGTTGAGGTTGTTGTTGAATTTGTTGGTATTTTGCAATGTTGAGGTTGTTCAATTTGTTGGTGTTTTTCAATGTTGAGGTTGTTGAATTTGTTGGTGTTTTTCAATGTTGAGGTTGTAGAATTTGTTGGTGTTATTCAATGCTGAGGTTGTTGAATTTGTTGGCGTTTTCCAATGTTGAGGTTGTTGATGAATTTTTTGGTGATTTTCAATGTTGCGGTTGTTGTTGAATTTGTTGGTTTTATCAATGTTATTATTAGAACTTTTTAGTATTTTTCAAAATTGAGGTTGTTGTTGAATTTGTTGGCGTTTTTCAATGTTGAGGTTGTTGTTGTATTTGTTGGTGATAATCAATATTGATGTTGTTGAATATGTTCGTGATTTTCAATGTTGAGGTTGTTGTAGAATTTGTTGGTGATTTTCAAGATTGAGTTTGTTGTTTAATTTGATGGTGTTATCAATGTTTTTTTTAAACTTTTTTGTACTTTTAAAAGTTGGGGTTGTTGTTGGATTTGTTGCTGTTTTTCAATGTTGAGGTTGTTGTAGAATTTGTTGGTGATTTTCAAGATTGAGTTTTTTGTTGAATTCGTAGGTGTTATCAATGCTATTTTTTGAACTTTTTGTATTTTTCAATGTTGAGGATGTTGTTGAATTTGTTGGTGTTATCAATGATTTTTGGAACTTTTTTGTATTATTTAATGTTGTGGTTGTTGTTTAATTTGTTGTTGTTATCCATGTTGTTTTTGAACTTTTTCTCTTCTTTTAAAAGTTGAGGTTGCTGTTGAATTTGTTGGTATTTATCAATGTTGCGGTTGTTTAATTTTTTGGTGTTTTTCATTGTTGAGGTTGTTGTTGAATTTGTTGCAGTTTTTCATTGTTGCGGTTGTTGTTGAATTTGTTGGTGTTTTTCAATGTTGCGGTTGTTGTTGAATTTGTTGGTGATTTTCAATATTGTGGTTCATGTTGAATTTTTGATGGTTTTCAATGTTGAGGTTGTTGTTGAATTTGTTGATGATTTTCAATATTGAAGTTGTTGAATTGGTTGGTCATTTTAAATGATGAGGTTGTTGTTGAATTTGTTGGTGTCTTTCAATATTGAGGTTTGTTGTTGAATACGTTGGTGTTTTTCAATGCTGAGGTTGTTGAATTTGATGTTGTATTTAATTGTTGAGGTTGTTGTTGAATTTGTTTCTGTTTTTCAATGTTGAGGTTGTTGTTGAATTTGTTGGTGTTATCAATGTTATTATTTGAACATTTTTGTATTTTTCAATATTGAGTCTGTTGTTGAATTTGTTGCTGATTTTCAACATTGATGTTGTGTAAAATTGTTGGTGATTTTCAATGTTGTGGTTGTTATTGAATTTGTTGGTGTCGTTCAATGTTGAGGCTGTTGTTGAAATTCTTGTTGTTATCAATGTTTTTATATAACTTTTTTTCTTCTTTTAAAAGTTGAGGTTGTTGTTGAATTTGTTGGTTTTTATCAATGTTGAGCTTGTTGTTGAAATTGTTAGTTTTTTTCAATGTTGAGGTTGTTTTTGAATTTGCTGGTGTTTTTCAATGTGGAGGTTGATGTTGAATATGTTGGTGATTTTCAATATCGAGGTTGTTGTTGAATTTGTTTGCGTTTTTCCATGTTGAGATTGTTGTTGAATTTGTTGCTGATTTTCAATGTTGAGGTCGTTGTTGAACTTGTTTGTGACTTTCAATATTGGGGTGGCTTTTGAATTCGTTGGTGTTTTTCAATGTTGAGGTTGTTGTTGAATTTGTTGGTGATTCTCAATATTGAGGTTGTTGTTGAATTTGTTGGTATTATCAATGTTATCTTTTGAACTTTTTTGTATTTTTCAATGTTGAGGTTGTTGTTGAATTTGTTGGTATTTTTCAATGTTGAGGTTGTTGAATTTGTTGGTGTTTTCATTGCTGAGTTTGTTGTTGAATTTGTCGCTGTTTTTCATTGTTGAGCATTTTGCTGAATTTGTTGGTGTTATCAATGTTTTTTGTTGAACTTGTTTGTATTGATATAAGTTAAGGTTGTTGTTGAATTTGATGCTGTTTTTCAATGTTGATGTTGTTGTTGAATTTGTTGGTGATTTTCAATGTTGAGGTTGTAGAATATGTTGGTGTTATCAATGTTATTTTTTGAAAATTTCTGTAGTTTTCAATGTTGAGGTTGTTGTTGAATTTGCTGGTGTTATCAATGTTATTTTTTGAACTTATTTGTATTTTTCAATGTAGAGGTTGTTGTTGAATTTGTTCGTGTTGTCAATGTTATTTTTTGAAAATTTCTGTAGTTTTCAATGTTGAGTTTGCTGTTGAATGTGTTGGTGATTTTCATTATTGAGATTGTTGTTGAATTTGTTGGTGTTTTTCAATGTTGCGGTTGTTGTTGAATTTGTTGGTGATTTTCAATATTGTGGTCCATGTTGAATTTTTGATGTTTTTCAGTGTTGAGGTTGTTGTTGAATTTGTTGGTGATTTTCAATATTGAAGTTGTTGAATTGGTTGGTCATTCTAAATGTTGAGGTTGTTGTTGCATTTGTTGGTGTCTTTCAATATTGAGGTTGTTGTCGAATATGTTGGTGTTTTTCAATGTTGAGGTTGTTGAATTTGTTGGTGTTTTTCATTGATGAGGTTGTTGTTGAATTTGTTGCTGTTTTTCAATGTTGAGGTTGTTGTTCAATTTGTTTGTGTTATCAATGTTTTTTTTGAACTTTTTCTCTTCTTTCAAAAGTTGAGGTTGTTGTTGAATTTGTTGCTGATTTTGAACGTTGAGTTTGTTGTTGAACTTGTTGGTGTTATCAAAATTATTTTTTGAACTTTTTTGTATTTAACAATGTTGAGGTTGTTGTTGAATTTGTTGTTATTTTTCAATGTTGAGGTTGTTGTTGAATTTGTTGGTCTTTTTCATTTTTGAGGTTGTTGTTGAATTTGTTGGTGCTACCAATGTTTTTTGTTGAACTTGTTTGTATTTATAAAAGACAAGATTTATGTTCAATTTGTTGGTGTTTTTCAATGTTGAGCTTCTTGTTGAATTTTTTGGTTTTTTTCAACGTTGAGGTTTTTGTTGTATTTGTTGGTGTTTTTCAGTGTTCAGGTTGTTGTTGAATTTGTTGTTGATTTTCAATATTGAGTTTGTTGTTGAATTTGATGGTTTAATCAATGTCATTTTTTAAACTTTTCTGTATTTTTCAATGTTGAGGTTGTTTTTGAATTTGTTGGTGTTACCAATGTTTTTTTGAACTTTTTCTCTTTTAAACGTTGAGGTTGTTGTTGAATTGGTTGATGATTTTCAATACTGAGGTTGTTCTTGAATTTGTTGGTGCTTTTCAATGTTGAGATTGTTGTTGAATTTGCTGCTGATTTTCAATGTTGAGGTTATTGTTGAATGTGTTGGTGATTTTCATTATTGAGATTGTTGTTGAATTTGTTGGTGATTTTCAATGTTAAGGTTGTTGTTTAATTTGTTGCTGATTTTCAATATTGAGTTTGTTGTTGAATTTGTTGATGTTATCAATGTTATTTTTTGAACTTTTTTCTAGTTTTCAATGTTGAGGTTGTTGTTGAATTTGTTGTTGTTATCAATGTTTTTTATTAACTTTTTATCTTCTTTTAAAAGCTGAGGTTGTTGTTGAATTAGTTGGTGTTTTTCATTGTTGAGGTTGTTGAAGTTGTTGGTGTTTTTCAATGTTGAAGTTTTTGTTGAATTTGTTGGTGTTATCAAATGTTTTTTCTTGAACTTGTTTGTACTTTTAAAAGTTAAGGTTGTTGTTGAATTTGTTGGTGTTTTGCAATGCTGAGGTTGTTCAATTTGTTAGTGTTTTTCAATGTTGAGTTTGTTGTTGAATTTTTTGGTTTTTTTCAACGTTGAGGTTGTTGTTGAATTTGTTTGTGTTTTTCAATGCTGAGGTTGTTGTTGAATTTGTAGTTGATTTTGCATATTGAGTTTGTTGTTGAATGTGATGGTTTAATCAATGTTATTTTTTTAACTTTTCTGTATTATTCAATGTCGAGGTTGTTGTTGAATTTGTTGGTCTTAACAATGATATTTTTTGAACTTATTTGTATTTTTCAATGTTGAGGATGTTGTTGAATTTGTTGGTGTTATCAATGTTTAATTGAACTTTTTCTCTTCTTTTAAAAGTTGAGGTTGTTGTTGAATTTGTTGGTATTTTTCATTTTTGCGGTTGTTGAATTTTTTGTTGTTTTTCAATGTTGAGGTTGTTGAAGTTGTTGGTGTACTTTAATGTTGAGGTTGTTGTTGAATTTGATGGTGTTTTTCATTGTTGAGATTGTTGTTGAATTTGTTGGTGTTTTTCAATGTTGCGGTTGTTGTTGAATTTTTTGTTATTTTTCAGTGTAGAGGTTGTAGTTGAATTTGATGTTTTTTTTTCAATGCTGTGGTTGTTGTTGAATTTGTGGGTGATTTTCAATATAGAGTTTCTAACTGAATTTTTTCGTTTTTTTCATTGTAGAGGTTGTAGTTGAATTTGTTGGTATTTTTCAAAATTGAAGTTGTTGAATTGGTTTGTGATTTTCAATGCTGAGGTTGTTGTAGAATTTTTTGGTGTTATCAATGTTTATTTTCAACTTTTTCTCTTCTTTTAAAAGTTGAGGTTGTTGTTGAATTATTTGGTGTTTTTAAATTTTGAGATTCTTGTTGAATTTGTAGCTGATTTTCAATGTTGAGGTTGTTGTTGAACTTGTCGTTTATTTCACTATTGAGGTTGTTGTTGAATTTGTTGGTGATTTTCAATATTGAGGTTGTTGTTGAATTTGTTGGTGTTATCAATGTAAATTTTTGAACTTATTTGTATTTTTGAAAGTTGAGATTGTTGTTTAATTAGTTGGTGTTTTTCAATGTTGAGGTTGTTGTTGAATTTGTTGGCGTTTTTCAATGTTGAGGTTGTTGTTGAATTTGTTGGTGATAATCAATATTGATGTTGTTGAATTTGTTCGTGATTTTCAATGTTGAGGTTGTTGTTGAATTTGTTGGTCTCTTTCAATATTGAGGTTGTTGTTGAATTTGTTGGTGTTTTTCAATGTTGAGGTTGTTGTTGAATTTGTTGGTGTTATCAATGTTTTTTTTGAACTTTTTCTCTTCTTTTATAAGTTGAGGTTGTTGTTGAATTTGTTGGAGTTTTTCAATGTTGAATTTGTAGTTGAATTTGTTGGTGATTTTCAATGTTGAGGTTGTTGCTGAATTTGTTTTTGATTGTCAATAAAACTTTGTTTGCTCAATTTGTTGGTGTTATCAATGTTAGTTTTTGATCTTTTTTGTATTTTTCAATGTGGAGGTTGTCGTTGAATTTGTTGGTGTTTTTCAATGCTGAGGTTGTTGAATTTGTTGCTGTTATTCATTGATGAGGTTGTTGTTGAATTTGTTACTGTTTTTCAATGTTGAGGTTGTTGTTGAATTTGTTGTTGTTAACAATGTTTTTTTTGAACTTTTTCTCTTCTTATAAAAGTTGAGGGTGTTGTTGAATTAGTTGCTGATTTTCAATGTTGAGGATGTTGTTGAACTTGTTGGTGTTATCAATGTTATTTTTTGAACTTTTTTGTATTTTTCAATGTTGAGGTTGTTGTTGAATTTGTTGTTATTTGTCAATCTTGAGGTTGTTGTTGAATTTGTTGATATTTTTCACTGTTGATGTTGTTGCTGAATTTGTTGCTGTTTATCAATTTTGAGTTTGTTGAATTTGTTGGTGATATTCAACTTTGATGTTGTTGAATTTGTTGGTGATTTTCAATGTTGATGTTGTTGTTGAATTTGTTGATGATTTTCAATACTGATGTTGTTGAATTTGTTGATGAATTTCAATGTTAACATTGTTGTTGAATTTGTTGGAATCTTTCAATATTGAGGTTGTTATTGAATTTGTTGGTGTCTTTCAATGTTCAGGCTGTTGTTGAAATTCTTGGTGTCATCAATGTTTTTATTGAAGTTTTTCTCTTCCTTTAAAAGTTGAGGTTGTTGTTGAATTTGTTGGTATTTTGCAGTGTTGAGGTTGTTGAATTTGTTGGTGTTTTTCAATGTTGAGGTTGTTGAATTTGATGGTGATTTTCAATGTTGAGGTTGTTGAATTTGTTGGTGTTATTCAATGCTGAAGTTGCTGAATTTGTTGGCGTTTTTCAATGTTGAGGTTGTTGATGAATTTTTTGGTGATTTTCAATGTTGCGGTTGTTGTTGAATTTGTTGGTGTTATCAATGTTATTATTTGAATGTTTTTGTATTTTTCAATATTGAGGTTGTTGTTGAATTTGTTGGCGTTTTTCAATGTTGAGGTTGTTGTTGAATTTGTTGGTGATAATCAATATTGATGTTGTTGAATTTGTTCGTGATTTTCAATGTTGAGGTTGTTGTTGAATTTGTTGGTGTCTTTAATTATTGAGGTTGTTATTGAATTTGTTGGCGTCTCTCAATATTGAGGTTGTTGTTGAATTTCTTGGTGTTATCAATGTTTTTATTGAACGTTTTCTCTTCTTTATAAAGTTGAGGTTGTTGTTGAATTTTGTTGGTGATTTTCAATTTTGATCTTGTTGTTGAATTTGTAGGTTTTTTTCAATGTTGAGGTTGTTGTTGAATTTGTTGGTCTTTTTCATTGTTGAGTTTGATGTTGAATTTGTTGGTGTTATCATTCTTTTTTGTTGAACTTGTTTGTATTTTTAAAAGTTAAGGTTGTTGTTGAATTTGTTGGTGTTTTGCAATGTTGAGGTTGTTCAATTTGTTGGCGTTCTTCAATGTTGTGCTTGTTGTAAATTTTTTGGTTTTTTTCAACGTTGAGGTTTTTGTTGAATTTGTTGTTGATTTTCAATATTGAGTTTGTTGTTGAATTTGATGGTTTAATCAATGTTATTTTTTTAACTTTTCTGTATTTTTCAATGTCGAGGTTGTTCTTGAATTTGTTGGTCTTATCAATGTTATTTTTTGAACTTATTTGTATTTTTCAATGTTGAGGATGTTGTTGAATTTGTTGGTGTTATCAATGTTTTTTTTGAACTTTTTCTCTTCTTTTAAAAGTTTAGGTTGTTGTTGAATTTGTTGGTATTTTTCATTGTTGCGGTTGTTGAATTTTTTGGTGTTTTTCATTGTTGAGGTTGTTGTTGAAGTTGTTGGTGTTTTTCAATGTTGAGGTTGTTGTTGAATTTGTTGGTGTTATCAATGTTTTTTTTGAACTTTTTTGTATTTTTCAATGTAGAGGTTGTTGTTGAATTTGATGGTGTTATCAATGTTCTTCTTTGAACTATTTTGTACTTTTAAATGTTGAGGTTGATGTTGAATTAGTTGGTGATTTTCAATACTGAGGTTGTTCTTGAATTTGTTGGTGATTTTCAATGTTGAGATTGTTGTTGAATTTGTTGATATTTTTCAATGTTGAGGGTGTTGTATTTGTAGGAATTTTTCATTGTTGATGTTGTTGCTGAATTTGTTGCTGTTTTTCAATGTTGAGTTTGTTGAATTTGTTGGTGATTTTCAATGTTGAGTTTGTTGTTGAATTTGTTGGAGTCTTTCAATATTGAGGTTGTTATTGCATTTGTTGGCGTCATTCAATGTTGAGGCTGTTGTTGAATTTCTTGGTGTTATCAATGTTTTTATTGAACTTTTTCTCTTTTAAATGTTGAGGTTGTGTTGAATTTGTTGGTATTTTTCAATGTTGAGGTTGTTGAATTTGTTGCTGTTTTTCTAATGTTGAGGTTGTTGAATGTGTTGCTGTTTTTCAATGTTGAGGTTGTTGAATTTGTTGGTGTTATCAATGTTTTTTAGAAAATTTTCTCTTCTTTTAAAACTGAGGTTGTTGTTCAATTTGGTGGTGTTTTTCAAGTTGAGGTTGTTGTTAAGTCTGTTTGCGTTATTCAATGTTGAGGCTGTTGTTGAATTTGTTTTCGTTTTTCAATGTTGAGGTTGTTGTAGAATTTGTTGGTGATTTTCAAGATTGAGTTTTTTGTTGAATTCGTAGGTGTTATCAATGCTATTTTTTGAACTTTTTGTATTTTTCAATGTTGAGGTTGTTTTTGATTTTTTTGGTGTTATCAATGTTTTTTTTGAACTTTTTCTCTTCTTTTAAAAGTTGAGGTTGTTGTTGAATTTGTTGGTATTTTTCATTGTTGCGGTTGTTGAATTTTTTGGTGTTTTTCATTGTTGAGGTTGTTGTTGAAGTTGTTGGTGTTTTTCAATGTTGAGGTTGTTGTTGAATTTGTTGGTGTTATCAATGTTTTTTTTGAACTTTTTTGTATTTTTCAATGTAGAGGTTGTTGTTGAATTTGTTGGTGTTATCAATGTTCTTCTTTGAACTATTTTGTACTTTTAAATGTTGAGGTTGATGTTGAATTTGTTGGTGATTTTCAATATTGAGGTTGTTCTTGAATTTGTTGGTGTTTTTCAATGTTGAGATTGTTGTTGAATTTGTTGATATTTTTCAATGTTCAGGGTGTTGTTGTATTTGCAGGTATTTTTCATTGTTGATGTTGATGCTGAATTTGTTGCTGTTTTTCAATGTTGAGTTTGTTGAATTTGTTAGTGATTTTCAATGTTGAGTTTATTGTTGAATTTCTTGGAGTCTTTCAATATTGAGGTTGTTTTTGCATTTGTTGGCATCATTCAATGTTGAGGCTGTTGTTGAATTTCTTGGTGTTATCAATGTTTTTATTGAACTTTTTCTCTCTTAAATGTTGAGGTTGTTGTTGAATTTGTTGGTATTTTTCAATGTTGAGGTTGTTGAATTTGTTGCTGTTTTTCTAATGTTGAGGTTGTTGAATTTGTTGCTGTTTTTCAATGTTGAGGTTGTTGAATTTGTTGGTGTTATCAATGTTTTTTAGAAAATTTTCTCTTCTTTTAAAACTGAGGTTGTGGTTCAATTTGGTGGTGTTTTTCAAGTTGAGGTTGTTGTTAAGTCTTTTTGCGTTATTCAATGTTGAGGCTGTTGTTGAATTTGTTTTCGTTTTTCAATGTTGAGGTTGTTGTAGAATTTGTTGGTGATTTTCAAGATTGAGTTTGTTGTTTTATTTGATGGTGTTATCAATGTTTTTTTTAAACTTTTTTGTACTTTTAAAAGTTGAGGTTGTTGTTGGATTTGTTGCTGTTTTTCAATGTTGAGGTTGTTGTAGAATTTGTTGGTGATTTTCAAGATTGAGTTTTTTGTTGAATTCGTAGGTGTTATCAATGCTATTTTTTGAACTTTTTGTATTTTTCAATGTTGAGGTTGTTGTTGAATTTGTTGGTGTTATCAATGATTTTTTGAACTTTTTTGTATTATTTAATGTTGAGGTTGTTGTTTAATTTGTTGTTGTTATCCATGTTGTTTTTGAACTTTTTCTCTTCTTTTAAAAGTTGAGGTTGCTGTTGAATTTGTTGGTATTTATCAATGTTGCGGTTGTTGAATTTTTTGGTGTTTTTCATTGTTGAGGTTGTTGTTGAATTTGTTGCTGTTTTGCATTGTTGCGGTTGTTGTTGAATTTGTTGGTGTTTTTCAATGTTGCGGTTGTTGTTGAATTTGTTGGTGATTTTCAATATTGTGGTTCATGTTGAATTTTTGATGTTTTTCAATGTTGAGGTTGTTGTTGAATATGTTGATGATTTTCAATATTGAAGTCGTTGAATTGGTTGGTCATTTTAAATGATGAGGTTGTTGTTGAATTTGTTTGTGTCTTTCAATATTGAGGTTTGTTGTTGAATACGTTGGTGTTTTTCAATGCTGAGGTTGTTGAATTTGATGGTGTTTTTCATTGTTGAGGTTGTTGTTGAATTTGTTTCTGTTTTTCAATGTTGAGGTTGTTGTTGAATTTGTTGGTGTTATCAATGTTATTATTTGAACATTTATGTATTTTTCAATTTTGAGGCTGTTGTTGAATTTGTTGCTGATTTTCAACATTGATGTTGTGTGAAATTGTTGGTGATTTTCAATGTTGTGGTTGTTATTGAATTTGTTGGTGTCGTTCAATGTTGAAGCTGTTGTTGAAATTCTTGGTGTTAGCAATGTTTTTATATAACTTTTCTTCTTTTAAAAGTTGAGGTTGTTGTTGAATTTGTTGGTTTTTATCAATGTTGAGCTTGTTGTTGAAATTGTTAGTTTTTTTCAATGTTGAGGTTGTTTTTGAATTTGCTGGTGTTTTTCAATGTGGAGGTTGATGTTGAATTTGTTGGTGATTTTTAATATCGAGGTTGTTGTTGAATTTGTTTGCGTTTTTCCATGTTGAGATTGTTGTTGAATTTGTTGCTGATTTTCAATGTTGAGGTCGTTGTTGAACTTGTTTGTGCCTTTCAATATTGGGGTGGCTTTTGAATTCGTTGATGTTTTTCAATGTTGAGGTTGTTGTTAAATTTGTTGGTGATTTTCAATATTGAGGTTGTTGTTGAATTTGTTGGTATTATCAATGTTATCTTTTGAACTTTTTTGTATTTTTCAATGTTGAGGTTGTTGTTGAATTTGTTGGTGATTTTCAATGTTGAGGTTGTTGTTGAATTTGTTGGTGTTATCAATGTTATTTTTGAACTTTTTTGTATTTTTCAATGTTCAGGCTGTTGTTGAATTTGTTCGTGTTATTCAATATTGATGTTGTTGATTTTGTTGGAGATTTTTAATGTTGAGGTTGTTGTTTAATTTGTTGGTGTCTTTCAATATTGAGGAGGTTATTGAATTTGTTGGTGTCTTTCAATGTTGAGGTTGTTGTTGAATTTCTTGGTGTTATCAATGTTTTTATTGAACTTTTTCTCTTCTTTATAAAGTTGAGGTTGTTGTTGAATTTGTTGGTGTTTTTCAATGTTGAGCTTGTTGTTGAATTTGTAGGTTTTTTTCAATTTTGAGGTTGTTTTTGAATTTGTTGGTGTTTTTCAATGTTGAGGTTGTTGTTGAATTTGTTGGTGATAATCGATATTGATGTTGTTGAATTTGTTCGTGATTTTCAATGTTGAGGTTGTTGTTGAATTTGTTGGTGTCTTTCAATATTGAGGTTGTTATTGAATTTGTTGGCGTCTTTCAATATTGAGGTTGTTGTTGAATTTCTTGGTGTTATCAATGTTTTTATTGAACATTTTCTCTTCTTTATAAAGTTGAGGTTGTTGCTGAATCTTGTTGGTGATTTTCAATGTTGAGCTTGTTGCTGAATTTGTAGGTTTTTTTCAATGTTGAGTTTGTTGTTGAATTTGTAGGTATTTTTCATTGTTGATGTTGTTGCTGAATTTGTTGCTGTTTTTCAATGTTGAGTTTGTTGAATTTGTTGGTGATTTTCAATGTTGAGTTTGTTGTTGAATTTGTTGGAGTCTTTCAATATTGAGGTTGTTATTGAATTTGTTGGCGTCATTCAATGTTGAGGCTGTTGTTGAATTTCTTGGTGTTATCAATGTTTTTATTGAACTTTTTCTCTTTTAAATGTTGAGGTTGTTGTTGAATTTGTTGGTATTTTTCAATGTTGAAGTTGTTGAATTTGTTGGTATTTTTCTAATGTTGAGGTTGTTGAATTTGTTGCTGTTTTTCAATGTTGAGGTTGTTGAATTTGTTGCAGTTTTTCAATGTTGAGGTTGTTGAATTTGTTGGTTTTATCAATGTTTTTTAGAAAATTTTCTCTTCTTTTAAAACTTGAGGCTGTTGTTCAATTTGTTGGTGTTTTGAAAGTTGAGGTTGTTGTCAAGTTTGTTTGCGTTATTCAATGTTGAGGATGTTGTTGAATTTGTTTTCGTTTTTCAATGTTGAGGTTGTTGTAGAATTTGTTGGTGATTTTCAAGATTGAGTTTGTTGTTTAATTTGTTGGTGTTATCAATGTTTTTTTAAAACGTTTTTGTACTTTTAAAAGTTGAGCTTGTTGTGGAATTTGTTGGTGTTTTTCAATGTTGATGTTGTTGTAGAATTTGTTGGTGATTTTCAAGATTGAGTTTGTTGTTGAATTCGTAGGTGTTATCAATGCTATTTTTTAAACTTTTTGTATTTTTCAATGTTGACGTTGTTGTTGAATTTGTTGGTGTTATCAATGTTATTTTTTGCACTTTTTTGTATTATTTAATGTTGAGGGTGTTGTTTAATTTGTTGTTGTTATCCATGTTTTTCTTGAACTTTTTCTCTTCTTTTAAAAGTTGAGGTTGCTGTTGAATTTGTTGGTATTTATCAATGTTGCGGTTGTTGAATTTTTTGGTGTATTTCAATGTTGCGGTTTTTGTTGAATCTGTTGGTGATTTTCAATATTGTGCTTCATGTTGAATTTTTGATGTTTTTCAATGTTGAGGTTGTTGTTGAATTTGTTGATGATTTTCAATATTGAAGTTGTTCAATTCGTTGGTCATTTTAAATGTTGAGGTTGTTGTTGAATTTGCTGGTGTCTTTCAATATTGAGGTTTGTTGTTGAATATGTTGGTGTTTTTCAATGCTGAGGTTGTTGAATTTGATGGTGTTTTTCATTGTTGAGGTTGTTGTTGAATTTGTTTCTGTTTTTCAATGTTGAGGTTGTTGTTGAATTTGTTGGTGTTATCAATGTTATTAGTTGAACTTTTTTGTATTTTTCAATATTGAGGTTGTTGAATTTGTTGCTGATTTTCAATATTGATGTTGTTTGAATTTGTTGGTGATTTTCAATGTTGAGGTTGTTATTGAATTTGTTGGCGTCGTTCAATGTTGAGGCTGTTGTTGAAATTCTTGGTGTTATCAATCTGTTTTTATACCTTTTTTTCTTCTTTTAAAATTTGAGGTTGTTGTTGAATTTGTTGGTTTTTATCAATGTTGAGCTTGTTGTTGAAATTGTTAGTTTTTTTCAATGTTGAGGTTGTTTTTGAATTTGTTGGTGTTTTTCAATTTGGAGTTTGATGTTGAATTTGTTGGTGATTTTCAATATCGAGGTTGTTGTTGAATTTGTTTGCGTTTTTCCATGTTGAGATTGTTGTTGAATTTGTTGCTGATTTTCAATGTTGAGGTCGTTGTTGAACTTGTTTGTGTCTTTCAATATTGAGGTTGTTGTTGAATTTGTTGGTAGTTTTCAATGTTGAGGTTGTTGAATTTGTTGGTTTTTTTCAATGTTGAGGTTGTTGAATTTGTTGGTGTTTTTCAATGTCGAGATTGTTGAATTTGTTGGTGATTTTCAATGTTGAGGTTGTTTAATTTGTTGGTGTTTTTCAATGTTGAGGTTGTTGATGAATTTGTTGGTGATTTTCAATGTTGAGTTTGTTGTTGAATTTGTTGGTGTTATCAATGTTATTTTTGAACTTTTTTGTATGTTTCAATGTTCAGGCTGTTGTTGAATTTGTTGGTGTTATTCAATATTGATGCTGTTGATTTTGTTGGTGATTGTTAATGTTGAGGTTGTTGTTTAATTTGTTGGTATCTTTCAATATTGAGGTGGTTAATGAATTTGTTGGTGTCTTTCAATGTTGATGTTGTTGCTGAATTTCTTGGTGTTATCAATGTTTTTATTGAACTTTTTCTCTTCTTTATAAAGTTGAGGTTGTTCTTGAATTTGTTGGTGTTTTTCAATGTTGAGCTTATTGTTGAATTTGTAGATTCTTTTCAATTTTGAGGTTGTTGTTGAATTTGTTGGTGTTTTTCAATGTTGAGGTTGATGTTGAATTTGATCGTGATTTTTTGTTGGTGATTTTCAATATTGATGTTGTATTTGAATTTGTTGGCGTTTTTAAATTTGAGATTGTTGTTGAATTTGTTGCTGATTTTCAATGTTGGGGTCGTTGTTGAATTTGTTGTTGTTTTTCATTGTTGAGTTTGTTGTTGGATTTGTGGCTGTTTTTCATTGTTGAGCTTTTTGTTGAATTTGTTGGTGTTATCAATGTTTTTTGTTGAACTTGTTTGTATTGATAAAAATTAAGGTTGTTGTTGATTTTGATGCTTTTTTTCAATGTTGATGTTGTTGTTGAATTTGTTGGCGTTATCAATGTTTTTTTTGAACTTTTTCTCTTCTTTCAAAAGTTGAGGTTGTTGTTGAATTTGTTGCTGATTTTCAATGTTGAGGTTGTTGTTGAACTTGTTGGTATTTTTCAATGTTGCGGTTGTTGTTGAATTATTTGGTGTTTTTCATTGTTGAGGTTGTTGAAGTTGTTGGTGTTTTTCAATGTTGAAGTTGTTGTTGAATTTGTTGGTGTTATCAATGTTTTTTGTTGAACTTGTTTGTATTTTTAAAAGTTAAGGTTGTTGTTGAATTTGTTGGTGTTTTGCAATGTTGTGGTTGTTCAATTTGTTGGTGTTTTTCAATGTTGAGCTTGTTGTTCAATATTTTGTTTTTTTTTCAACGTTGAAGTTGTTGTTGAATTTGGTGGTCTTTTTCAGTGCTGAGGTTGCTGTTGAATTTGTAGTTGATTTTGAATATTGAGTTTGTTGTTGAATTTGATGGTTTAATCAATGTTCTTTTTTTAACTTTTCTGTATTATTCAATGTCAAGGTTGTTGTTGAATTTGTTGGTCTTAACAATGTTATTTTTTGAACTTATTTGTATTTTTCAATGTTGAGGATGTTGTTGAATTTGTTGGTGTTATCAATGTTTTTTAGAACTTTTTCTCTTCTTTTAAAAGTTGAGGTTGTTGTTGAATTTGTTGGTATTTTTCAATGTTGCGGTTGTTGAATTTTTTGGTGTTTTTCATTGATGAGGTTGTTGAAGTTGTTGGTGTTCTTTAATGTTGTTGTTGAATTTGATGGTGTTTTTCATTGTTGAGATTGTTGTTGAATTTGTTGGTGGTTTTCAATGTTGCGGTTGTTGTTGATATTTTTGGTATTTTTCATTGTAGAGGTTGTAGTTGAATTTGTTGTTTTTTTATTCAATGTTGTGGTTGTTGTTGAATTTGTGGGTGATTTTCAATATAGAGGTTCTAACTGAATTTTTTCGTTTTTTTCATTGTAGAGGTTGTAGTTGAATTTGTTGGTATTTTTCAATGCTGAGGTTGTTGTTGAATTTGTTGGTGTTTTTCAATGTTGAGGTTGTTGTAGAATTTTTTGGTGTTATCAATGTTTGTTTTCAACTTTTTCTCTTCTTTTAAAAGTTGAGGTTGTTGTTGAATTTGTTGGTGTTTTTAAATTTTGAGATTCTTGTTGAATTTGTTGCTGATTTTCCATGTTGAGGTTGTTGTTGAACTTGTCATTTATTTCAATATTGAGGTTGTTGTTGAATTTGTTGGTTATTTTCAATATTGAGGTTGTTGTTGAATTTGTTGGTGTTATCAATGTAAATTTTTGAACTTATTTGTATTTTTGAAAGTTGAGATTGTTGTTGAATTAGTTGGTGTTTTTCAATGTTGAGGTTGTTGTTGAATTTGTTGGTGTTTTTCATTTTTTACGTTCTGGTTGAATTTGTTGGTGATTTTCAATGTTGAGGCTGTTGAATTTGTTGGTGATTTTCAATGTTGAGGTTACTGTTGAACTTGTTGGTCTCTTTCAATATTGAGGTTGTTGTTGAATTTGTTGGTGTTTTTCAATGTTGAAGTTGTTGTTGAATTTGTTGGTGTTATCAATGTCTTTTTTGAACTTTTTCTCTTCTTTTAAAAGTTGAGGGTGTTGTTGAATTAGTTGCTGATTTTCAATGTTGAGGATGTTGTTGAACTTGTTGGTGTTATCAATGTTATTTTTTGTAGTTGAATTTGTTGGTTATTTTCAATGTTGAAGTTGTTGTTGAATTTGTTTTTGATTGTCAATATAAACTTTGTTTGCTCAATTTGTTGTTGTTATCAATGTTATTTTTTGATCTTTTTTGTATTTTTCAATGTAGAGGTTGTTGTTGAATTTGTTACTGTTTTTCAATGTTGAGGTTGCTGTTGAATTTGTTGGTGTTAACAACGTTTTTTTTGATTTTTTTTCTCTTCTTTTAAAAGTTGAGGGTGTTGTTGAATTAGTTGCTGATTTTCAATGTTGAGGATGTTGTTGAACTTGTTGGTGTTATCAATGTTATTTTTTGAACTTTTTTGTATTTTTCAATGTTGAGGTTGTTGTTGAATTTGTTGTTATTTTTCAATCTTGAGGTTGTTGTTGAATTTGTTGGTATTTTTCATTGTTGATGTTGTTGCTGAATATGTTGCTGTTTATCAATGTTGAGTTTGTTGAATTTGTTGGTGATATTCAATTTTGATGTTGTTGAATTTGATGGTGATATTCAATTTTGATGTTGTTGAATTTGTTGGTGATATTCAATTTTGATGTTGTTGAATTTGTTGGTGAATTTCAATGTTAACTTTGTTGTTGAATTTGTTGGAATCTTTCAAATTTGAGGTTGTTATTGAATTTGTTGGTGTCTTTCAATGTTCAGGCTGTTGTTGAATTTCTTGGTGTTATCAATGTTTTTATTGATGTTTTTCTCTTCTTTTAAAAGTTGAGGTTGTTGTTGAATTTGTAGGTATTTTGCAATGTTGAGGTTGTTGAATTTGTTGGTATTTTTCAATGTTGAGGTTGTTGAATTTGTTGGTGTTATTCAATGTTGAGGTTGTTGAATTTGTTGGCGTTTTTCAATGTTGAGGTTGTTGATGAATTTTTTGGTGATTTTCAATGTTGCGGTTGTTGTTGAATTTGTTGGTGTTATCAATGTTATTATTTGAACTTTTTTGTATTTTTCAATATTGAGGTTGTTGTTGAATTTGTTGGCTTTTTTCAATGTTGAGGTTGTTGTTGAATTTGTTGGTGATAATCAATATTGATGTTGTTGAATTTGTTCGTGATTTTCAATGTTGAGGTTGTTGTTGAATTTGTTGGTGTCTTTCAATATTGAGGTTGTTATTGAATTTGTTGGCGTCTATCAATGTTGAGGTTGTTGTTGAATTTCTTGGTGTTATCAATGATTTTATTGAACGTTTTCTCTTCTTATAAAGTTGAGGTTGATGTTGAATTTTATTGGTGATTTTCAATTTTGAGCTTGTGCTTGAATTTGTAGGTTTTTTTCAATGTTGAGGTTGTTGTTGAATTTGTTGGTGTTATCAATGTTTTTTGATGAACTTGTTTGTATTTTTAAAAGTTAAGGTTGTTGTTGAATTTGTTGGTGTTTTGCAATGTTGAGGTTGTTCAATTTGTTGGCGTTCTTCAATGTTGAGCTTGTTGTTGAATTTTTTGGTTTTTTTCAACGTTGAGGTTTTTGTTGAATTTGTTGTTGATTTTCAACATTGAGTTTGTTGTTGAATTTGATGGTTTAATCAAAGTTAGTTTTTTAATTTTTCTGTATTTTTCAATGTCGAGGTTGTTCTTGAATTTGTTGGTCTTATCAATGTTATTTTTTGAACTTATTTGTATTTTTCAATGTTGAGGATGTTGTTGAATTTGCAGGTGTTATCAATGTTTTTTTTGAACTTTTTCTCTACTTTTAAAAGTTGAGGTTGTTGTTGAAATTGTTGGTATTTTTCATTGTTGTGGTTGTTGAATTTTTCGATGTTTTTCATTGTTGAGGTTGTTGTTGAAGTTGTTGGTGTTTTTCAATGTTGAGGTTGTTGTTGAATTTGTTGGTGTTATCAATGTCTTCTTGGAACTATTTTGTACTTTTAAATGTTGAGGTTGATGTTGAATTTGTTGGTGATTTTCAATATTGAGGTTGTTCCTGAATTTGTTGCTGTTTTTCAATGTTGAGATTGTTGTTGAATTTGTTGCTGATTTTCAATGTTGAGGATGTTGTTGAATTTGTTGGTGATTTTCAGTATTGAGGTTGTTGTTGAATTTGTTGGTTATTTTCGATGTTGAGGTTGTTGTTGAGTTTGTTGTTGATTTTCAAAATTGAGTTTGTTGTTGAATTTGTTGGTGTTATCAATGTTTTTTTTTTGAACTTTTTGTGGTTTTCAATGTTTAGGTTGTTGTTGAATTTGTTGATTTTATCAATGTTATTTTTTGAACTTTTCTCTATTTTTCAATATTGTGGTTGTTGTTGAATTTGTTGTTGTTTTTCAATGTTGAGGTTGTTGTTGAATTTGATGGTATCTTTCAATGTTGAGGTTGTTGTTGAATTTGATGGTATCTTTCAATGTTGAGGTTGTTGTTGAATTTGTTGGTGTTATAAATGTTTTTTTGAACTTTTTCTCTTCTTTTAAAAGTTGAGGTTATTGTTGAATATGTTGGTATTTTTCAATGTTGCGGTTGTTGAATTATTTGGCGTTTGGCATTGTTGAGATTGTTGAAGTTGTTGGTGTTTCTCAATGTTTAGGTTGTTGTTGAATTTGTTGGTGTTTTTCATTGTTGAGTTTGTTGTTGAATTTGTTGGGGTTTTTCAATGTTGAGGATGTTCAATTTGTTGGTGATTTTCAATATTGTGGTTGTTGTTGAATTTGTTGGTTTTATCAATGTACTTTTTTGAATTTTTTCTCTTATTTTAAAAGTTGATGTTGTTGTTGAATTTGTTGGTGTTTTTCAATGTTGAGGTTGTTGTTGAATTTGTTGGCGATTCTCGAAGTTGAGGTTGTTGTTGAATTTATTGTTGATTTTCAATATTGAAGTTGTTGAATTTGTTGGTGATTTTCAATGTTGAGGTTGTTGTTGAATTTGTTGGTGTCTTTCTATATTGAGGTTGTTGTTGAATTTGTTGGTGTTTTTCAATGTTGAGGTTGTTGTTGAATTTGATGGTATCTTTCAATGTTGAGGTTGTTGTTGAATTTGTTGGTGTTATCAATGTTTTTTTTGTACTGTTTCTCTTCTTTTAAAAGTTGAGGTTGTTGTTTTATTTGTTGGAGTTTTTCAATGTTGAATTTGTTGTTGAATTTGTTGGTAATTTTCAATGTTGAGGCTGTTGTTTGATTTGTTTTTGATTTTCAATATAAAGTTTGTTCGCTGAATTTGTTGGTGTTATCAGTGTTATTTTTTGATCTTTTTTGTATTTTTCATTGTTGAGGTTTTTGTTGAGTTTGTTGGTGTTTTTCAAAGTTGAGGTTGTTGAATGTGTTGGTGTTATCAGTGTTATTTTTTGATCTTTTTTGTATTTTTCAATGTTGAGGTTGTTGTTGAATTTGTTACTGTTTTTCAATGTTGAGGTTGTTGTTGAATTTGGTGTAGTTATCAATGTTTTTTTTCAACTTTTTCTCTTCTTTTACAAGTTGAGGTTGTTGTTGAATTTGTTGTTATTTTTCAATGCTGAGGTTGTTGTTGAATTTGTTGGTATATTTCATTGTTGATGTTGTTGCTGAATTTGTTGCTGTTTTTCAATGTTGAGTTTGTTGAATTTGTTGGTGATTTTCAATTTTTATGTTGTTGAATTTATTAATGATTTTCAATGTTGAGGTTGCTGTTGAATTTGTTGGGGTCTTTCAATATTGAGGTTGTTATTGAATTTGTTGATGTCTTTCAATGTTGAGGCTGTTGTTGAATTTCTTGGTGTTATCAATGTTTTTCTTGAACTTTTTCTCTTCTTTTAAAAGTTGATTTTGTTGTTGAATTTGTTGGTATTTCTCAATGTTGAGGTTGTTGACTTTGTTGGTGTTTTTCAATGCTCAGGTTGTTGAATTTGTAGGTGTATTTCAATGTTGACGTTGTTGAATTTGTTGTTGTTTTTCAATATTGAGTTTGTTGTTGAATTTGATGGTTTAATCAATGTTATTTTTTTAACTTTTCTGTATTTTTCAATGTCGAGGTTGTTCTTGAACTTATTGGTCTTATCTATGTTATTTTTTGAAATTATTTGTATTTTTCAATGTTGAGGATGTTGTTGAATTTGTTGGTGTTATCAATGTTTTTTTTGAACTTTTTCTCTTCTTTTAAAAGTTGAGGTTGTTGTTGAATTTGTTGGTATTTTTCATTGTCGTGGTTGTTTAATTTTTTCGTGTTTTTGATTGTTCAGGTTGTTGTTGAAGTTGTTGGTGTTTTTCAATGTTGAGGTTGTTGTTGAATTTGTTGGTGTTATCAATGTTATTTTTTGAACTTTTCTGTATTTTTCAATGTAGAGGTTGTTTATAAATTTGTTGGTGTTATCAATGTTCTTTTTTGAACTTTTTTGTACTTTTAAATGTTGAGGTTGATGTTGAATTTGTTGGTGATTTTCAATATTGATGTTGTTGAATTTGTTCGTGATTTTCAATGTTGAGGTTGTTGTTGAATTTGTTGGTGTCGTTCAATATTGAGGTTGTAATTGAATTTGTTGGCGTCTTTCAATGTTGAGGTTGTTGTTGAATTTCTTGGTGTAATCAATGTTTTTATTGAACTTTTTCTCTTCTTTATAAAGTTGAGGTTGTTGTTGAATTTGTTGGTGATATTCAATTTTGATCTTGTTGTTGAATTTGTAGGTTTTTTTCAATACTGAGGTTGTTGTTGAATTTGTTGGTCTTTTTCATTGTTGAGGTTCTTGTTTAATTTGATGGTGATTTTCAATATTGATGTTGTTGAATTTGTTGGTGATTTTCAATGTTGAGGTTGTTGTTGAATTTGTTGGTGTTATCAATGTTATTTTTTGAACTATTTTGTATTTTTCAATGTTGAGGTTGTTGTTGAATTTGTTGGTGTTATCAATGTTTTTTGTTGAACTTGTTTGTATTTTTAAAAGTTAAGGTTGTTGTTGAATTTGTTGATGTTTTGCAATGTTGAGGTTGTTCAATTTGCTGGTGTTTTTCAATGTTGAGCTTGTTGTTGAATTTTTTGTTTTTTTTCATCGTTGAGGTTTTTGTTGAATTTGTTGGTGTTTTTAAATTTTGAGGTTGTTGTTCAATTTGTTGTTGATTTTCAATATTGAGTTTGTTGTTGAATTTGATGGTTTAATCAATGTTATTTTTTTAACTTTTCTGTTTTTTTCAATGTGGAGGTTGTTCTTGAATTTGTTGGTCTTATCATTGTTATTTTTCGAACTTATTTGTATTTTTCAATGTTGAGGATGTTGTTAAATTTGTTGGTGTTATCAATGTTTTTTTTGAACGTTTTCTCTTCATTTAAAAGTTGAGGTTGTTGTTGAATTTGTTGGTATTTTTCATTGTTGTGGTTGTTGAATTTATTTGGCTTTTATCATTGTTGAGGTTGTTGTTGAAGTTGTTGGTGTTTTTCAATGTTGAGGTTGTTGTTGAATTTTTTGGTCTTATCAATGTTATTTTTTGAACTTTTTTGCAATTTTCAATGTAGAGGTTGTTGTTGAATTTGTTGATGTTATCATTGTTCTTTTTTGAACTTTTTTGTACTTTCAAATGTTGAGGTTGATGTTGAATTTGTTGGTGATTTTCAATATTGAGGTTGTTCTTGAATTTGTTGGTGTTTTTCAATGTTGAGATTGTGGTTGAATTTGTTGCTGATTTTCAATGTTGAGGTTGTTGTTCAATTTGTTGGTGATTTTCAGTATTGAGATTGATGTTGAATTTGTTGGTGACTTTCAATGTTGAGATTGTTGTTGAATTTGTTGGTGATTTTCAAAATTGAGTTTGTTGTTGAATTTGTTGGTGTTATCATTGTTATTTTTTGAACTTTTTTGTAGTGTTCAATGTTTAGGTTGTCTTTCAATTTGTTGATGTTATCAATGTTATTTTTTGAACTTTTTTCTATTTTTGAATGTTGAGGTTGTTGTTGAATTTGTTGTTGTTATCAATGTTTTTTATGAACTTCTTATCTTCTGTAAAAAGTTGAGGTTGTTGTTGAATTTGTTGGTATTTTTCAATGTTGTGGTTGTTGTTGAATTATTTGGTGTTATTCATTGTTGAGGTTGTTGAAGTTGTTGGTGTTTTTCAATGTTGAGGCTGCTGTTGAATTTGTTGGTGTTATCAATGTTTTTTGTTGAACTTGTTTGTATTTTTAAAAGTTAAGGTTGTTGGTGTTTTGCAATGTTAAGGTTGTTCAATTTGTTGGTGTTTTTCAATGTTGAGCTTGTTGTTGAATTTTATGGTTTTTTCAACTTTGAGGTTGTTGTTGAATTTGTTGTTGTTTTTCAATGTTGAGGTTGTTGTTGATTTTCAATGTTGAGTTTGTTGTTGAATTTGATGACTTAATCAATGTTATTTTATTAACTTTTCTGTATTATTCATTGTCGAGGTTGTTGTTGAATTTGTTGGTCTTAACAATGTTATTTCTTGAACTTATTTATATTTTTCAATGCTGAGGATGTTGTTGAAATTGTTGGTGTTATCAATGTTTTTTTGTACTTTTTCTCTTCTTTTAAAAGTTGAGGTTGTTGTTGAATTTGTTGGTGTTTTTCATTGTTGCGGTTGTTGTTGAATTTTTTGGGTATTTTTCATTGTAGCGGTTGTTGTTGAATATGTTGTTCTTTTTCAATGTTGTGGTTGTTGTTGAATTTGTGTGTGATTTTCAATATTCAGGTTCTTGTGGAATTTTTTGGCATTTTTCATTGTAGAGGTTGTAGTTGAATTTGTTGGTATTTTTCAATGCTGAGGTTGTTGTTGAATTTGTTGGTGATATTCAATATTGAAGTTGTTTAATTTGTTGGTGATTTTCAATGTTGAGGTTGTTGTTGAATTTGTTGGTGTTTTCAATGTAAATATTTGAACTTATTTGTATTTTTGAAATTTGAGATTCTTGTTGAATTTGTTGGTGTTTTTAAATGTTGAGGTTGTTGTTGAATTTGTTGGTCTTTTTCATTGTTGGCGTTCTGGTTGAATTTGTTGGTGATTTTCAATGTTGAGGCTGCTGAATTTGTTGGTGATTTTCAATGTTGAGGTTATTGTTGAATTTGTTGGTGATTTTAAATGTTGAGGTTGTTGAATTTCTTGGTGTTTTTCCATGTTGAGGCTGTTGAATTTGTTGGTGTTTATCAATGTTGAGGTTGTTGTTGAATTTGTTGGTGATTTTCAACATTGAATTTGTTTTTGAATTTGTTGGTGTTATCGATGTTATTTTTTGAACTTTTATGTATTTTTCAATGTTGAGGTTGTTGGTGAATTTGTTGTAGTTTTTCACTGTTGATGTTGTTGTTGAATTTGTTGGTGTTTTTTATTGTTGTGGTTGTGGTTCAATTTGTTGCTGATTTTCAATATTGAGGTTGTTGAATTAGTTGGTGCTTATCAATGTTGAGATTGTTGCTGAACTTGTTGTTGTCTTTCAATATTGAGGTTGTTGTTGAATTTGTTGGTGTATTTCAACATTGAAATTGTTGTTGAATTTGTTGGCGTTTTTCAATATTGAGTTTGTTGTTGAATTTGTTGGTGTTATCAATGTTTTTTTTCACCTTTTTCTCTTCTTTTGAAAGTTGAGGTTGTTGTTGAATTTGTTTTCGTTCTTCAATGTTGGGGTTGTTGTCGAATTTGTTGGTGTCTTTCAATATTGACGTTGTTGTTGAATTTGTTGGTGTTTTTCAATGTTGAAATTGCTGTTGAATTTGTTGGTGTTATAAATGATATTTTTTGAACTTTTTTGTATTTTTCAATGTTGAGGTTGTTGTTGAATTTGTTGTTATTTTTCAATGTTGAGGTTGTTGTTGAATTTGTCGGTGTTTATCATTGATGAGGTTGTTTTTGAATTTGTTGCTGTTTTTCTATGCTGAGGTTGTTGCTGAATTTGTTGGCATTTATCAATGTTGAGGTTGTTGTTGAATTTGTTGGTGTTTTTGATTGTTGTGGTGTTGAATTCTTTGCGATTTTCAATGTTGAGGTTGTTGTTGAATTTGTTGGTGTTATCAATGTTATTTTTTGAACTTTTTTGTAATTTTGAAAGTTGAGATTCTTGTTGAATTTGTTGGGTTTTTTCAATGTTGAGGTTGTTGTTGAAGTTGTTGGTGTTTCTCAATGTTCAGGTTGTTGTTGAATTTGTTGGTGTTTTTCAATGTTGAGGATGATGTTGAATTTGTTGGTGATTTTCAATATTGGGGTGGTTGTTGAAATTGTTGGTTTTATCAAAGTTCTTTTTGAACTTTTGTGTACTTTTAAATGTTGAGGTTGTTGGTGAATTTGTTGTAGTTTTTCAATGTTGATGTTGTTGTTGAATTTGTTAGTGTTTTTTATTGTTGTGGTTGTGGCTGAATTTGTTGGTGATTTTCAATATTGAGGTTGTTGAATTAGTTGGTGATTATCAATGTTGAGATTGTTGTTGAACTTGTTGGTGTCTTTCAATATTGAGGTTGTTGTTGAATTTGTTGGTG
The DNA here is from genome assembly GCF_964194155.1 of Cetorhinus maximus. Lineage (NCBI taxonomy): Eukaryota > Metazoa > Chordata > Chondrichthyes > Lamniformes > Cetorhinidae > Cetorhinus > Cetorhinus maximus. The sequence goes on from NW_027596382.1 coordinate 225,331, forward strand.
TATTTCAATGTTGAAATTGTTGTTGAATTTGTTGGCGTTTTTCAATATTGAGTTTGTTGTTGAATTTGTTGGTGTTATCAATGTTTTTTTTCACCTTTTTCTCTTCTTTTGAAAGTTGAGGTTGTTGTTGAATTTGTTAGTGTTTTTTATTGTTGTGGTTGTGGTTGAATTTGTTGGTGATTTTCAATATTGAGGTTGTTGAATTAGTTGGTGATTATCAATGTTGAGATTGTTGTTGAACTTGTTGGTGTCTTTCAATATTGAAATTGTTGTTGAATTTGTTGGCGTTTTTCAATATTGAGTTTGTTGTTGAATTTGTTGGTGTTATCAATGTTTTTTTTCACCTTTTTCTCTTCTTTTGAAAGTTGAGGTTGTTGTTGAATTTGTTTTCGTTCTTCAATGTTGGGGTTGTTGTTGAATTTGTTTGTGTCTTTCGATATTGAAGTTGTTGAATTTTTTGGTCTTTTTCAATGTTGACGTTGTTGTTGAATTTTTTGGTGTTATTAATGTTTTTTTTGAACTTTTTCTCTTCATTTAAAAGTCGAGGTTGTTGTTGAATTTGTTGGTGTTTTTCATTGTTGAGCCTTTTGTTGAATTTGCAGGTTTTATTTAATGTTGAGGTTGTTGTTGGATTTGTTGTTGCTTTTCAATGTTGAGGTTGTTGTTGTATTTCTTCTTGATTTTCTATATTGAGTTTGTTGTTAAATTTGTTGGTGTTATCAATGTTATATTTTGAAATTTTTTGTAGTTTTCAATGTTGAGCTTGATGAATATGTTGCTGATTTTCAATGTTGATGTCGTTGTTGAACTTGTTGGTGTCTTTCAATATTGAGGTTGTTGTTGAATTTGTTGGTGTTTTTCAAGGTTGAGGTTGTTGTTGAATTTGTTGGTGATTTTCAATATTGAGGTTGTTGTTGAATTTCTTCGAGTTATCAATGTTATTTTTTGAACTTTGCTGTATTTTGGAAAATTGAGATAGTTGTTGAATTTGTTGGTGTTTTTCAATGTTGAGGTTTTTGTTGAATTTGTTGGTGTTTTTCATTGCTGAGGTTGTTGTTGAATTTGCTGGTGATTTTCAATATTGAGGTTGTTGAATTTATTGGTGATTTTCAATGCTGAGATTGTTGTTGAATTTGTTGGTGTTTTTCAATATTGAGGTTGTTGTTGAATTTGTTGGTGTATTTCAATATTGAAATTGTTGTTGAATTTGTTGGCGTTTTCCAATATTGAGTTTGTTGTTCAATTTGTTGGTGTTATCAATGCTTTTTGTCAACTTTTTCTCTTCTTTTGTAAGTTGAAGTTGTTGTTGAATTTGTTTTCGTTTTTGAATGTTGAGGTTGATGTTGAATTTGTTGGTGATTTTCAATATTGATGTTGTTGAATTTGTTGGTGATTTTTAATGTTGAGGTTGTTGTTGAATTTGTTTGTGTCTTTCAATATTGAAGTTGTTGTTGAATTTGTTGTTCTTTTTCAATGTTGAGGTTGTTGTTGAATTTGTTGTTGTTATCAATGTTTTTTTTTAACTTTTTCTCTTCTTTGAAAAGTCGAGGTTGTTGTTGAATTTGTTGGTGTTTTTCATTGTTGAGTCTTTTGTTGAATTTGTAGGTTTTTTTCAATGTTGAGGTTGTTGTTGAATTTGTTGGTGCCTTTCAATGTTGAGGTTGTTGTTGAAATTGTTGGTGTTGTCAATGTTATATTTTGAAAGTATTTGTAGTTATCAAGGATGAGCTTGTTGAATATGTTGCTGATTTTCAATGTTGAGGTCGATGTTGAACTGGTTGGTGTCTTTCAATATTGAGGTTGTTGTTGAATTTGTTGGTGTTTTTCAATGTTGAGGTTGTTGTTGAATTTGTTGGTGATTTTCATTGTTGAGGTTGTTGTTGAATCAGTAGGTGATTTTCAATGTTGAGGTTGTTGAATTTCTTGCTGTTTTCCAATGTTGAGTTTGTTGAATTTGTTGGTGTTTTTCAATGTTGAGGTTGTTGTTGAAATTGTTGGTGTTTTTCAATGTTGAAGTTGTTGTTGAATTTGTTGTTGATTTTCAACATTGAATTTGTTGTTGAATTTGTTGATGCTATCAATGTTATTTTTTGAAATTTTTTGTACTTTTCAATGTTGAGTTTGTTTTTGAATTTATTGGTGTTATCAACGTTAATTTTTGAACTTTTTTTTATTTTTCTATATTGAGGTTGTTGTTGAATTTCTTGGCGTTTATCAATGTTTAGGTTGTTGTTGAATTTGTTGTTGATTTTCAACATTGACGTTGTTGAATTTGTTGCTGATTTTCAATGTTGAGGTTGTTGAATTTGTTGGAGATTTTCAATGTTGAGGTTGTTGTTGAATTTGTTGGTGTCTTTCAATATTGAGGTTGTTGTTGAAGTTGTTGGCGTCTGTCAATGTTGAGGTTGTTGTTGAATTTCTTGCAGTTATCAATGTTTTTTTGGAACTTTTTCTCTTCTTTTAAAAGGTGTGGTTGTTGTTGAATTTGTTGGCGTTTTTCAATGTTGAGATTCTTGCAGAATTTGTTGCTGATTTTAAATGTTGAGGTTGTTGTTGAACTTGTTGGTGTCTTTCAATATTGAGGTTGTTGTTGAATCAGTTTCTGTTTATCAATGTTGAGGTTTTTGTTGAATTTGTTGGTGATTTTCAATATTGAGGTTGTTGTTGAATTTCTTCGAGTTATCAATGTTATTTTTTGAACCTTGCTGTATTTTGGAAATTTGAGATTGTTGTTGAATTTGTTGGTGTTATTCAATGTTGAGGTTTTTGTTGAATTTGTTGGTGTTTTTCATTGCTGAGGTTGTTGTTGAATTTGCTGGTGATTTTCAATATTGAGGTTGTTGAATTTATTGGTGATTTTCAATGCTGAGATTGTTGTTGAATTTGTTGGTGTTTTTCAATATTGAGGTTGTTGTTGAATTTGTTGGTGTATTTCAATATTGAAATTGTTGTTGAATTTGTTGGCGTTTTCCAATGTTGAGTTTGTTGTTCAATTTGTTGGTGTTATCAATGCCTTTTTTCAACTTTTTCTCTTCTTTTGTAAGTTGAAGTTGTTGTTGAATTTGTTTTCGTTTTTGAATGTTGAGGTTGATGTTGAATTTGTTGGTGATTTTCAATACTGATGTTGTTGAATTTGTTGGTGATTTTTAATGTTGAGGTTGTTGTTGAATTTGTTTGTGTCTTTCAATATTGAAGTTGTTGTTGAATTTGTTGGTCTTTTTCAATGTTGAGGTTCTTGTTGAATTTGTTGTTGTTATCAATGTTTTTTTTTAACTTTTTCTCTTCTTTGAAAAGTCGAGGTTGTTGTTGAATTTGTTGGTGTTTTTCATTGTTGAGTCTTTTGTTGAATTTGTAGGTTTTTTTCAATGTTGAGGTTGTTGTTGAATTTGTTGGTGCCTTTCAATGTTGAGGTTGTTGTTGAAATTGTTGGTGTTATCAATGTTATATTTTGAAAGTATTTGTAGTTATCAAGGATGAGCTTGTTGAATATGTTGCTGATTTTCAATGTTGAGGTCGATGTTGAACTGGTTGGTGTCTTTCAATATTGAGGTTGTTGTTGAATTTGTTGGTGTTTTTCAATGTTGAGGTTGTTGTTGAATTTGTTGGTGATTTTCATTGTTGAGGTTGTTGTTGAATCAGTAGGTGATTTTCAATGTTGAGGTTGTTGAATTTCTTGCTGTTTTCCAATGTTGAGTTTGTTGAATTTGTTGGTGTTTTTCAATGTTGAGGTTGTTGTTGAAATTGTTGGTGTTTTTCAATGTTGAAGTTGTTGTTGAATTTGTTGTTGATTTTCAACATTGAATTTGTTGTTGAATTTGTTGATGCTATCAATGTTATTTTTTGAAATTTTTTGTACTTTTCAATGTTGAGTTTGTTTTTGAATTTATTGGTGTTATCAACGTTAATTTTTGAACTTTTTTTTATTTTTCTATATTGAGGTTGTTGTTGAATTTCTTGGCGTTTATCAATGTTTAGGTTGTTGTTGAATTTGTTGTTGATTTTCAATATTGATGTTGTTGAATTTGTTGCTGATTTTCAATGTTGAGGTTGTTGAATTTGTTGGAGATTTTCAATGTTGAGGTTGTTGTTGAATTTGTTGGTGTCTTTCAATATTGAGGTTGTTGTTGAAGTTGTTGGCGTCTGTCAATGTTGAGGTTGTTGTTGAATTTCTTGCAGTTATCAATGTTTTTTTGGAACTTTTTCTCTTCTTTTAAAAGGTGTGGTTGTTGTTGAATTTGTTGATGTTTTTCAATGTTGAGCTTTTTGTTGCATTTGTAGTTTTTTTCCATTGTTGATGTTGTTGTTGAATTTGATGGTGTTTTTCAATGTTGAGGTTGATGTTGAATTTGTTGCTATTTTTCAATGTTGAGGTTGTTGTTGAATTTTTTGGAGTTTTTCATTGTTTAGGTTGTTGTTGAATTTGTGGGCGATTTTCAATGTTGAGGTTGTTGAATTTGTTGGTGTTTTTCAATGTTGAGGTTGTTGAATTTGTTGGTGTTTTTCAATGTTGGGATTGTTGTTGAATTTATTGGTGTTATCAATGGTATTTTTTGAAATTTTGTGCATTTTTCAATGTTGAGGTTGTTGTTGAATTTGATGTTGATTTTCAAAATTAAGTTTGTTGTTGAATGTGTTGGTGTTATCAATGTTCTTTTTTGAACTTTTTTGTACTTTCAAATGTTGAGGTTGTTGATGAATTCGTTTGATTTTTTTCAATGTTCAGGTTGTTGTTCAATTTGTTGGTGATTTTCAATATTGAAGATGTTGAATTTGTTGGTGATTTTCAATGTTGAGGTTGTTGATGAATTCGTTGGTCTCTTTCAATATTGAGGTTGTTGTTAAAATTGCTGTTGATTTTCAATATTGAAGTTGTTGAATTTGTTGGTGTTTTTCAATGTTGAGGTTGTTGTTCAATTTGATGTTGATTTTCAAAATTAAGTTTGATGTTGAATGTGTTGGTGTTATCAATGTTCTTTTTTGAACTTTTTTGTACTTTCAAATGTTGAGGTTGTTGATGAATTCGTTTGATTTTTTTCAATGTTCAGGTTGTTGTTCAATTTGTTGGTGATTTTCAATATTGAAGATGTTAAATTTGTTGGTGATTTTCAATGTTGAGGTTGTTGTTGAATTCGTTGGTCTCTTTCAATATTGAGGTTGTTGTTAAAATTGTTGTTGATATTCAATATTGAAGTTGTTGAATTTGTTGGTGTTTTTCAATGTTCAGGTTGTTGTTGCATTTGTTCCTGTTATCAAATGTTTTTTTTAACTGTTTCTCTTCTTTTAAAAGTTGAGGTTTTCTGTTCAATTTTTTGGTGTTTTTCAATGTTGATGTTGTTGGTGAATTTGTTGATGATTTTCAATATTGAGGTTGTTGTTGATTTTGTTGGTGTTTTTCAATGTTGAGGACGTTGTTGAATTTGTTGGTGATTTTCAATATTGGGGTTGTTGTTGAATTTGTAGGTTTTATCAAAGTTCTTTTTGAACTTTTGTGTACTTTTAAATGTTGAGGTTGTTAGTGAATTTGTTGGAGTTTTTCAATGTTGAGGTTGTTGTTCAATTTGTTGGTGATTTTCAATATTGAGGTTGTTGTTGAATTTGTTGGCGTTTTTCAATGTTGAGATTCTTGCAGAATTTGTTGCTGATTTTAAATGTTGAGGTTGTTGTTGAACTTGTTGGTGTCTTTCAATATTGAGGTTGTTGTTGAATTAGTTTCTGTTTATCAATGTTGAGGTTTTTGTTGAATTTGTTGGTGATTTTCAATATTGAGGTTGTTGTTGAATTTCTTCGAGTTATCAATGTTATTTTTTGAATTTTGCTGTATTTTGGAAATTTGAGATTGTTGTTGAATTTGTTGGTGTTTTTCAATGTTGAGGTTTTTGTTGAATTTGTTGGTGTATTTCAATATTGAAATTGTTGTTGAATTTGTTGGCGTTTTCCAATATTGAGTTTGTTGTTCAATTTGTTGGTGTTATCAATGCTTTTTTTCAACTTTTTCTCTTCTTTTGTAAGTTGAAGTTGTTGTTGAATTTGTTTTCGTTTTTCAATGTTGGGATTGTTGTTGAATTTATTGGTGTTATCAATGGTGCTTTTTGAAATTTTGTGCATTTTTCAATGTTGGGGTTGTAGTTGAATTTTTTGGTTTTATCAATGTTATTTTTGAGCATCTTTGTATTTTTCAATGTTGAGGTTGTTGTTGAATTTATTGGTGTTATCAACGTTAATTTTTGAACCTTTTTTTTACTTTTCAATTTTGAGGTTGTTGTTGAATTTGTTGGCATTCATCAATGTTGAGGTTGTTGTTGAATTTGTTCGTGATTTTCAATGTTGATGTTGCTGTTGAATTTGTTGTTGTCTTTCAATATTGAGGTTGTTGTTGAATTTCTTGCAGTTATCAATGTTTTTTTAGAACTTTTTCTGTTCTTTTGAAAGTTGAGGTTGTTGTTGAATTTGTTGGTGTTTATCAATGTTGAGCTTGTTGTTGCATTTGTAGATTTTTTCCATTGTTGAGGTGGTTGTTGAATTTGTTGCTGTTTTTCAATGTTGAGGTTGATGTTGAATTTGTTGCTGTTTTTCAATGTTGAGGTTGTTGTTGAATTTGTTTGGTGATTTTCAATGTTGAGGTTGTTGAATTTCTTGGTGTTTATCAATGTTGAGGTTGTTGAATTTGTTAGGTGATTTTCAATGTTGAGGTTGTTGTTGAATTTGTTGGTGATTTTCAATCTTGAAGTTGTTGTTGAATTTGTTGTTGATTTTCAACATTCAATTTTTTGTTGAATTTGTTGGTGTTATCAAAGTTATTTTTCACCTTTTTTGTATTTTTCAATGATGAGGTTGTTGTTGAATTTATTGGTGTTATCAACGTTAATTTTTGAACGTTTTTTTTATTGTTCAATTTTGAGGTTGTTGTTGAATTTGTTGGCATTTAACAATGTTGAGGTTGTTGTTGCATTTGTTGGTGATTTTCAATGTTGTGGTTGTTGTTGAATTTGTTGTTGTCTTTCAATATTGCGGTTGTTGTTGAATTTCTTGCAGTTATCAATGTTTTTTTTAGAACTTTTCCTGTTCTTTTGAAAGTTGAGGTTGCTGTTGAATTTGTTGGTGTATTTCAATGTTGAGCTTGTTGTTGCATTTGTAGGTTTTTTCCATTGTTGAGGTGGTTATTGAATTTGTTTGTGTTTTTCAAAGTTGAGGTTGATGTTGAATTTGTTGGCGTCTGTCAATGTTGAGGTTGTTGTTGAATTTGTCGGTGTTTTTCAATGTTGAGGTTGTTGTTGAATTTGTTGGTGATTTTCAATATTGAGTTTGTTGTTGAATTTATTGGTGTTATCAATGTTATTTTTTGAACTTTTTGTATTTTTCAATATTGAGGTTGTTGTTCAATTTGTTGGCGTTTTTCAATGTTGACGTTGTTGTTGAATTTGTTGATGATTTTCAATATTGATGTTGTTGAATTTGTTAGTGATTTTCAAAGTTGACTTTGTTGTGAATTGTTGGTGTCTTTCAATATTGAGGTTGTTGTTGAATTTTTTGGCGTTTTAAAATGTTGAGCTTCTGGTTGAATTTTTATGTTCTTTTCAATGTTGAGGTTGTTGTTGAATTTGTTGGTGTTTTTCAATGTTGAGGTTGTTGTTGAATTTGATGTTCATTTTCAAAATTAAGTTTGTTGTTGAATTTGTTGGTGTTATCAATGTTCTTTTTTGAACTTTTTTGTACTTTTAAATTTTGAGGTTGTTGTTGAATTCGTTTGATTTTTTTCAATGTTCAGGTTGTTGTTCAATTTGTTGGTGATTTTCAATGTTGAGGTTGTTGTTGAATTTGTTGGCGTTTTTCAATGTTGAGATTCTTGCAGAATTTGTTGCTGATTTTAAATGTTGAGGTTGTTGTTGAACTTGTTGGTGTCTTTCAATATTGAGGTTGTTGTTGAATTAGTTTCTGTTTATCAATGTTGAGGTTTTTGTTGAATTTGTTGGTGATTTTCAATATTGAGGTTGTTGTTGAATTTCTTCGAGTTATCAATGTTATTTTTTGAATTTTGCTGTATTTTGGAAATTTGAGATTGTTGTTGAATTTGTTGGTGTTTTTCAATGTTGAGGTTTTTGTTGAATTTGTTGGTGTATTTCAATATTGAAATTGTTGTTGAATTTGTTGGCGTTTTCCAATATTGAGTTTGTTGTTCAATTTGTTGGTGTTATCAATGCTTTTTTTCAACTTTTTCTCTTCTTTTGTAAGTTGAAGTTGTTGTTGAATTTGTTTTCGTTTTTCAATGTTGGGATTGTTGTTGAATTTATTGGTGTTATCAATGGTGCTTTTTGAAATTTTGTGCATTTTTCAATGTTGGGGTTGTAGTTGAATTTTTTGGTTTTATCAATGTTATTTTTGAGCATCTTTGTATTTTTCAATGTTGAGGTTGTTGTTGAATTTATTGGTGTTATCAACGTTAATTTTTGAACCTTTTTTTTACTTTTCAATTTTGAGGTTGTTGTTGAATTTGTTGGCATTCATCAATGTTGAGGTTGTTGTTGAATTTGTTCGTGATTTTCAATGTTGATGTTGCTGTTGAATTTGTTGTTGTCTTTCAATATTGAGGTTGTTGTTGAATTTCTTGCAGTTATCAATGTTTTTTTAGAACTTTTTCTGTTCTTTTGAAAGTTGAGGTTGTTGTTGAATTTGTTGGTGTTTATCAATGTTGAGCTTGTTGTTGCATTTGTAGATTTTTTCCATTGTTGAGGTGGTTGTTGAATTTGTTGCTGTTTTTCAATGTTGAGGTTGTTGTTGAATTTGTTTGGTGATTTTCAATGTTGAGGTTGTTGAATTTCTTGGTGTTTATCAATGTTGAGGTTGTTGAATTTGTTAGGTGATTTTCAATGTTGAGGTTGTTGTTGAATTTGTTGGTGATTTTCAATCTTGAAGTTGTTGTTGAATTTGTTGTTGATTTTCAACATTCAATTTTTTGTTGAATTTGTTGGTGTTATCAAAGTTATTTTTCACCTTTTTTGTATTTTTCAATGATGAGGTTGTTGTTGAATTTATTGGTGTTATCAACGTTAATTTTTGAACGCTTTTTTTATTGTTCAATTTTGAGGTTGTTGTTGAATTTGTTGGCATTTAACAATGTTGAGGTTGTTGTTGAATTTGTTGGTGATTTTCAATGTTGTGGTTGTTGTTGAATTTGTTGTTGTCTTTCAATATTGCGGTTGTTGTTGAATTTCTTGCAGTTATCAATGTTTTTTTTAGAACTTTTCCTGTTCTTTTGAAAGTTGAGGTTGCTGTTGAATTTGTTGGTGTATTTCAATGTTGAGCTTGTTGTTGCATTTGTAGGTTTTTTCCATTGTTGAGGTGGTTATTGAATTTGTTTGTGTTTTTCAAAGTTGAGGTTGATGTTGAATTTGTTGGCGTCTGTCAATGTTGAGGTTGTTGTTGAATTTGTCGGTGTTTTTCAATGTTGAGGTTGTTGTTGAATTTGTTGGTGATTTTCAATATTGAGTTTGTTGTTGAATTTATTGGTGTTATCAATGTTATTTTTTGAACTTTTTGTATTTTTCAATATTGAGGTTGTTGTTCAATTTGTTGGCGTTTTTCAATGTTGACGTTGTTGTTGAATTTGTTGATGATTTTCAATATTGATGTTGTTGAATTTGTTAGTGATTTTCAAAGTTGACTTTGTTGTGAATTGTTGGTGTCTTTCAATATTGAGGTTGTTGTTGAATTTTTTGGCGTTTTAAAATGTTGAGCTTCTGGTTGAATTTTTATGTTCTTTTCAATGTTGAGGTTGTTGTTGAATTTGTTGGTGTTTTTCAATGTTGAGGTTGTTGTTGAATTTGATGTTCATTTTCAAAATTAAGTTTGTTGTTGAATTTGTTGGTGTTATCAATGTTCTTTTTTGAACTTTTTTGTACTTTTAAATTTTGAGGTTGTTGTTGAATTCGTTTGATTTTTTTCAATGTTCAGGTTGTTGTTCAATTTGTTGGTGATTTTCAATGTTGAGGTTGTTGTTGAATTTGTTGGTCTCTTTCAATATTGAGGTTGTTGTTAAAATTGCTGTTGATTTTCAATATTGAAGTTGTTGAATTTGTTGGTGTTTTAGAATGTTCAGGTTGTTGTTGCATTTGTTCCTGTTATCAAATGTTTTTTTTAACTGTTCTCTTCTTTTAAAAGTTGAGGTTTTCTGTTCAATTTTTTGGTGTTTTTCAATGTTGATGTTGTTGGTGAATTTGTTGATGATTTTCAATATTGAGGTTGTTGTTGATTTTGTTGGTGTTTTTCAATGTTGAGGACGTTGTTGAATTTGTTGGTGATTTTCAATATTGGGGTTGTTGTTGAATTTGTTGGTTTTATCAAAGTTCTTTTTGAACTTTTGTGTACTTTTAAATGTTGAGGTTGTTAGTGAATTTGTTGTAGTTTTTCAATGTTGAGGTTGTTGTTCAATTTGTTGGTGATTTTCAATATTGAGGTTGTTGTTGAGTTTGTTGGCGTATTTCAATGTTGAGATTCTTGCAGAATTTGTTGCTGTTTTTAAATGTTGAGGTTTTTGTTGAATTTGTTGGTGATTTTCAATATTGAGGTTGTTGTGGAATTTCTTCGAGTTATCAATGTTTTTTTTGAACTTTGCTGTATTTTGGAAATTTGAGATCGTTGTTGAATTTGTTGGTGTTTTTCAATGTTGAGGTTTTTGTTGAATTTGTTGGTGTTTTTCATTGCTGAGGTTGTTGTTGAATTTGTTGGTGATTTTCAATATTGAGGTTGTTGAATTTATTGGTGATTTTCAATGCTGAGATTGTTGTTGAATTTGTTGGTGTTTTTCAATATTGAGGTTGTTGTTCAATTTGTTGGTGTATTTCAATATTGAAATTGTTCTTGAATTTGTTGGCGTTTTCCAATATTGAGTCTGTTGTTCAATTTGTTGGTGTTATCAATGCTTTTTTTCAACTTTTTCTCTTCTTTTGTAAGTTGAAGTTGTTGTTGAATTTGTTTTTGTTTTTCAATGTTGAGGTTGATGTTGAATTTGTTGGTGATTTTCAATATTGATGTTGTTGAATTTATGGTGATTTTTAATGTTGAGGTTGTTGTTGAATTTGTTTGTGTCGTTCAATGTTGAAGTTGTTGTTGAATTTGTTGTTCTTTTTCAATGTTGAGGTTGTTGTTGAATTTGTTGTTGTTATCAATGTTTTTTTTTAACTTTTTCTCTTCTTTGAAAAGTCGAGGTTGTTGTTGAATTTGTTGGTGTTTTTCATTGTTGAGTCTTTTGTTGAATTTGTAGGTTTTTTTCAATGTTGAGGTTGTTGTTGAATTTGTTGGTGCTTTTCAATGTTGAGGTTGTTGTTGAAATTGTTGGTGTAATCAATGTTATATTTTGAAATTATTTGTAGTTTTCAATGATGAGCTTGTTGAATATGTTGCTGATTTTCAATGTTGAGGTCCATGTTGAACTTGTTGGTGTCTTTCAATATTGAGGTTGTTGTTGAATTTGTTGGTGTTTTTCAATGTTGAGGTTGTTGTTGAATTTGTTGGTGATTTTCATTGTTGAGGTTGTTGTTGAATCAGTTGGTGATTTTCAATGTTGAGGTTGTTGATTTTCTTGCGGTTTTTCAATGTTGAGTTTGTTGAATTTGTTGGTGTTTTTCAATGTTGAGGTTGTTGTTGAAATTGTTGGTGTTTTTCAATGTTGAAGTTGTTGTTGAATTTGTTGTTGATTTTCAACATTGAATTTGTTGTTGAATTTGTTGATGCTATCAATGTTATTTTTTGAAATTTTTTCTACTTTTCAATGTTGAGTTTGTTTTTGAATTTATTGGTGTTATCAACGTTAATTTTTGAACTTTTTTTTATTTTTCTATGTTGTGGTTGTTGTTGAATTTGTTGGCGTTTATCAATGTTTAGGTTGTTGTTGAATTTGTTGTTGATTTTCAATATTGATGTTGTTGAATTTGTTGCTGATTTTCAATGTTGAGGTTGTTGAATTTGTTGGTGATTTTCAATGTTGAGGTTGTTGTTGAATTTGTTGGTGTCTTTCAATATTGAGGCTGTTGTTGAAGTTGTTGGCGTCTGTCAATGTTGAGGTTGTTGTTGAATTTCTTGCAGTTATCAATGTTTTTTTGGAACTTTTTCTCTTCTTTTAAAAGGTGTGGTTGTTGTTGAATTTGTTGATGTTTTTCAATGTTGAGCTTTTTGTTGCATTTGTAGGTTTTTTCCGTTGTTGATGTTGTTGTTGAATTTGTTGGTGTTTTTCAATGTTGAGGTTGATGTTGAATTTGTTGCTGTTTTTCAATGTTGAGGTTGTTGTTGAATTTTTTGGAATTTTTCATTGTTGTGGTTGTTGTTGAATTTGTGGGCGATTTTCAATGTTGAGGTTGTTGAATTTGTTGGTGTTATTCAATGTTGAGGTTGTTGAATTTGTTGGTGTTTTTCAATGTTGAGCTTGTTGTTGAATTTGTTGGTGTTATCAATGTTATTTTTTGAAATTTTTTGTACTTTTCAATTTTGAGCTTGTAGTTGAATTTGTTGGTGTTATCAATGTTATGTTTTGAACTTTTTTGTATTTTTCAATATTGAGGTTGTTGTTGAATTTGTTGGTATTATTCAATGTTGAGGTTGTTGTTGAATTTGTTGGTGTTTTTCATTGCTGAGGTTGTTGTTGAATTTGTTGGTGATTTTCAATGTTGAGGTTGTTGAATTTGTTGGTGATTTTCAATGTTGACGTTGTTGTTGAATTTGTTGGTGATTTTTAATCTTGAAGTTGTTGTTGAATTTGTTGGTTTTATCAATGTTATTTTTGAACATTTTTGTATTTTTCAATGTTGAGGTTGTTGTTGAATTTGTTGGTGTTTTTCAATGTTGAGGTTGTTGTTGGATTTGTTGGTGTTATCAATGTTTCTTTTGAACTTTTTCTCTTCTTTTAAAAGTTGAGGTTGATGTTGAATTTGTTGGTGTTTTTCAATGTTGAACCTGTTGAATTTGTAGGTGTTTTTCAATGTTGAGGTTGTTGTAGAATATTTTGGTGCTTTTCAATTTTGAGTTTGTTGTTGTATTTGTTGTTGATTTTCAATATTGTGTTTGTTGACGAATTTGATGGCGTTATCAATGTAATTTTTTGAAATTCATTGTAGTTATCAATGTTGAGCTTGTTGTTGAATTTGTTGGTATTTTTCAATGTTGCGGATTTTGTTGAATTTTTTGGTGTTTTTCATTGTTCAGGTTGTTTTTGTTTTTCAATGTTAAGGTTGTTGTTGAATTTGTTTAGCATTTATCAATGTTGATGTTGTTGTTGAATTTGTTGGCGTCTTTCAATGTTGAGGTTGTTGTTGAATTTGTTGGTGTCTTTCAATATTGAGGTTGTTGTTGAATTTGTTGGCGTCTTTCAATGTTGAGGTTGTTGTTGAATTTGTCGGTGTTTTTCAATGTTGAGGTTGATGTTGAATTTGTTGGTGATTTACAATATTGAGTTTGTTGTTGAATTTGTTCGTGTTATCGATGTTATTTTTTGAACTTTTTTGTATTTTTCAATTTTGAGGTTGTTGTTCAATTTGTTTGCGTTTTTCAATGTTGAGGTTGTTGTTGAATTTCTTGGTATTTTTCACAGTTGAGTTTGTTGTTGAATTTGTTCGCGTTTTTCAATATTGTGGATGTTCTTCAATTTGTTGGTATTATCAATGTTATTTTTTGAACTTTGTTCGTGATTTTCAATATTGATGTTGTTGAAATTGTTGGTGATTTTCAAAGTTGAGGTTGTTGTGAATTGTTGGTGTCTTTCAATGTTGAGGTTGTTGTTGAATTTGTTGGCGTCTTTCAATGTTGAGTTTGTTGTTGAATTTCTTGCAGTTATCAATGTTTTTTTGGAACTTTTTCTGTTCTTTTGAAAGTTGAGGTTGTTGTTGAATTTGTTGACATTTATGAATGTTGAGATTGTCGTTGAATTTGTTGGTGTTTTTCAATGTTGAGGTTGTTGTTGAATTTGTTACTGCTTTTCAATGTTGAGGTTGTTGTTGAATTTGTTGGTATTTTTCAATGTTGAAGTTGTTGTTGAATTTGTTGGTGTTTTTCATTGTTGAGGTTTTTGTTGAATTTGTTGGTGTTATCAATGTTTTTTGTTGAACTCGTTTGTATTGTTAAAATTAAGGTTGTTGTTGAATTTTTTGGTGTTTTTCAATGTTGAGGTTGTTGTTGTATTTGTTGGTGTCTTTCAATATTGAGGTTGTTGTTGAATTTCTTGGTATTTTTCACAGTTGAGTTTGTTGTTGAATTTGTTCGCGTTTTTCAATATTGTGGATGTTCTTCAATTTGTTGGTATTATCAATGTTATTTTTTGAACTTTTCTGTATTTTTCAATGTTGAGGTGTTTGTTGAATTTGTTGGTGTTATCTATGTTTTTTTTTCAACTTTATCTCTTCTTTTAAAAGTTGAGGTTGTTGTTGAATTTGTTGGTGATTTTCAATGATGAGGTTGTTGTTGAATGTGTTGATGATATTCAAATTTGAGTTCTTTGTTGAAGTTGTTGGCGTTTTTCAATGTTGAGATTGTTGTTGAATTTGTTACTGATTTTCAATGTTGAGGTCCTTGTTGAACTTCTTGGTGTCTTTCAATATTGAGGATGTGGTTGAAATTGTTGGTGTTATCAATGTTATTTTTTGAACTTTTCTGTATTTTTCAATGTTGATGTTGTTGTTGAATTTGTTGATATTTTTCAATGTTGACGTTGTTGTTGAATTTGTTGGTGTTTTTCAATGTTGAGGTTGTTGTTTAATTTGTTGGTGATTTGCAATATTGTGGTTGTTGTTGAGTTTGTTGGCGTTTTTCAATGTTGAGGTGGTTGTTGAATTTGTTGATAATATTAAATATTGACGTTCTTGAATTTGTTGGTGATTTTCAATGTTGAGGTTTTTGTTCAATTTGTTGGTGTCTTTCAATATTGATGTTGTAGTTGAATTTGTTGGTGTTTTTCAATGTTGAGGTTGTTGTTGAATTTCATGGTGATTTTTACAATTGACGATTTTGTTGAAATTTTTGACGTTTTTCAATGTTGAGATTGTTTTTGCATTTTTTACTGTTTTTCAATGTTGAGGTTGTCGTTGAATTCGTTGGTGTTTTTCAATGTTGACGTTGTTGTTGAATTTGTTGGTGATTTTCAATATTGAGGTTGTTGTTAAATTTGTTTGTGTTATGAATGTTATTTTTTGAAATTTTTTGTATTTTTCAATTTTGAGGTTGTTGTTGAATTTGTTTGTATTTTTCAATGTTGAGGTTCCTGTAGAATTTGTTGGTGTTTTTCATTGTTGAGTTTGTTGTTGAAATTGTTGCCGCTTTTCAATGTTGAGGTTGTTGTTGAATTTGGTGGTGTGTTTCAATGTTGAGGTTGTTGTTGAATTTGTTGGTGTTTTTCAATGTTGAGGATTTTGTTGAATTTGTTTGGCGTTTTTCAATTTTGAGATTTTTCTTGAATTTGTTGCTGATTTTCAATGTTGAGGTCATTGTTGAACTTGTTGATGTCTTTCAATATTGAGGATGTTGTTGAATTTGTTGGTATTACCAATGTTATTTTTTGAACTTTTCTGTATTTTTCAATGTTGTTGTTGTTGAATTAGTTGGTATTTTTCAATGTTGATGTTGTTATTGAACTTGTTGGTGTCTTTCAATATTGAGGATGTGGATGAATTTGTTGGTGTTATCAATGTTATTTTTTGAACTTTTCTGTGTTTTTCAATGTTGATGTTGTTGTTGAATTTGTTGGTATTTTTCAAAGTTGAGGTTGTTGTTGAATTTGTTGGTGATTTTCAATATTGAGGTTGTTGTTCAATTTGTTGGTGTTATCAATGTTATTTAGTGAACTTTTTTGTATTTTTCAATGTTGAGGTTGTTGTTGAATTTGTTGGTGTATTTCAATATTGAAGTTGTTGTTGAATTTCTTTGTGATTTTTAGAATTGAGGATTTTGTTGAAATTGTTGACGTTTTTCAATGTTGAGATTGTTTTTGCATTTTTTGCTGATTTGCAATGTTGAGGTCGTTGTTGAAATTGTTGGTGTCTTTAAATATTGAGGTTGTAGTTGAATTTGTTGGTGTTTTTCAATGTTGAGGTCGTTGTTGAATTTGTTGGTGATTTTCAATATTGAGGTTGTTGTTAAATTTGTTTATGTTATGAATGTTATTTTTTGAACTTTTTTGTATTTTTCAATCTTGAGGTTTTTTTTGAATTTGTTGGTATTTTTCAATGTTGATGTTCTTGTTGAAATTGTTGGTGTTTTTCATTGTTGAGGTTGTTTTTGAATTTGTTGGTATTTTTCAATGTTGATGTTGTTGTTGAATTTGTTGGTGTTTTTCATTGTTGAGGTTTTTGTTCATTTTGTTGGTGATTTTCAATGTTGAGGTTGCTGAATTTGTTGATGTTTTTCAATGTTGAGGTAGTTGAATTTGTTGGTGTTTTTCAATGTTGAGGTTGTTGTCGAATTTGGTGGTATTTTTCAATGTTGATGTTGTTGTTGAATTTGTTGTTGTTTTTCAATGTTGAGGATGATGTTGAATTTGTTGCTGTTTTTCACTGTTGAGGTTGTTGTTGAATTTTTTGGAGTTTTTCATTGTTTAGGTTGTTGTTGAATTTGTGGGCGATTTTCAATGTTGAGGTTGTTGAATTTGTTAATGTTTTTCAATGTTGAGGTTTTTGAATTTGTTGGTGTTTTTCAATGTTGAGGTTGTTGTTGAGTTTGTTGGTGATTTTCAATGTTGAGTTTGTTGTTAAATTTGTTGGTGTTATGAATGTTATTTTTTGAACTTTATTGTATTATTCAATGTTGAGGTTGTTGTTGAATTTGTTGCCGCTTTTCAATGTTGAGATTGTTTTTGCATTT
Source organism: Cetorhinus maximus (assembly GCF_964194155.1). Classification (NCBI taxonomy): domain Eukaryota; kingdom Metazoa; phylum Chordata; class Chondrichthyes; order Lamniformes; family Cetorhinidae; genus Cetorhinus; species Cetorhinus maximus. The sequence goes on from NW_027596382.1 coordinate 242,164, forward strand.
TTCGCTGATTTGCTATGTTGAGGTCGTTGTTGAAATTGTTGGTGTCTTTTAATATTGAGGTTGTAGTTGAATTTGTTGGTGTTTTTCAATGTTGAGGTTGTCGTTGAATTTGTTGGTGATTTTCAATATTGAGGTTGTTGTTAAATTTGTTGGTGCTATGAATGTTATTTTATGAACTTTTTTGTATTTTTCAATGTTGAGGTTGTTGTTGAATTTGTTGGTATTTTTCAATGTTGATGTTGTTGTTGAATTTGTTGGTGTTTTTCATTGTTGAGGTTTTTGTTGAATTTGTTGGTGATTTTCAGTGTTGAGGTTGTTGAATTTGTTGATGTTTTTCAATGTTGAGGTTGTTTAATTTGTTGGTGTTTTTCAATGTTGAGGTTGTTGTTGAATTTGGTGGTATTTTTCAATGTTGATGCTGCTGTTGAATTTGTTGGTGTTTTTCATTGTTGAGGTTTTTGTTGACTTTGTTGGTGATTTTCAGTGTTGGGGTTGTTGAATTTGTTGATGTTTTTCAATGTTGAGGTTGTTGATTTTGTTGGTGTATTTCAAAGTTGAGGTTGTTGTTGAATTTTTTGGTGTTATCAATGTTATTTTTTGAACTTTTTTATATTTTTCAATGTTGAAGTTGTTGTTGAAATTGTTGCTGATTTTTAATGTTGAGTTTGTTGTTGAATTTCTTGCAGTTATCAATGTTTTTTTTGAACTTTTTCTCTTCTTTTAAAAGTTGTGGTTGTTGTTGAATTTGTTGGTGTTTTTCAATGTTGAGCTTTTTGTTACATTTGTAGGCTTTTTCCATTGTTGATGTTGTTGTTGAATTTGTTGGTGTTTTTCAATGTTGAGGTTGATGTTGAATGTGTTGCTATTTTTCAATGTTGAGGTTGTTGTTGAATTTTTTGGAGTTTTTCATTGTTTAGGTTGTTGTTGAATTTGTGGGCGATTTTCAATGTTGAGGTTGTTGAATTTGTTAATGTTTTTCAATGTTGAGGTTTATGAATTTGTTGGTGTTTTTCAATGTTGAGGTTGTTGATGAGTTTGTTGGTGATTTTCAATGTTGAGTTTGTTGTTAAATTTGTTGGTGTTATGAATGTTTTTTTTTGAACTTTTTTGTATTTTTCAATGTTGAGGTTGTTGTTGAATTTGTTGTTATTTTTCAATGTTGATGTTCTTGTTGAATTTGTTGGTGTTTTTCATTGTTGAGGTTGTTGTTGAATTTGTTGCCGCTTTTCAATGTTGAGGTTGTTGTTGAATTTGTTGGTATTTTTCAATGTTGATGTTGTTGTTGAATTTGTTGGTGTTTTTCATTGTTGAGGTTTTTGTTCAATTTGTTGGTGTTTTTCAATGTTGAGGTTGTTGTTGAATTTGGTGGTATTTTTCAATGTTGATGCTGCTGTTGAATTTGTTGGTGTTTTTCATTGTTGAGGTTTTTGTTGACTTTGTTGGTGATATTCAGTGTTGGGGTTGTTGAATTTGTTGATCATTTTCAATGTTGAGGTTGTTGATTTTGTTGGTGTTTTTCAATGTTGAGGTTGTTGTTGAATTTTTTGGTGTTATCTATGTCTTTTTTTGAACTTTTATATATTTTTCAATGTTGAAGTTGTTGTTGAAATTGTTGCTGATTTACAATATTGAGTTTGTTGTTGAATTTGTTGGTGTTATCAATGTTATTTTTTGAACTTTTTTCTATTTTTCAATGTTATGGTTTTTGTTGAATTTTTTGGTTTTATCAATGTTATTTTGAACATTTTATCTTCTTTTAAAAGTTGAGGTTCCTGTTGAATTTGATAGTATTTTTCATTGTTGCGGTTGTTGTTTAATTTTCTGGTGTTTTTCATTATTGAGGTTGTTGAAGTTGTTGGTGATTTTCAATGTTGAGGTTTTTGTTGAATTTGTTGGTATTTTTCATTGTTGAGGTTTTTGTTGAATTTTCTGGCGTTTTTCAATGTTGAGGTTGTTCAATTTGATGATTATTTTGAACATTGAGGTTGTTGTTGAATATGTTGGTTTTATCAATGTTCTTTTTTGAACTTTTTTGCATTTTTGAAAGTTGAGATTGTTGTTGAATTTGTTGGTGTTTTTTCAATGTTGAGCTTGTTCTTGAATTTGTAGGTTTTGTTCAATGTTTAGGTTGTTGTTGAATTTGTTGGCGTTTATCAATGTTTAGGTTGTTGTTGATTTTGTTGTTGATTTTCATTATTGATGTTGTTGAATTTGTTGGTGATTTTCAATGTTGAGGTTGTTGTTGAATTTGTTGGTGTCTTTCAATATTGAGATTGTTGTTGAATTTGTTGGCGTCTGTCAATGTTGAGTTTGTTGTTGTATATCTTGCAGTTATCAATGTTTTTTTTGAACTTTTTCTCTTCTTTTAAAAGTTGTGGTTGTTGTTGAATTTGTTGGTGTTTTTCAATGTTGAGCTTTTTCTTGCATTTGTAGGTTTTTTCCTTTGTTGATGTTGTTGTTGAATTTGTTGTTGTTTTTCAATGTTGAGGATGATGTTGAATTTGTTGCTGTTTTTCAATGTTGAGGTTGTTGTTGAATTTTTTGGAGTTTTTCATTGTTTAGGTTGTTGTTGAATTTGTGGGCGATTTTCAATGTTGAGGTTGTTGAATTTGTTAGTGTTTTTCAATGTTGAGGTTTTTGAATTTGTTGGTGTTTTTCAATGTTGAGGTTGTTGTTGAGTTTGTTGGTGATTTTCAATGTTGAGTTTGTTGTTAAATTTGTTGGTGTTATGAATGTTATTTTTTGAACTTTTTTGTATTTTTCAATGTTGACGTTGTTGTTGAATTTGTTGGTATTTTTCAATGTTGATGTTCTTGTTGAATTTGTTGGTGTTTTGCATTGTTGAGGTTGTTGTTGAATTTGTTGCCGCTTTTCAATGTTGAGATTGTTTTTGCATTTTTCGCTGATTTGCTATGTTGAGGTCGTTGTTGAAATTGTTGGTGTCTTTTAATATTGAGGTTGTAGTTGAATTTGTTGGTGTTTTTCAATGTTGAGGTTGTCGTTGAATTTGTTGGTGATTTTCAATATTGAGGTTGTTGTTAAATTTGTTGGTGTTATGAATGTTATTTTTTGAACTTTTTTGTATTTTTCAATGTTGAGGTTGTTGTTGAATTTGTTATTATTTTTCAATGTTGATGTTATTGTTGAATTTGTTGCCGCTTTTCAATGTTGAGGTTGTTGTTGAATTTGGTGGTATTTTTCAATGTTGATGTTGTTGTTGAATTTGTTGGTGTTTTTCATTGTTGAGGTTTTTGTTGAATTTGTTGATGTTTTTCAATGTTGAGGTTGTTGAATTTGTTGGTGTTTTTCAATGTTGAGGTTGTTGTAGAATTTGTTAGTGTTATCAATGTTATTTTTTGAACTTTTTATATTTTTCAATGTTGAGGTTGTTGTTGAATTTGTTGTTGATTTTCAATATTGAGTTTGTTGTTGAATTTGTTGATGTTATCAATGTTATTTTTTGAACTTTTTAATATTTTTCAATGTTGAGTTTGTTGTTGAATTTGTTGTTGTTATCAATGTTTTTTTTTGAACTTTTTCTCTTTTTTTAAAAGTTGAGGTTGTTGTTGAATTTGTTGGTGTTTTTCAATATTGAGGTTGTTGTTGAATTTGTTTTTGATTTTCAATATTGAGTTTGTTGTTGAATTTGTTGGTGTTATCAATGTTATTTTTTGAACTTTTTTGTATTTTTCAATGTTGAGATTGTTGTTGAATTTGTTATTATTTTTCAATGTTGATGTTATTGTTGAATTTGTTGCCGCTTTTCAATGTTGATGTTGTTGTTGAATTTGGTGGTATATTTCAATGTTGATGTTGTTGTTGAATTTGTTGGTGTTTTTCATTGTTGAGGTTTTTGTTGAATTTGATGGTGATTTTCAGTGTTGAGGTTGTTGAATTTGTTGATGTTTTTCAATGTTGAGGTTGTTGAATTTGTTGGTGTTTTTCAATGTTGAGGTTGTTGTAGAATTTGTTAGTGTTATCAATGTTATTTTTTGAACTTTTTATATTTTTCAATGTTGAGGTTGTTGTTGAATTTGTTGTTGATTTTCAATATTGAGTTTGTTGTTGAATTTGTTGGTGTTATCAATGTTATTTTTTGAACTTTTATATATTTTTCAATGTTGAGTTTGTTGTTGAATTTGTTGTTGTTATCAATGTTTTTTTTGAACTTTTTCTCTTTTAAAAGTTGAGTTTGTTGTTGAATTTGTTGGTGTTTTTCAATGTTGAGGTTGTTGTTGAATTTGTTGTTGATTTTCAATATTGAGTTTGTTGTTGAATTTGTTGGTGTTATCAATGTTATTTTTTGAACTTTTTTCTATTTTTCAATGTTGTGGTTTTGTTGAATTTTTTGGTTTTATCAATGTTATTTTGAACTTTTTATCTTCTTTTAAAAGTTGAGGTTCTTGTTGAATTTGTTAGTATTTTTCATTGTTGCGGTTGTTGTTTAATTTTCTGGTGTTTTTCATTGTTGAGGTTGTTGAAGTCGTTGGTGATTTTCAATTTTGAGGTTTATGTTGAATTTGTTGGTGTTTTTCATTGTTGAGGTTTTTGTTGAATTTTCTGGCGTTTTTCAATGTTGAGGTTGTTCAATTTGATGATTATTTTGAACATTGAGGTGGTTGTTGAATATGTTGGTTTTATCAATGTTCTTTTTTGAACTTTTTTGCATTTTTGAAAGTTGAGATTGTAGTTGAATTTGTTGGTGTTTTTTCAATGTTGAGCTTGTTCTTGAATTTGTAGGTTTTGTTCAATGTTTAGGTTGTTGTTGAATTTGTTGGCGTTTATCAATGTTTAGGTTGTTGTTGATTTTGTTGTTGATTTTCATTATTGATGTTGTTGAATTTGTTGGTGATTTTCAATGTTGAGGTTGTTGTTGAATTTGTTGGTGTCTTTCAATATTGAGATTGTTGTTGAATTTGTTGGCGTCTGTCAATGTTGAGTTTGTTGTTGAATATCTTGCAGTTATCAATGTTTTTTTTGAACTTTTTCTCTTCTTTTAAAAGTTGTGGTTGTTGTTGAATTTGTTGGTGTTTTTCAATGTTGAGCTTTTTGTTGCATTTGTAGGTTTTTTCCATTGTTGATGTTGTTGTTGTATTTGTTGTTGTTTTTCAATGTTGAGGATGATGTTGAATTTGTTGCTGTTTTTCAATGTTGAGGTTGTTGTTGAATTTTTTGGAGTTTTTCATTGTTTAGGTTGTTGTTGAATTTGTGGGCGATTTTCATTGTTGAGTTTGTTGAATTTATTAGTGTTTTTCAATGTTGAGGTTTTTGAATTTGTTGGTGTTTTTCAATGTTGAGGTTCTTGTTGAGTTTGTTGGTGATTTTCAATGTTGAGTTTGTTGTTAAATTTGTTGGTGTTATGAATGTTATTTTTTGAACTTTTTTGTATTTTTCAATGTTGACGTTGTTGTTGAATTTGTTGGTATTTTTCAATGTTGATGTTCTTGTTGAATTTGTTGGTGTTTTTCATTGTTGAGGTTGTTGTTGAATTTGTTGCCGCTTTTCGATGTTGAGATTGTTTTTGCATTTTTCGCTGATTTGCTATGTTGAGGTCGTTGTTGAAATTGTTGGTGTCTTTTAATATTGAGGTTGTAGTTGAATTTGTTGGTGTTTTTCAATATTGAGGTTGTTGTTAAAATTGATCTTGTTATGAATGTTATTTTTTGAACTTTTTGTATTTTTCAATGTTGAGGTTGTTGTTGAATTTGTTATTATTTTTCAATGTTGATGTTATTGTTGAATTTGTTGGTGTTTTTCAATGTTGAGGTTGTTGTTGAATTTGGTGGTATTTTTCAATGTTGATGTTGTTGTTGAATTTGTTGGTGTTTTTCATTGTTGAGGTTTTTGTTGAATTTGATGGTGATTTTCAGTGTTGAGGCTGTTGAATTTGTTGATGTTTTTCAATGTTGAGGTTGTTGAATTTGTAGGTGTTTTTCAATGTTGAGGTTGTTGTAGAATTTGTTAGTGTTATCAATGTTATTTTTTGAACTTTTTATATTTTTCAATGTTGAGGTTGTTGTTGAATTTGTTGTTGATTTTCAATATTGAGTTTGTTGTTGAATTTGTTGGTGTTATCAATGTTATTTTTTGAACTTTTATATATTTTTCAATGTTGAGTTTGTTGTTGAATTTGTTGTTGTTATCAATGTTTTTTTTGAACTTTTTCTCTTTTAAAAGTTGAGTTTGTTGTTGAATTTGTTGGTGTTTTTCAATGTTGAGGTTGTTGTTGAATTTGTTGTTGATTTTCAATATTGAGTTTGTTGTTGAATTTGTTGGTGTTATCAATGTTATTTTTTGAACTTTTTTCTATTTTTCAATGTTGTGGTTTTGTTGAATTTTTTGGTTTTATCAATGTTATTTTGAACTTTTTATCTTCTTTTAAAAGTTGAGGTTCTTGTTGAATTTGTTAGTATTTTTCATTGTTGCGGTTGTTGTTTAATTTTCTGGTGTTTTTCATTGTTGAGGTTGTTGAAGTCGTTGGTGATTTTCAATTTTGAGGTTTATGTTGAATTTGTTGGTGTTTTTCATTGTTGAGGTTTTTGTTGAATTTTCTGGCGTTTTTCAATGTTGAGGTTGTTCAATTTGATGATTATTTTGAACATTGAGGTGGTTGTTGAATATGTTGGTTTTATCAATGTTCTTTTTTGAACTTTTTTGCATTTTTGAAAGTTGAGATTGTAGTTGAATTTGTTGGTGTTTTTTCAATGTTGAGCTTGTTCTTGAATTTGTAGGTTTTGTTCAATGTTTAGGTTGTTGTTGAATTTGTTGGCGTTTATCAATGTTTAGGTTGTTGTTGATTTTGTTGTTGATTTTCATTATTGATGTTGTTGAATTTGTTGGTGATTTTCAATGTTGAGGTTGTTGTTGAATTTGTTGGTGTCTTTCAATATTGAGATTGTTGTTGAATTTGTTGGCGTCTGTCAATGTTGAGTTTGTTGTTGAATATCTTGCAGTTATCAATGTTTTTTTTGAACTTTTTCTCTTCTTTTAAAAGTTGTGGTTGTTGTTGAATTTGTTGGTGTTTTTCAATGTTGAGCTTTTTGTTGCATTTGTAGGTTTTTTCCATTGTTGATGTTGTTGTTGTATTTGTTGTTGTTTTTCAATGTTGAGGATGATGTTGAATTTGTTGCTGTTTTTCAATGTTGAGGTTGTTGTTGAATTTTTTGGAGTTTTTCATTGTTTAGGTTGTTGTTGAATTTGTGGGCGATTTTCATTGTTGAGTTTGTTGAATTTATTAGTGTTTTTCAATGTTGAGGTTTTTGAATTTGTTGGTGTTTTTCAATGTTGAGGTTCTTGTTGAGTTTGTTGGTGATTTTCAATGTTGAGTTTGTTGTTAAATTTGTTGGTGTTATGAATGTTATTTTTTGAACTTTTTTGTATTTTTCAATGTTGACGTTGTTGTTGAATTTGTTGGTATTTTTCAATGTTGATGTTCTTGTTGAATTTGTTGGTGTTTTTCATTGTTGAGGTTGTTGTTGAATTTGTTGCCGCTTTTCGATGTTGAGATTGTTTTTGCATTTTTCGCTGATTTGCTATGTTGAGGTCGTTGTTGAAATTGTTGGTGTCTTTTAATATTGAGGTTGTAGTTGAATTTGTTGGTGTTTTTCAATATTGAGGTTGTTGTTAAAATTGATCTTGTTATGAATGTTATTTTTTGAACTTTTTGTATTTTTCAATGTTGAGGTTGTTGTTGAATTTGTTATTATTTTTCAATGTTGATGTTATTGTTGAATTTGTTGGTGTTTTTCAATGTTGAGGTTGTTGTTGAATTTGGTGGTATTTTTCAATGTTGATGTTGTTGTTGAATTTGTTGGTGTTTTTCATTGTTGAGGTTTTTGTTGAATTTGATGGTGATTTTCAGTGTTGAGGCTGTTGAATTTGTTGATGTTTTTCAATGTTGAGGTTGTTGAATTTGTAGGTGTTTTTCAATGTTGAGGTTGTTGTAGAATTTGTTAGTGTTATCAATGTTATTTTTTGAACTTTTTATATTTTTCAATGTTGAGGTTGTTGTTGAATTTGTTGTTGATTTTCAATATTGAGTTTGTTGTTGAATTTGTTGGTGTTATCAATGTTATTTTTTGAACTTTTATATATTTTTCAATGTTGAGTTTGTTGTTGAATTTGTTGTTGTTATCAATGTTTTTTTTGAACTTTTTCTCTTTTAAAAGTTGAGTTTGTTGTTGAATTTGTTGGTGTTTTTCAATATTGAGGTTGTTGTTGAATTTGTTTTTGATTTTCAATATTGAGTTTGTTGTTGAATTTGTTGGTGTTATCAATGATATTTTTTGAACTTTTTTCTATTTTTCAATGTTGTGGCTTTTGTTGAATTTTTTGGTTTTGTCAATGTTATTTTGAACTTTTTATCTTCTTTTAAAAGTTGAGGTTCTTGTTGAATTTGTTAGTATTTTTCATTGTTGCGGTTGTTGTTTAATTTTCTGGTGGTTTTCATTGTTGAGGTTGTTGAAGTTGTTGGTGATTTTCAATGTTGAGATATTTGTTGAATTTGTTGGTGTTTTTCATTGTTGAGGTTTTTGTTGAATTTTCTGGCGTTTTTCAATGTTGGGGTTGTTCAATTTGCTGGTGATTTTCAACATTGAGGTTGTTGATGAATATGTTGGTTTTATCAATGTTCGTTTTTGAACTTTTTTGCATTTTTGTAAGTTGAGATTGTTGTTGAATTTGTAGGTATTTTTTCAATGTTGAGCTTGTTCTTGAATTTGTAGGTTTTGTTCAATGTTTAGGTTGTTGTTGAATTTGGTGGCGTTTATCAATGTTTAGGTTGTTGTTGAATTTGTTGTTGATTTTCAATATTGATGTTGTTGAATTTGTTGGTGATTTTCAATGTTGAGGTTGTTGTTGAATTTGCTGGTGTCTTTCAATATTGAGGTTGTTGTTGAATTTGTAGGCGTCTGTCAATGTTCACTTTGTTGTTGAATTTCTTGCAGTTATCAATGTTTTTTTTGAACTTTTTCTCTTCTTTTCAAAGTTGTAGTTGTTGTTGAATTTGTTGGTGTTTTTCAATGTTGAGGTTGATGTTGAATTTGTTGCTATTTTTCAATGTTGAGATTGTTGTTGAATTTTTTGGAGTTTTTCATTGTTTAGGTTGTTGTTGAATTTGTGGGCGATTTTCAATGTTGAGGTTGTTGAATTTGTTAGTGTTTTTCAATGTTGAGGTTGTTGAATTTGTTGGTATTTTTCAATGTTGAGGTTGTTGTTGAGTTTGTTGGTGATTTTCAATGTTGAGTTTGTTGTTAAATTTGTTGGTGTTATGAATGTTTTTTTTTGAACTTTTTTGTATTTTTCAATGTTGAGGTTGTTGTTGAATTTGTTGGTATTTTTCAATGTTGATGTTCTTGTTGAATTTGTTGGTGTTTTTCATTGTTGATGTTGTTGTTGAATTTGTTGCCGCTTTTCAATGTTGAGATTGTTTTTGCATTTTTCGCTGATTTGCTATGTTGAGGTCATTGTTGAAATTCTTGGTGTCTTTTAATATTGAGTTTGTAGTTGAATTTGTTGGTGTTTTTCAATGTTGAGGTTGTCGTTGAATTTGTTGGTGTTTTTCAATATTGAGGTTGTTGTTAAATTTGATGGTGTTATGAATGTTATTTTTTGAACATTTTTGTATTTTTCAATGTTGAGGTTGTTGTTGAATTTGTTATTATTTTTCAATGTTGATGTTATTGTTGAATTTGTTGCCGCTTTTCAATGTTGAGGTAGTTGTTGAATTTGGTGGTATTTTTCAATTTATGATGTTGTTGTTGAATTTGTTGGTGTTTTTCATTGTTGTGGTTTTTGTTGAATTTGTTGGTGATTTTCAGTGTTGAGGTTGTTGAATTTGTTGATGTTTTTCAATGTTGAGGTTGTTGAATTTGTTGGTGTTTTTCAATGTTGAGGTTGTTGTAGAATTTGTTAGTGTTATCAATGTTATTTTTTGAACTTTTTATATTTTTCAATGTTGCGGTTGTTGTTGAATTTGTTGTTGATTTTCAATATTGAGTTTGTTGTTGAATTTGTTGGTGTTATCAATGTTATTTTTTGAACTTTTATATATTTTTCAATGTTGAGTTTGTTGTTGAATTTGTTGTTGTTATCAATGTTTTTTTTGAACTTTTCCTCTTTTAAAAGTTGAGTTTGTTGTTGAATTTGTTGGTGTTTTTCAATGTTGAGGTTGTTGTTGAATTTGTTTTTGTTTTTCAATATTGAGTTTGTTGTTGAATTTGTTGGTGTTATCAATGTTATTTTTTGAACTTTTTTCTATTTTTCAATGTTGTGGTTTTTGTTGAATTTTTTGGTTTTATCAATGTTATTTTGAACTTTTTATCTTCTTTTAAAAGTTGAGGTTCTTGTTGAATTTGTTAGTATTTTTCATTGTTGCGGTTGTTGTTTAATTTTCTGGTGGTTTTCATTGTTGAGGTTGTTGAAGTTGTTGGTGATTTTCAATGTTGAGATATTTGTTGAATTTGTTGGTGTTTTTCATTGTTGAGGTTTTTGTTGAATTTTCTGGCGTTTTTCAATGTTGGGGTTGTTCAATTTGCTGGTGATTTTCAACATTGAGGTTGTTGATGAATATGTTGGTTTTATCAATGTTCGTTTTTGAACTTTATTGCATTTTTGTAAGTTGAGATTGTTGTTGAATTTGTTGGTATTTTTTCAATGTTGAGCTTGTTCTTGAATTTGTAGGTTTTGTTCAATGTTTAGGTTGTTGTTGAATTTGTTGGCGTTTATCAATGTTTAGGTTGTTGTTGATTTTCATTAATGATGTTGTTTAATTTGTTGGTGATTTTCAATGTTGAGGTTGTTGTTGAATTTGTTGGTGTCTTTCAATATTGAGGTTGTTGTTGAATTTGTAGGTGTCTGTCAATGTTCACTTTGTTGTTGAATTTCTTGCAGTTATCAATGTTTTTTTTGAACTTTTTCTCTTCTTTTAAAAGTTGTAGTTGTTGTTGAATTTGTTGATGTTTTTCAATGTTGAGCTTTTTGTTACATTTGTAGGCTTTTTCCATTGTTGATGTTGTTGTTGAATTTGTTGGTGTTTTTCAATGTTGAGGTTGATGTTGAATTTGTTGCTATTTTTCAATGTTGAGGTTGTTGTTGAATTTTTTGGAGTTTTTCATTGTTTAGGTTCTTGTTGAATTTGTGGGCGATTTTCAATGTTGAGGTTGTTGAATTTGTTAGTGTTTTTCAATGTTGAGGTTGTTGAATTTGTTGGTGTTTTTCAATGTTGAGGTTGTTGTTGAGTTTGTTGGTGATTTTCAATGTTGAGTTTGTTGTTGAATTTGTTCGTGTTATCAATGTTATTTTTTGAATTTTTTTGTATTTTTCAATGTTGAGGTTGTAGTTGAATTTGTTGGTGTTATCAATGTTATGTTTTGAACTTTTTTGTATTTTTCAATGTTGAGGTTGTTTTTGAATTTATTGGTATTTTTCAACGTTGAGGTTGCTGTTGAATTTGTTGGTGTTTTTGACTGTTGAGGTAGTTGTTGAATTTGTTGCTGTTTTTCAATGTTGAGGTTGTTGTTGAATTTGTAAGTGTTTTTCATTGTTGAAGTTTTTGTTGAATTTGGTGGTGTATTTCATTGCTGAGGTTGTTTTTTTATTTGTTGGTGATTTTCAATGTTGAGGTTGTTGATTTTCTTGTTTTTTTCAATGTTGAGGTTATTGAATTTGTTGGTGATTTTGAATATTGAGGTTGTTGTTGAATTTGTTGGTGATTTTCAATCTTTAAGTTGTTGTTGAATTTGTTGTTGATTTTCAACATTGAATTTGTTGTTGAATTTGTTTGTGTTATCAATGTTATTTTTGAACTTTTTTGCATTTTTCAATGTTGAGGTTGTTGTTATATTTATTGGTGTTATCAACGTAAATTTTTGAACGTTTTTATATTTTTCAATTTTGAGGTTGTTGTTGAATTTGTTGGCATTTATCAATGTTGAGGTTGTTGTTGAATTTGTTGGTGATTTTCAATGTTGAGGTTGTTGTTGAATTTGTTGGTGTCTTTCAATATTGAGGTTGTTGTTGAATTTGTTGGCGTCTTTCAATGTTGACGTTGTTGTGGAATTTGTTGGTGATTTTCAATATTGAGGTTGTTGTTAAAGTTGTTGGTGTTATGAATGTTATTTTTTGAACTTTTTTGTATTTTTCAATGTTGAGCTTGTTGTTGAATTTGTTGGTATTTTTCAATGTTGAGGTTCTTGTTGAATTTGTTGGTGTTTTTCATTTTTGAGGTTGTTGTTGAATTTGTTGCCGCTTTTCAATGTTGAGGTTGTTGTTGAATTTGGTGATATTTTTCAATGTTGAGGTTGTTGTTGAATTTGTTGGTGTTTTTCATTGTTGAGGTTTTTGTTGAATTTGTTGGTGCTATCAATGTTTTTTGTTGAACTTATTTGTATTGTCATAATTAAGGTTGTTTTTGAATTTGTTTGTGTTTTTCAATGTTGAGGTTGTTGTTGAATTTGTTGGTGTCTTTCAATATTGAGGGTGTTGTTGAATATCTTGGTGTTTTTCAATGTTGAGGTTGTTGTTGAATTTGTTGGCGTTTTTAAATGTTGAGATTGTTTTTGAACTTGTTGCTGATTTTCAATGTTGAGGTCATTGTTGAATTGTTGGTGTCTTTCAATATTGAGGATGTTGTTGGATTTGTTGGTATTATCAATGTTATTTTTTGAAATTATCTGTATTTTTCAATGTTGATGTTGTTGTTGAATTTGTTGGTATTTTTCAATGTTGAGGTTGTTATTGAACTTGTTGGTGTCTTTCAATATTGAAGATGTGGTTGAATTTGTTGTTGTTGTCAATGATACTTTTTGAATTTTTCTGTGTTTTTCAATATTGAGGTTGTTGTTGAATTTGTTGGTGTCTTTCAATATTGAGGGTGTTGTTGAATATCTTGGTGTTTTTCAATGTTGAGGTTGATGTTGAATTTGTTGCTATTTTTCAATGTTGAGGTTGTTGTTGAATTTTTTGGAGTTTTTCATTGTTTAGGTTGTTGTTGAATTTGTGGGCGATTTTCAATGTTGAGGTTGTTGAATTTGTTAATGTTTTTCAATGTTGAGGTTTTTTAATTTGTTGGTGTTTTTCAATGTTGAGGTTGTTGTTGAGCTTGTTGGTGATTTTCAATGTTGAATTTGTTGTTAAATTTGTTGGTGTTATGAATGTTATTTTTTGAACTTTTATGTATTTTTCAATGTTGACGTTGTTGTTGAATTTGTTGGTATTTTTCAATGTTGATGTTCTTGTTGAATTTGTTGGTGTTTATCATTGTTGAGGTTGTTGTTGAATTTGTTGCCGCTTTTCAATGTTGAGATTGTTTTTGCATTTTTCGCTGATTTGCTATGTTGAGGTCGTTGTTGAAATTGTTGGTGTCTTTTAATATTGATGTTGTAGTTGAATTTGTTGGTGTTTTTCAATGTTGAGGTTGTTGTTGAATTTGTTGGTGTTTTTCATTGTTGAGGTTTTTGTTCAATTTGTTGGTGATTTTCAGTGTTGAGGTTGTTGAATTTGTTGATGTTTTTCAATGTTGAGGTTGTTGAATTTGTTGGTGTTTTTCAATGTTGAGGTTGTTGTTGAATTTGGTGGTATTTTTCAATGTTGATGCTGCTGTTGAATTTGTTGGTGTTTTTCATTGTTGAGGTTTTTGTTGACTTTGTTGGTGATATTCAGTGTTGGGGTTGTTGAATTTGTTGATGTTTTTCAATGTTGAGGTTGTTGATTTTGTTGGTATTTTTCAATGTTGAGGTTGTTGTTGAATTTTTTGGTGTTATCAATGTTTTTTTTTGAACTTTTATATATTTTTCAATGTTGAGGTTGTTGTTGAATTTGTTGTTGATTTTCAATATTGAGTTTGTTGTTGAATTTGTTGGTGTTATCAATGTTATTTTTTGAACTTTTTATATTTTTCAATGTTGAGTTTGTTGTTGAATTTGTTGTTGTTATCAATGTTTTTTTTTGAACTTTTTCTCTTCTTTTAAAAGTTGAGGTTCTTGTTGAATTTGTTGGTGTTTTTCAATGTTGAGGTTGTTGTTGAATTTGTTGTTGATTTTCAATATTGAGTTTGTTGTTGAATTTGTTACTGTTATCAATGTTATTTTTTGAACTTTTTTCTATTTTTCAATGTTATGGTTTTTGTTGAATTTTTTGGTTTTATCAATGTTATTTTGAACTTTTTATCTTCTTTTAAAAGTTGAGGTTCTTGTTGAATTTGATAGTATTTTTCATTGTTGCGGTTGTTGTTTAATTTTCTGGTGTTTTTCATTGTTGAGGTTGTTGAAGTTGTTGGTGATTTTCAATGTTGAGGTTTTTGTTGAATTTGTTGATGTTTTTCATTGTTGAGGTTTTTGTTGAATTTTCTGGCGTTTTTCAATGTTGAGGTTGTTCAATTCGATGATTATTTTGAACATTGAGGTTGTTGTTGAATATGTTGGTTTTATCAATGTTCTTTTTTGAACTTTTTTGCATTTTTGAAAGTTGAGATTGTTGTTGAATTTGTTGGTGTTTTTTCAATGTTGAGCTTGTTCTTGAATTTGTAGGTTTTGTTCAATGTTTAGGTTGTTGTTGAATTTGTTGGCGTTTATCAATGTTTAGGTTGTTGTTGATTTTGTTGTTGATTTTCATTATTGATGTTGTTGAATTTGTTGGTGATTTTCAATGTTGAGGTTGTTGTTGAATTTGTTGGTGTCTTTCAATATTGAGATTGTTGTTGAATTTGTTGGCGTCTGTCAATGTTGAGTTTGTTGTTGAATATCTTGCAGTTATCAATGTTTTTTTTGAACTTTTTCTCTTCTTTTAAAAGTTGTGGTTGTTGTTGAATTTGTTGGTGTTTTTCAATGTTGAGCTTTTTGTTGCATTTGTAGGTTTTTTCCATTGTTGATGTTGTTGTTGAATTTGTTGTTGTTTTTCAATGTTGAGGATGATGTTGAATTTGTTGCTGTTTTTCAATGTTGAGGTTGTTGTTGAATTTTTTGGAGTTTTTCATTGTTTAGGTTTTTGTTGAATTTGTGGGCGATTTTCAATGTTGAGGTTGTTGAATTTGTTAGTGTTTTTCAATGTTGAGGTTTTTGAATTTGTTGATGTTTTTCAATGTTGAGGTTGTTGTTGAGTTTGTTGGTGATTTTCAATGTTGAGTTTGTTGTTAAATTTGTTGGTGTTATGAATGTTATTTTTTGAACTTTTTTGTATTTTTCAATGTTGACGTTGTTGTTGAATTTGTTGGTATTTTTCAATGTTGATGTTCTTGTTGAATTTGTTGGTGTTTTTCATTGTTGAGGTTGTTGTTGAATTTGTTGCCGCTTTTCAATGTTGAGATTGTTTTTGCATTTTTCGCTGATTTGCTATGTTGAGGTCGTTGTTGAAATTGTTGGTTTCTTTTAATATTGAGGTTGTAGTTGAATTTGTTGGTGTTTTTCAATGTTGAGGTTGTCGTTGAATTTGTTGGTGATTTTCAATATTGAGGTTGTTGTTAAATTTGTTGGTGTTATGTATGTTATTTTTTGAACTTCTTTGAATTTTTCAATTTTGAGGTTGTTGTTGAATTTGTTATTATTTTTCAATGTTGATGTTATTGTTGAATTTGTTGCCGCTTTTCAATGTTGAGGTTGTTGTTGAATTTGGTGGTATTTTTCAATGTTGATGTTGTTGTTGAATTTGTTGGTGTTTTTCATTGTTGAGGTTTTTGTTGAATTTGTTGGTGATTTTCAATGTTGAGGTTGTTGTAGAATTTGTTAGTGTAATCAATGTTATTTTTTGAACTTTTTATATTTTTCAATGTTGAGGTTGTTGTTGAATTTGTTGTTGATTTTAAATATTGAGTTTGTTGTTGAATTTGTTGGTGTTATCAATGTTATTTTTTGAACTTTTATATATTTTTCAATGTTGAGTTTGTTGTTGAATTTGTTGTTGTTATCAATGTTTTTTTTGAACTTTTTCTCTTTTAAAAGTTGAGTTTGTTTTTGAATTTGTTGGTGTTTTTCAATGTTGAGGTTGTTGTTGAATTTGTTTTTGATTTTCAATATTGAGTTTGTTGTTGAATTTGTTGGTGTTATCAATGATATTTTTTGAACTTTTTTCTATTTTTTAATGTTGTGGTTTTTGTTGAATTTTTTGGTTTTATCAATGTTATTTTGAACTTTTTATCTTCTTTTAAAAGTTGAGGTTCTTGTTGAATTTGTTAGTATTTTTCATTGTTGCGGTTGTTGTTTAATTTTCTGGTGTTTTTCATTGTTGAGGTTGTTGAAGTTGTTGGTGATTTTCAATGTTGAGATTTTTGTTGAATTTGTTGGTGTTTTTCATTGTTGAGGTTTTTGTTGAATTTTCTGGCGTTTTTCAATGTTGGGGTTGTTCAATTTGCTGGTGATTTTCAACATTGAGGTTGTTGATGAATATGTTGGTTTTATCAATGTTCGTTTTTGAACTTTTTTGCATTTTTGTAAGTTGAGATTGTTGTTGAATTTGTTGGTATTTTTTCAATGTTGAGCTTGTTCTTGAATTTGTAGGTTTTGTTCAATGTTTAGGTTGTTGTTGAATTTGTTGGCGTTTATCAATGTTTAGGTTGTTGTTGAATTTGTTGTTGATTTTCAATATTGATGTTGTTGAATTTCTTGGTGATTTTCAATGTTGAGGTTGTTGTTGAATTTGTTGGCGTCTTTCAATATTGAGGTTGTTGTTGAATTTGTAGGCGTCTGTCAATGTTCACTTTGTTGTTGAATTTCTTGCAGTTATCAATGTTTTTTTTGAACTTTTTCTCTTCTTTTAAAAGTTGTAGTTGTTGTTGAATTTGTTGGTGTTTTTCAATGTTGAGCTTTTTGTTACATTTGTAGGCTTTTTCCATTGTTGATGTTGTTGTTGAATTTGTTGGTGTTTTTCAATGTTGAGGTTGATGTTGAATTTGTTGGCGTCTTTCAATATTGAGGTTGTTGTTGAATTTGTAGGCGTCTGTCAATGTTCACTTTGTTGTTGAATTTCTTGCAGTTATCAATGTTTTTTTTGAACTTTTTCTCTTCTTTTAAAAGTTGTAGTTTTGAAGTTGTTGAATTTGTTGGTGTTTTTCAATGTTGAGCTTTTTGTTACATTTGTAGGCTTTTTCCATTGTTGATGTTGTTGTTGAATTTGTTGGTGTTTTTCAATGTTGAGGTTGATGTTGAATTTGTTGCTATTTTTCAATGTTGAGGTTGTTGTTGAATTTTTTGGTATTTTTCAATGTTGAGGTTGCTGTTGAATTTGTTGGTGTTTTTCACTGTTGAGGTAGTTGTTGAATTTGTTGCTGTTTTTCAATGTTGTGGTTGTTGTTGAATTTGTTGGTGTTTTTCAATGTTGAGGTTGTTGTAGAATTTGTTAGTGTTATCAATGTTATTTTTTGAACTTTTTATATTTTTCAATGTTGAGGTTGTTGTTGAATTTGTTGTTGATTTTCAATATTGAGTTTGTTGTTGAATTTGTTGGTGTTATCAATGTTATTTTTTGAACTTTTTAATATTTTTCAATGTTGAGTTTGTTGTTGAATTTGTTGTTGTTATCAATGTTTTTTTTTGAACTTTTTCTCTTTTTTTAAATGTTGAGGTTGTTGTTGAATTTGTTGGTGTTTTTCAATGTTGAGGTTGTTGTTGAATTTGTTGTTGATTTTCAATATTGAGTTTGTTGTTGAATTTGTTGGTGTTATCAATGTTATTTTTTGAACTTTTTTCTATTTTTCAATGTTGTGGTTTTTGTTGAATTTTTTGTTTTTATCAATGTTATTTTGAACTTTTTATCTTCTTTTAAAAGTTGAGGTTCTTGTTGAATTTGTTAGTATTTTTCATTGTTGCGGTTGTTGTTTAATTTTCTGGTGTTTTTCATTGTTGAGGTTGTTGAAGTTGTTGGTGATTTTCAATGTTGAGTTTTTTGTTGAATTTTCTGGCGTTTTTCAATGTTGAGGTTGTTCAATTTGATGATTATTTTGAACATTGAGGTGGTTGTTGAATATGTTGGTTTTATCAATGTTCTTTTTTGAACTTTTTTGCATTTTTGAAAGTTGAGATTGTTTTTGAATTTGTTGGTGTTTTTTCAATGTTGAGCTTGTTCTTGAATTTGTAGGTTTTGTTCAATGTTTAGGTTGTTGTTGAATTTGTTGGCGTTTATCAATGTTTAGGTTGTTGTTGATTTTGTTGTTGATTTTCATTATTGATGTTGTTGAATTTGTTGGTGATTTTCAATGTTGAGGTTGTTGTTGAATTTGTTGGTGTCTTTCAATATTGAGATTGTTGTTGAATTTGTTGGCGTCTGTCAATGTTGAGTTTGTTGTTGAATATCTTGCAGTTATCAATGATTTTTTTGAACTTTTTCTCTTCTTTTAAAAGTTGTGGTTGTTGTTGAATTTGTTGGTGTTTTTCAATGTTGAGCTTTTTCTTGCATTTGTAGGTTTTTTCCATTGTTAATGTTGTTGTTGAATTTGTTGTTGTTTTTCAATGTTGAGGATGATGTTGAATTTGTTGCTGTTTTTCAATGTTGAGGTTGTTGTTGAATTTTTTGGAGTTTTTCATTGTTTAGGTTGTTGTTGAATTTGTGGGCGATTTTCAATGTTGAGGTTGTTGAATTTGTTAGTGTTTTTCAATGTTGAGGTTTTTGAATTTGTTGGTGTTTTTCAATGTTGAGGTTGTTGTTGAGTTTGTTGGTGATTTTCAATGTTGAGTTTGTTGTTAAATTTGTTGGTGTTATGAATGTTATTTTTTGAACTTTTTTGTATTTTTCAATGTTGACGTTTTTGTTGAATTTGTTGGTATTTTTCAATGTTGATGTTCTTGTTGAATTTGTTGGTGTTTTGCATTGTTGAGGTTGTTGTTGAATTTGTTGCCGCTTTAAAATGTTGAGATTGTTTTTGCATTTTTCGCTGATTTGCTATGTTGAGGTCGTTGTTGAAATTGTTGGTGTCTTTTAATATTGAGGTTGTAGTTGAATTTGTTGGTGTTTTTCAATGTTGAGGTTGTCGTTGAATTTGTTGGTGATTTTCAATATTGAGGTTGTTGTTAAATTTGTTGGTGTTATGAATGTTATTTTTTGAACTTTTTTGTATTTTTCAATGTTGAGGTTGTTGTTGAATTTGTTATTATTTTTCAATGTTGATGTTATTGTTGAATTTGTTGCCGCTTTTCAATGTTGAGGTTGCTGTTGAATTTGGTGGTATATTTCAATGTTGATGTTGTTGTTGAATTTGTTGGTGTTTTTCATTGTTGAGGTTTTTGTTGAATTTGTTGGTGATTTTCAGTGTTGAGGTTGTTGAATTTATTGATGTTTTTCAATGTTGAGGTTGTTGAATTTGTTGGTGTTTTTCAATGTTGAGGTTGTTGTAGAATTTGTTAGTGTAATCAATGTTATTTTTTGAACTTTTTATATTTTTCAATGTTGAGGTTGTTGTTGAATTTGTGGTTGATTTTCAATATTGAGTTTGTTGTTGAATTTGTTGGTATTATCAATGTTATTTTTTGAACTTTTATATATTTTTCAATGTTGAGTTTGTTGTTGAATTTGTTGTTGTTATCAATGTTTTTTTTGAACTTTTTCTCTTTTAAAAGTTGAGTTTGTTTTTGAATTTGTTGGTGTTTTTCAATGTTGAGGTTGTTGTTGAATTTGTTTTTGATTTTCAATATTGAGTTTGTTGTTGAATTTGTTGGTGTTATCAATGATATTTTTTGAACTTTTTTCTATTTTTCAATGTTGTGGTTTTTGTTGAATTTTTTGGTTTTATCAATGTTATTTTGAACTTTTTATCTTCTTTTAAAAGTTGAGGTTCTTGTTGAATTTGTTAGTATTTTTCATTGTTGCGGTTGTTGTTTAATTTTCTGGTGTTTTTCATTGTTGAGGTTGTTGAAGTGTTGGTGATTTTCAATGTTGAGATTTTTGTTGAATTTGTTGGTGTTTTTCATTGTTGAGGTTTTTGTTAAATTTTCTGGCGTTTTTCAATGTTGGGGTTGTTCAATTTGCTGGTGATTTTCAACATTGAGGTTGTTGATGAATATGTTGGTTTTATCAATGTTCGTTTTTGAACTTTTTTGCATTTTTGTAAGTTGAGATTGTTGTTGAATTTGTTGGTATTTTTTCAATGTTGAGCTTGTTCTTGAATTTGTAGGTTTTGTTCAATGTTTAGGTTGTTGTTGAATTTGTTGGCGTTTATCAATGTTTAGGTTGTTGTTGAATTTGTTGTTGATTTTCAATATTGATGTTGTTGAATTTCTTGGTGATTTTCAATGTTGAGGTTGTTGTTGAATTTGTTGGCGTCTTTCAATATTGAGGTTGTTGTTGAATTTGTAGGCGTCTGTCAATGTTCACTTTGTTGTTGAATTTCTTGCAGTTATCAATGTTTTTTTTGAACTTTTTCTCTTCTTTTAAAAGTTGTAGTTGTTGTTGAATTTGTTGGTGTTTTTCAATGTTGAGCTTTTTGTTACATTTGTAGGCTTTTTCCATTGTTGATGTTGTTGTTGAATTTGTTGGTGTTTTTCAATGTTGAGGTTGATGTTGAATTTGTTGGCGTCTTTCAATATTGAGGTTGTTGTTGAATTTGTAGGCGTCTGTCAATGTTCACTTTGTTGTTGAATTTCTTGCAGTTATCAATGTTTTTTTTGAACTTTTTCTCTTCTTTTAAAAGTTGTAGTTTTGAAGTTGTTGAATTTGTTGGTGTTTTTCAATGTTGAGCTTTTTGTTACATTTGTAGGCTTTTTCCATTGTTGATGTTGTTGTTGAATTTGTTGGTGTTTTTCAATGTTGAGGTTGATGTTGAATTTGTTGCTATTTTTCAATGTTGAGTTTGTTGTTGAATTTTTTGGTATTTTTCAATGTTGAGGTTGCTGTTGAATTTGTTGGTGTTTTTCACTGTTGAGGTAGTTGTTGAATTTGTTGCTGTTTTTCAATGTTGTGGTTTGTGTTGAATTTGTTCGTGTTTTTCTTTGTTGATGTTTTTGTTGAACTTGTTGGTGTTTTTCATTGTTGAGGTTGTTTTTAAAATTTTTGCTGTTTTTCAATGTTGAGGTTGTTGTTGAATTTGTAAGTGTTTTTCATTGTTGAAGTTTTTGTTGAATTTGGTGGTGTATTTCATTGATGAGGTTGTTTTTTAATTTGTTGGTGATTTTCAATGTTGAGGTTGTTGAATTTCTTGTTTTTTTCAATGTTGAGGTTGTTGAATTTGTTGGTGATTTTGAATTTTGAGGTTGTTGTTGAATTTGTTGGTGATTTTCAATCTTTAAGTTGATGTTGAATTTGTTGTTGATTTTCAACATTGAATTTGTTGTTGAATTTGTTGGTGTTATCAATGTTATTTTTGAACTTTTTTGTATTTTTCAATGTTGAGGTTGTTGTTGAATTTATTGGTGTTATCAACGTAAATTTTTGAACGTTTTTATATTTTTCAATTTTGAGGTTGTTGTAGAATTTGTTGGCACTTATCAATGTTGAGGTTGTTGTTGAAATTGTTGGTGATTTTCAGTGTTGAGGTTGTTGTTGAATTTGTTGGTGTCTTTCAATATTGAGGTTGTTGTTGAATATGTTGGCGTCTTTCAATGTTGACGTTGTTGTGGAATTTGTTGGTGATTTTCAATATTGAGGTTGTTGTTAAAGTTGTTGGTGTTATGAATGTTATTTTTTGAACTTTTTTGTATTTTTCAATGTTGAGCTTGTTGTTGAATTTGTTGGTATTTTTCAATGTTGAGGTTCTTGTTGAATTTGTTGGTGTTTTTCATTTTTGAGGTTGTTGTTGAATTTGTTGCCGCTTTTCAATGTTGAGGTTGTTGTTGAATTTGGTGGTATTTTTCAATGTTGAGGTTGTTGTTGAATTTGTTGGTGTCTTTCAATATTGAGGGTGTTGTTGAATATCTTGGTGTTTTTCAATGTTGAGGTCGTTGTTGAATTCGTTGGCGTTTTTTAATGTTGAGATTGTTCTTGAACTTGTTGCTTATTTTCAATGTTGAGGTCATTGTTGAATTGTTGGTGTCTTTCAATATTGAGGATGTTGTTGGATTTGTTGGTATTATCAATGTTATTTTTTGAACTTTTCTGTATTTTTCAATGTTGATATTGTTGTTGAATTTGTTGGTATTTTTCAATGTTGAGGTTGTTATTGAACTTGTTGGTGTCTTTCAATATTGAAGATGTTGTTGAATTTGTTGTTGTTATCAATGATACTTTTTGAATTTTTCTGTGTTTTTCAATGTTGAGGTTGTTGTTGAATTTGTTGGTATTATTCAATGTTGAGGTTGTTGTTGAATTCGTTGGTGATTTTCAATGTTGAAGTTGTTGTTGAACTGTTGGTGTGTTTCAATATTGAGGTTGTTGTTGAATTTGTTGGTGTTTTTCATTGTTGACGTTGTTGTTGAATTTCTTGGTGATTATTAGAATTGAGGATTTTTTTGAAATTGTTGGCGTTTTTCAATGTTGAGATTGTTGTTGTATTTTTCGCTGATTTGCAATTGTGAGGTCGTTGTTGAAATTGTTGGTGTCTTTTAATATTGAGGTTGTTGTTGAATTTGTTGGTGTTTTTCAATGTTGAGGATGTTGTTGAATTTGTTGCTGTTTTTCAATGTTGAGGTTGTTGTTGAATTTTTTGGAGTTTTTCATTGTTTAGGTTGTTGTTGAATTTGTGGGCGATTTTCAATGTTGAGGTTGTTGAATTTGTTAGTGTTTTTCAATGTTGAGGTTTTTGAATTTGTTGGTGTTTTTCAATGTTGAGGTTGTTGTTGAGTTTGTTGGTGATTTTCAATGTTGAATTTGTTGTTAAATTTGTTGGTGTTATGAATGTTATTTTTTGAACTTTTTTGTATTTTTCAATGTTGACGTTTTTGTTGAATTTGTTGGTATTTTTCAATGTTGATGTTCTTGTTGAATTTGTTGGTGTTTTGCATTGTTGAGGTTGTTGTTGAATTTGTTGCCGCTTTAAAATGTTGAGATTGTTTTTGCATTTTTCGCTGATTTGCTATGTTGAGGTCGTTGTTGAAATTGTTGGTGTCTTTTAATATTGAGGTTGTAGTTGAATTTGTTGGTGTTTTTCAATGTTGAGGTTGTCGTTGAATTTGTTGGTGATTTTCAATATTGAGGTTGTTGTTAAATTTGTTGGTGTTATGAATGTTATTTTTTGAACTTTTTTGTATTTTTCAATGTTGAGGTTGTTGTTGAATTTGTTATTATTTTTCAATGTTGATGTTATTGTTGAATTTGTTGCCGCTTTTCAATGTTGAGGTTGCTGTTGAATTTGGTGGTATATTTCAATGTTGATGTTGTTGTTGAATTTGTTGGTGTTTTTCATTGTTGAGGTTTTTGTTGAATTTGTTGGTGATTTTCAGTGTTGAGGTTGTTGAATTTATTGATGTTTTTCAATGTTGAGGTTGTTGAATTTGTTGGTGTTTTTCAATGTTGAGGTTGTTGTAGAATTTGTTAGTGTAATCAATGTTATTTTTTGAACTTTTTATATTTTTCAATGTTGAGGTTGTTGTTGAATTTGTGGTTGATTTTCAATATTGAGTTTGTTGTTGAATTTGTTGGTATTATCAATGTTATTTTTTGAACTTTTATATATTTTTCAATGTTGAGTTTGTTGTTGAATTTGTTGTTGTTATCAATGTTTTTTTAGAACTTTTTCTCTTTTAAAAGTTGAGTTTGTTTTTGAATTTGTTGGTGTTTTTCAATGTTGAGGTTGTTGTTGAATTTGTTTTTGATTTTCAATATTGAGTTTGTTGTTGAATTTGTTGGTGTTATCAATGATATTTTTTGAACTTTTTTCTATTTTTCAATGTTGTGGTTTTTGTTGAATTTTTTGGTTTTATCAATGTTATTTTGAACTTTTTATCTTCTTTTAAAAGTTGAGGTTCTTGTTGAATTTGTTAGTATTTTTCATTGTTGCGGTTGTTGTTTAATTTTCTGGTGTTTTTCATTGTTGAGGTTGTTGAAGTGTTGGTGATTTTCAATGTTGAGATTTTTGTTGAATTTGTTGGTGTTTTTCATTGTTGAGGTTTTTGTTGAATTTTCTGGCGTTTTTCAATGTTGGGGTTGTTCAATTTGCTGGTGATTTTCAACATTGAGGTTGTTGATGAATATGTTGGTTTTATCAATGTTCGTTTTTGAACTTTTTTGCATTTTTGTAAGTTGAGATTGTTGTTGAATTTGTTGGTATTTTTTCAATGTTGAGCTTGTTCTTGAATTTGTAGGTTTTGTTCAATGTTTAGGTTGTTGTTGAATTTGTTGGCGTTTATCAATGTTTAGGTTGTTGTTGAATTTGTTGTTGATTTTCAATATTGATGTTGTTGAATTTCTTGGTGATTTTCAATGTTGAGGTTGTTGTTGAATTTGTTGGCGTCTTTCAATATTGAGGTTGTTGTTGAATTTGTAGGCGTCTGTCAATGTTCACTTTGTTGTTGAATTTCTTGCAGTTATCAATGTTTTTTTTGAACTTTTTCTCTTCTTTTAAAAGTTGTAGTTGTTGTTGAATTTGTTGGTGTTTTTCAATGTTGAGCTTTTTGTTACATTTGTAGGCTTTTTCCATTGTTGATGTTGTTGTTGAATTTGTTGGTGTTTTTCAATGTTGAGGTTGATGTTGAATTTGTTGGCGTCTTTCAATATTGAGGTTGTTGTTGAATTTGTAGGCGTCTGTCAATGTTCACTTTGTTGTTGAATTTCTTGCAGTTATCAATGTTTTTTTTGAACTTTTTCTCTTCTTTTAAAAGTTGTAGTTTTGAAGTTGTTGAATTTGTTGGTGTTTTTCAATGTTGAGCTTTTTGTTACATTTGTAGGCTTTTTCCATTGTTGATGTTGTTGTTGAATTTGTTGGTGTTTTTCAATGTTGAGGTTGATGTTGAATTTGTTGCTATTTTTCAATGTTGAGGTTGTTGTTGAATTTTTTGGTATTTTTCAATGTTGAGGTTGCTGTTGAATTTGTTGGTGTTTTTCACTGTTGAGGTAGTTGTTGAATTTGTTGCTGTTTTTCAATGTTGTGGTTTGTGTTGAATTTGTTCGTGTTTTTCTTTGTTGATGTTTTTGTTGAACTTGTTGGTGTTTTTCATTGTTGAGGTTGTTTTTAAAATTTTTGCTGTTTTTCAATGTTGAGGTTGTTGTTGAATTTGTAAGTGTTTTTCATTGTTGAAGTTTTTGTTGAATTTGGTGGTGTATTTCATTGATGAGGTTGTTTTTTAATTTGTTGGTGATTTTCAATGTTGAGGTTGTTGAATTTCTTGTTTTTTTCAATGTTGAGGTTGTTGAATTTGTTGGTGATTTTGAATTTTGAGGTTGTTGTTGAATTTGTTGGTGATTTTCAATCTTTAAGTTGATGTTGAATTTGTTGTTGATTTTCAACATTGAATTTGTTGTTGAATTTGTTGGTGTTATCAATGTTATTTTTGAACTTTTTTGTATTTTTCAATGTTGAGGTTGTTGTTGAATTTATTGGTGTTATCAACGTAAATTTTTGAACGTTTTTATATTTTTCAATTTTGAGGTTGTTGTAGAATTTGTTGGCACTTATCAATGTTGAGGTTGTTGTTGAAATTGTTGGTGATTTTCAGTGTTGAGGTTGTTGTTGAATTTGTTGGTGTCTTTCAATATTGAGGTTGTTGTTGAATATGTTGGCGTCTTTCAATGTTGACGTTGTTGTGGAATTTGTTGGTGATTTTCAATATTGAGGTTGTTGTTAAAGTTGTTGGTGTTATGAATGTTATTTTTTGAACTTTTTTGTATTTTTCAATGTTGAGCTTGTTGTTGAATTTGTTGGTATTTTTCAATGTTGAGGTTCTTGTTGAATTTGTTGGTGTTTTTCATTTTTGAGGTTGTTGTTGAATTTGTTGCCGCTTTTCAATGTTGAGGTTGTTGTTGAATTTGGTGGTATTTTTCAATGTTGAGGTTGTTGTTGAATTTGTTGGTGTCTTTCAATATTGAGGGTGTTGTTGAATATCTTGGTGTTTTTCAATGTTGAGGTCGTTGTTGAATTCGTTGGCGTTTTTTAATGTTGAGATTGTTCTTGAACTTGTTGCTGATTTTCAATGTTGAGGTCATTGTTGAATTGTTGGTGTCTTTCAATATTGAGGATGTTGTTGGATTTGTTGGTATTATCAATGTTATTTTTTGAACTTTTCTGTATTTTTCAATGTTGATATTGTTGTTGAATTTGTTGGTATTTTTCAATGTTGAGGTTGTTATTGAACTTGTTGGTGTCTTTCAATATTGAAGATGTTGTTGAATTTGTTGTTGTTATCAATGATACTTTTTGAATTTTTCTGTGTTTTTCAATGTTGAGGTTGTTGTTGAATTTGTTGGTATTATTCAATGTTGAGGTTGTTGTTGAATTCGTTGGTGATTTTCAATGTTGAAGTTGTTGTTGAACTGTTGGTGTGTTTCAATATTGAGGTTGTTGTTGAATTTGTTGGTGTTTTTCATTGTTGACGTTGTTGTTGAATTTCTTGGTGATTATTAGAATTGAGGATTTTTTTGAAATTGTTGGCGTTTTTCAATGTTGAGATTGTTGTTGTATTTTTCGCTGATTTGCAATTGTGAGGTCGTTGTTGAAATTGTTGGTGTCTTTTAATATTGAGGTTGTTGTTGAATTTGTTGGTGTTTTTCAATGTTGAGGATGTTGTTGAATTTGTTGGCGTTTTTCAATGTTGAGATTGTTCTTGAATTTGATGCTGATTTTCAATGTTGAGGTCATTGTTGAACTTTTTGGTGTCTTTCAATATTGAGGATGTTGTTGAATTTGTTGGTATTATCAATGTCATTTTTTGAACTTTTCTGTATTTTTCAATGTTGTTGTTGTTGAATTTGTTGGCATTTTTCAATGTTGAGTTTGTTATTGAAATTGTTGGTGTCTTTCAATATTGAGGATGTGGTTGAATTTGTTGGTGTTATCAATGTTATTTTTTGAACTTTTCTGTGTTTTTCAATTTTGAGGTTGTTGTTGAATTTGTTTGTATTTTTCAATGTTGAGTTTGTTGTTGAATTTGTTGGTGATTTTCAATGTTGAGGTTGTTGTTGAATTTGTTAGTGTCTTTCAATATTGAGGTTGTTGTTGAATTTGTTGGTGTTTTTTAGAATCGAGGATTTTGTTGAAATTGTTGGCGTTTCTCAATATTGAGATTGTTGTTGTATTTTTCGCTGATTTGCGAAGTTGAGGTCGTTGTTGAAATTGTTGGTGTCTTTTAATATTGAGGTTGTTGTTGAATTTGTTGTTGATTTTCAATATTGAGGTTGTTGTTCAATTTGTTGGTGTTATCAATGTTATTTATTGAACTTTTTTGTATTTTTCAATGTTGAGGTTGTTGTTGAATTTGTTGGTATTTTTAAATGTTGAGGTTGTAGTTGAATTTGTTGGTGTATTTCAATATTGAGGTTGTTGTTGAATTTGTTGGTGTTTTTCAATGTTGAGGTTGTGTTTGAATTTCTTGGTGATTTTTAGAATTGAGGATTTTGTTGAAATTGTTGACGTTTTTCAATGTTGAGATTGTTTTTGCATTTTTCGCTGATTTGCAATGTTGAGGTTGTTGTTGAAATTGTTGTTGTCTTTTAATATTGAGGTTGTAGTTGAATTTGTTGGTGTTTTTCAATGTTGAGGTTGTTGTTGAATTTGTTGGTGATTTTCAATATTGAGGTTGTTGTTAAATTTGTTGGTGTTATGAATGTTATTTTTTGAACTTTTTTGTATTTTTCAATGTTGAGGTTGTTGTTGAATTTGTTGGTATTTTTCAATGTTGATGTTCTTGTTGAATTTGTTGGAGTTTTTCATTGTTGAGGTTGTTGTTGAATTTGTTGCCGCTTTTCAATGTTGAGGTTGTTGTTGAATTTGGTGGTATTTTTCAATGTTGAGGTTGTTGTTGAATTTGTTGGTATTTTTCAATGTTGATGTTCTTGTTGAATTTGTTGGAGTTTTTCATTGTTGAAGTTGTTGATGAATTTGTTGCCGCTTTTCAGTGTTGAGGTTGTTGTTGAATTTGGTGGTATTTTTCAATGTTGAGGTTGTTGTTGAATTTGTTGGTATTTTTCATTGTTGAGGTTTTTGTTGAATTTGTTGGTGTTATCAATGTTTTTTGTTGAACTTATTTGTATTGTTAAAATTAATGTTGTTGTTGAATTTGTTGGTATTTTTCAATGTTGCGGTTGTTGATGAATTTGTTGGTGTCTTTCAATATTGAGGTTGTTGTTGAATATCTTGGTGTTTTTCAATGTTGAGGTTTTTGTTGAATTTGTTGCCGTTTTTTAATGTTGAGATTGTTCTTGAATTTGTTGCTGATTTTCAATGTTGAGGTCATTTTCGAACTTGTTGGAGACTTTCAATATTGAGGATGTTGTTGAATTTGTTGGTATTATCAATGTTATTTTTTGAACTTTTCTGTATGTTTCAACGTTGATGTTGTTGTTGAATTTGTTGGTATTTTTCAATGTTGAGGTTGTTATTGAACTTGTTGGTGTCTTTCAATACTGAGGTTGTTGTTGAATTTGTTGGTGTTTTTCAATGTTGAGGTTGTTGTTGAATTTCTTGGTGATTTTTAGAATTGAGGATGTTGTTGAAATTGTTGGCGTTTTTCAATGTTGAGATTTTTGCTGTATTTTTCGCTGATTTGCAATGTTGAGGTCGTTGTTGAAATTGTTGGTGTCTTTTAATATTGAGGTTCTTGTTGAATTTGTTGGTGTTTTTCAATGTTGAGGTTGTTGTTGCATTTTTGGTGATTTTCAATATTGAGGTTGTCGTTTTATTTTTTGCTGTTATCAATGTTATTTTTTGAACTTTTATGTATTTTTCAATGTTGAAGTTGTTGTTGAATTTGTTGGTATTTTTCAATGTTGAGGTTGTTGATGAATTTGTTGGTGTTATCAATGTTTTTTGTTGAACTTGTTTGTATTGTTAATGTTAAGGTTGTTGTTGAATTTGTTGGTGTTTTTCAATGTTGAGGTTGTTGTTGAATTTGTTGGTGTCATTTAATATTGAGGTTGTTGTTGAATTTCTTGGTGTTTTTCAATGTTGTGGTTGTTGTTGAATTTGTTGGTGTTTTTCATTGTTGAGGTTTTTGTTGAATTTATTGGTGTTATCTATGTTTTTTTTGAACTTTTTCTCTTCTTTTAAAAGTTGAGGTTGTTGTTGAATTTGTTGGTGATTTTCAATGATGAGGTTGTTGTTGAATGTGTTGGTCATTTTCAAATTTGAGGTTGTTGTTGAAGTTGTTGGCGTTTTTCAATGTTGAGATTGTTGTTGAATTTGTTGCTGATTTTCAATGTTGAGGTCCTTGTTGACCCTTTTGGTGTCTTTCAATATTATGGATGTGGTTGTATTTGTTGGTGTTATCAATGTTATTTTTTGAACATTTCTTTAGTTTTCAATTGGAGGATGTTGCTGAATTTGTTGGCGTTTTTCAATTTTGAGGTTGTTGTTGAATTTGTTGATGATATTAAATATTGACGTTGTTGAATTTGTTGGTGAATATCAATGTTGAGGATGTTGTTGTATTTGTTGGTGTCTTTCAATATTAAGGTTGTTGTTGAATTTGTTGCTGTTTTTCAATGTTGAGGTTGCTGTTGAATTTCTTGGTGGTTTTTAGAAATGAGAATTTTGTTGAAATTGTTGACGTTTTTCAATGTTGAGATTGTTTTTGCATTTTTCGCTGATTTGCAATGTTGAGGTCGTTGTTGAAATTGTTGGTGTCTTTTAATATTGAGGTTGTAGTTGAATTTGTTTGTGTTTTTCAATGTTGAGGTTGTTGTTGAATTTGTTGGTGATTTTCAATATTGTGGTTGTTGTTAAATTTGTTTATGTTATGAATGTTATTTTTTGAACTTTTTTGTATTTTTCAATGTTGAGCTTGTTGTTGAATTTGTTGGTATTTTTCAATGTTGAGGTTCTTGTTGAATTTGTTGGTGTTTATCATTGTTGAGGTTGTTGTTGAATTTGTTGCCGCTTTTCAATGTTGAGGTTGTTGTTGAATTTGTTGGTGTTTTTCATTGTTGAGGTTTTTGTTGAATTTGTTGGTGTTTTCAATGTTTTCTGTTGAACTTATTTGTATTGTTAAAATTAAGGTTGTTGTTGAATTTGTTGGTGTTTTTCAATGTTGAGGTTGTTGATGAATTTGTTGGTGTCTTTCAATATTGAGGTTGTTGCTGAATTTCTTGGTGTTTTTCAATGTTGAGGTTTTTGTTGAATTTGTTGCTGATTTTCAATGTTGAGGTCATTTTTGAACTTGTTGGCGTCTTTCAATATTGAGGATGTTGTTGAATTTGTTGTTATTATCAATGTTATTTTTTGAACTTTTCTGTATTTTTCAATGTTGATGTTGTTGTCGAATTTGTTGGTATTTTTCAATGTTGAGGTTGTTATTGAAATTGTTGGTGTCTTTCAATATTGAGGTTGTTGTTGAATTTGTTGGTGTTTTTCAATGTTGAGGTTGTTGTTGAATTTCTTGGTGATTTTTAAAATTGAGGATGTTGTTGAAATTGTTGGCGTTTTTCAATGTTGAGATTGTTCCTGTATTTTTCGTTGATTTGCAATGTTGAGGTCGTTGTTGAAATTGCTGGTGTCTTTTAATATTGAGGTTGTTGTTGAATTTGTTGGTGTTTTTCAATGTTGAGGTTGTTGTTGAATTTTTTGGTGATTTTCAATATTGAGGTTGTCGTTGAATTTGTTGCTGTTATCAATGTTATTTTTTGAACTTTTATGTATTTTTCAATGCTGAGGTTGTTTTTGAATTTGTTGGTGTTTTTCAATGTTGAGGTTCTTGTTGAATTTGTTGGTGTTTTTCATTGTTGAGGTTGTTGTTGAATTTGTAGCCGCTTTTCAATGTTGAGGTTGTTATTGAATTTGTTGGTGTTTTTCATTGTTGAGGTTTTTGTTGAATTTGTTGGTGTTATCAATGTTTTTTGTTGAACTTGTTTGTTTTGTTAAAATTAAGGTTGTTGTTGAATTTGTTGTTGTTTTTTCAATGTTGAGGTTGTTGTTGAATTTGTTGGTGTCATTCAATATTGAGGTTGTTGTTGAATTTCTTCGTGTTTTTCAATGTTGTGGTTGTTGTTGAATTTGTAGGTGTTTTTCATTCTTGTGGTTTTTGTTGAATTTGTTGGTGTTATCTATGTTTTTTTTGAACTTTTTCTCTTCTTTTAAAAGTTGAGATTGTTGTTGAATTTGTTGGTGATTTTCAATGATGATGTTGGTGTTGAATGTGTTGGTGATCTTCAAATTTGAGGTTGTTGTTGAAGTTGTCGGCATTTTTCAATGTTGAGGTTGTTGTTGAATTTGTTGCTGATTTTCAATGTTGAGGTGCTTGTTTACCCTTTTGGTGTCTTTCAATTGGAGGATGTTGTTGAATTTGTTGGAGATTTTCAATATTGTGGTTGTTGTTGAATTTGTTGGCGTTTTTCAATGTTGAGGTTGCTGTTGAATTTCTTGGTGGTTTTTAGAAATGAGAATTTTGTTGAAATTGTTGATGTTTTTCAATGTTGAGATTGTTTTTGCATTTTTCGCTGATTTGCAATGTTGAGGTCGTTGTTGAAATTGTTGGTGTCTTTTAATATTGAGGTTGTAGTTGAATTTGTTTGTGTTTTTCAATGTTGAGGTTGTTGTTGAATTTGTTGGTGATTTTCAATATTGTGGTTGTTGTTAAATTTGTTTATGTTATGAATGTTATTTTTTGAACTTTTTTGTATTTTTCAATGTTGAGCTTGTTGTTGAATTTGTTGGTATTTTTCAATGTTGAGGTTCTTGTTGAATTTGTTGGTGTTTATCATTGTTGAGGTTGTTGTTGAATTGTTGCCGCTTTTCAATGTTGAGGTTGTTGTTGAATTTGTTGGTGTTTTTCATTGTTGAGGTTTTTGTTGAATTTGTTGGTGTTTTCAATGTTTTCTGTTGAACTTATTTGTATTGTTAAAATTAAGGTTGTTGTTGAATTTGTTGGTGTTTTTCAATGTTGAGGTTGTTGATGAATTTGTTGGTGTCTTTCAATATTGAGGTTGTTGCTGAATTTCTTGGTGTTTTTCAATGTTGAGGTTTTTGTTGAATTTGTTGCTGATTTTCAATGTTGAGGTCATTTTTGAACTTGTTGGCGTCTTTCAATATTGAGGATGTTGTTGAATTTGTTGTTATTATCAATGTTATTTTTTGAACTTTTCTGTATTTTTCAATGTTGATGTTGTTGTCGAATTTGTTGGTATTTTTCAATGTTGAGGTTGTTATTGAAATTGTTGGTGTCTTTCAATATTGAGGTTGTTGTTGAATTTCTTGGTGATTTTTAAAATTGAGGATGTTGTTGAAATTGTTGGCGTTTTTCAATGTTGAGATTGTTCCTGTATTTTTCGTTGATTTGCAATGTTGAGGTCGTTGTTGAAATTGCTGGTGTCTTTTAATATTGAGGTTGTTGTTGAATTTGTTGGTGTTTTTCAATGTTGAGGTTGTTGTTGAACTTTTTGGTGATTTTCAATATTGAGGTTGTCGTTGAATTTGTTGCTGTTATCAATGTTATTTTTTGAACTTTTATGTATTTTTCAATGCTGAGGTTGTTTTTGAATTTGTTGGTGTTTTTCAATGTTGAGGTTCTTGTTGAATTTGTTGGTGTTTTTCATTGTTGAGGTTGTTG
Source organism: Cetorhinus maximus (assembly GCF_964194155.1). Lineage (NCBI taxonomy): Eukaryota > Metazoa > Chordata > Chondrichthyes > Lamniformes > Cetorhinidae > Cetorhinus > Cetorhinus maximus. The sequence continues at coordinate 274,704 of NW_027596382.1, forward strand.
TTGAATTTGTAGCCGCTTTTCAATGTTGAGGTTGTTATTGAATTTGTTGGTGTTTTTCATTGTTGAGGTTTTTGTTGAATTTGTTGGTGTTATCAATGTTTTTTGTTGAACTTGTTTGTTTTGTTAAAATTAAGGTTGTTGTTGAATTTGTTGTTGTTTTTTCAATGTTGAGGTTGTTGTTGAATTTGTTGGTGTCATTCAATATTGAGGTTGTTGTTGAATTTCTTCGTGTTTTTCAATGTTGTGGTTGTTGTTGAATTTGTAGGTGTTTTTCATTCTTGTGGTTTTTGTTGAATTTGTTGGTGTTATCTATGTTTTTTTTGAACTTTTTCTCTTCTTTTAAAAGTTGAGATTGTTGTTGAATTTGTTGGTGATTTTCAATGATGATGTTGGTGTTGAATGTGTTGGTGATCTTCAAATTTGAGGTTGTTGTTGAAGTTGTCGGCATTTTTCAATGTTGAGGTTGTTGTTGAATTTGTTGCTGATTTTCAATGTTGAGGTGCTTGTATACCCTTTTGGTGTCTTTCAATATTGTGGATGTGGTTGTATTTGTTGGTGTTATCAATGTTATTTTTTGAACATTTCTTTATCTTTCAATTGGAGGATGTTGTTGAATTTGTTGGAGATTTTCAATATTGTGGTTGTTGTTGAATTTGTTGGCGTTTTTCAATGTTGAGGATGTTGTTGAATTTGTTGGTGTCTTTCAATATTGAGGTTGTTGTTGAATTTGTTGCTGTTTTTCAAAGTTGAGGTTGCTGTTGAATTTCTTGGTGATTTTTAGAAATTAGAATTTTGTTGAAATTGTTGGTGTTTTTCAATGTTGAGGTTGTTGTTGAATTATTTGTTGATTTTTATATTGAGGTTGTTGTTCAATTTGTTGGTGTTATCAATGTTAATTTTTGAACTTTTTTGTATTTTTCAATGTTGAGGATATTGTTGAATTTGTTGGTATTTTTCAATGTTGAGGTTCTTGTTGAATTTGTTGGTGTTTCTCATTGTAGAGGTTGTTGTTGAATTTGTTGCCGCTTTTCAATGTTGAGGTTGTTGTTGAATTTTTGTATTTTTTGTATTTTTCAATGCTGAGGTTGTTGTTGAATTTGTTGGTGTTATCAATGACTTTATTCCAACTTTTTCTCTTCGTTTAAAATTTGAGGTTGTTGTTGAATTTGTTGGTGCTTTTCATTTTTGAGGTTGTTGTTGAAATTGTTGGTGTTATCAATGTTTTTTGTTGAACTTGTTTGTATTTTTAAAAGGTAAAGTTGTTGTTGAATTTATTGGTGTTTTCAATGTTAAGGTTGTTGTTGAATTTGTTGGTGATATTCAATATTGACGTTGTTGTTGAATTTGTTGGTGTTTTTCAATGTTGAGGTTGTTGATGTGTTTGTTGGTGGTTTTCAATATTGAGGTTGTTGTTGAATTTGTTGGTGTTATCAATGTTATTTTTTTGAAATTTTCTGCATTTTTCAATGTTGAGGTTGATGTTGAATTTGTTGGTATTTATCAATGTTGAGGTTGTTGTTGATTTTGTTGGTGTTTTTCATTGTTGAGGTTGTTGTTGAATTTGTTGCTGTTTTTCAATGTAGAGGTTGTTGTTGAATTTGTTGGTGATTTTCAATGTTGAGGTTGTTGTTGAATTTGTTGCTGATTTTCTATATTGAGTTTGTTGTTGAATTCGTTGGTGTTATCCATGTTATTTTTAGAAATTTTTTGTATTTTTCAATGTTGAGGGTATTGTTGAATTTGTTGCTTTTATCAATGTTGAGGTTGTTCAATTTGTTGGTGATTTTCAATATTGAGGTTGTTGTTGAATTTGCTGGTGTTTTTCATTGTTGTTGTTGAATTTGTTGTTGATTTTCAATGTCGAGTTTGTTGTTGAATTTGATGGTGTTATCAATATTATTTTTTGAACTTTTTTTTATTTTTCAATGTTGAGGTTGTTGCTGAATTTGTTGGTGTTATCAATGTTGTTTTCTGATCTTTTTTGTAGTTGTCAATGTTGAGGTTGTTGTTCAATTTGTTTGTGTTATCAATGTTATTTTTTGAACTTTTTTGTATTTTTCAATGTTGAGGTTGTTGTTGAATTTGTTGGTTTTATCAATGTTGAGGTTGTTTAATTTGTTGTGATTTTCAATACTGAGGTTGTTGTTGAATTTGTTGTTGATTTTCAATATCGAGTTTGTTGTTGAATTTGATGGTGTTGTCAATATTATTTTTTGAACTTTTTTTTATTTTTCAAAGTTGAGGTTGTTGCTGAATTTGTACGTGTTATCAATGTCATTTTTCGAACTTTTTCGTATTTTTCAATGTTGAGGATGTTGTTGAATTTGTTGGTGTTATCAATGTTTTTTTTGAACTTTTTCTCATCTTTTATAAGTTGTGGTTGTTGAATTAGTTGGAATTTTTCATTGTTGATGTTGTTGTTGAATTTGTAGGTGTTTTTCATTGTCGAGGTTGATGTTGAATTTGTTGGTGTTTTTCAATGTTGAGGTTGTTGTTGAATTTGTTGCCGTTTTTCATTGATGATGTTGTTGTTGAATTTGTTGGTGTTTTTCAATGTTGAGGTTGTTGTTGAACTTGTTGCTGTTATCAATGTTATTTTTTGAACATTTATTGTATTTTTGAAAGTTGAGCTTGTTGTTGAATTTGTCTTTTATTCAATGTTGAGGTTGTTGAATTTGATGGTGTTTTTCAATGTTGAAGTTGTTGTTGAGTTTAATGTTGTTTTTTTAATGTTGAGGTTGTTGTTGAATTTATTGGTGTTTTTCTATGTTGATTTTGTTGAATTTGTTGGTGATTTTCAATGTTGAGGTTGTTCTTGAATTTGTTGGTGTTACGAATGTTATTATTAGAACGTTTTAGTATTTTTGAAAGTTGCGCTGGTTGTTGAATTTGTTGGTGTTTTTCAATGTTGAGGTTGCTGTTGAATTTGTTGGTGATTTTTAATGTTGAGGTTGTTGTTGAATTTGTTGGTGTTATCAACGTTTTTTGTTAAAATTGTTTGTATTTTCAATAGTTAAGGTTATTGTAGAATTTGTTGGTGTTTTTCAATGTTGAGCTTGTTCAATTTGATGGTGATATTCAATGTTGAGGTTGTTGTTGAACTTCTTGGTTTTATGAATGTTCTTTTTTGAACTTTTTCTCTTCTTTTAAAAGTTGAGGTTGTTGTTGAATTTGTTGGTGTTGTTCAATGTTGAGGTTGTTGTTGAGTTTGTTGGTGTTATCAATGTTCTTTTTTGAACTTTTTCACTTCTTTAAAAAGTTGAGGTTGTTGTTGAATTTGTTGCTGTTTTTCAATGTTGAGGTTGTTGTTGAATTTGTTGTTGATTTTCAATATCGAGTGTGTTGATGAATTTGATGGTGTTTTCAATATTATTTTTTGAACTTTTTTTTATTTTTCAATGTTGAGGTTGATGCTGAATTTGTTTGTGTTATCAATTTTATTTTACGAACTTTTCTGTATTTTTCAATGTTGAGGTTGTTGTTTAATTTGTTGCTGTTATCAATGTTTTTTTTGAACTTTTTACCATCTTTTAAAAGTTGAGGTTGTTGTTGAATTTATTGGTGATTTTCAATGTTGAGCTTGTTGTTGAATTTGTAGGTTTTTTCAATGTTGAGGTTTTTGTTGAAATTGTTGATGTATTTCAATGTTGAGGTTGTTGTTGAATTTATTGTTGATTTTCAATATTGAGTTTGTTGTTGAATTTTTTGGTCATATCAATGTTATTTTTTGAAATTTTTTGTATTTTTCAATGCTGAGGTTGTTGTTGAATTTGTTGGTGTTATAAATGTTTTTTTTGAACGTTTGCTCTTCTTTTAAAAGTCGAGGTTGTTTTTGAATTTGTTGTTATTTTTCAATGTTGCGGTTGTTGAATTTATTGGTGTTTTTCATTGTTGAGGTTGTTGTTGAAATGGTAGGTATTTTTGAATGTTGAGGTTGTTGTTGTATTTGTTGTTGTTTTTCATTGTTGAGGTTGTAGTTGAATTTGTTGGTTTTTTCAATGTTGAGGATTTTGTTGAATTTGTTGCTGTTATCAATGTTATTTTTTGAACATTTATTGTATTTTTGAAAGTTGAGCTTGTTGTTGAATTTGTTGGTTTTTTTCAATGTTGAGATTGTTGTTGTATTTCTTGGTGTTTTTCAATGTTGAGGTTGTTGTTGAATTTATTCGTGTTTTTCAATGTTGAGGTTGTTGTTGAATTTATTGGTGTTTTTCAGTGTTATTTTTTTAACTTTTCTGTATTTTTCAATGTTGAGGTTGTTGTTGAATTTGTTGGTGTTTTTCAATTGTTGCGATTGTTGAATTTTTTGGTGTTTTTCATTGTTGAGGATTTGAAGTTGTTGGTGTTATACAATGTTGAGGTTGTTATTGAATTTGTTTTTGTTTTTCATTGTTGAGGTTGTTGTTGAATTTGTTGGTCTTTTTCAATGTTGCAGTTGTTGTTGAATGTTTTGGTGTTTTTCATTGTTGAGGTTGTTGTTGAATTTGTGGGTTTATTTCAATGTTGAAGTTGTTGTTGAATTTGTTGGTGATTTTCACTATTGAGGTTCTTGCTAAATTTGTTAGCGTTTTTCAATGTTGGGGATGTTGTTGAATTTTTTGGTTATTTTCAATATTGAAGTTGTTGAATTTTTTGGGTGATTTTCCATTTTGAGGTTGTTGTTGAACTTGTTGTTGTCTTTCAATATTGAGGTTGTTGTTGACTTTGTTGGTGTTTTTCAATGTTGATGTTGTTGTTGAATTTGTTGGTGACTTTCAATATTGAGGTTGTTGTTGAATTTGTAGGCGTTTTTCAATGTTGAGGTTGTTGTTGAATTTGTTGGTGTTATCAATGTTTTTTTTGCAATTTTTCTCTTCTTTTAAAAGTTGAGGTTGTTGTTGAATTTGTTTTTGTTTTTCAATGTTGATGTTTTTGTTGTATTTGTTGGTGATTATCAATATTGAGGTTGTTGATCAAGTTGTTGGCGTTTTTCAATGTTGAGGTTGATGTTGAATCTGCTTGTGATTTTCAATATTGATGTTGTTCATTTTGTAGGTGATTTTGAATGTTGAGGTTGATGTTGAATTTGTTGATGTCTTTCAATTTTGTGGGTGTGATTCAATTAGCTGGTGTTTTTCATTGTTGAGGTTGTAGTTGAAGTTGTTGGTGTTATTAATATTTTTTGAACTTTTTCTCGTCTTTAAGAGTTGAGGTTGTTGTGCATTTGTTGGTGTTTTTTAATGTTGAGCTTGTTGTTGAAATTGTAGGTTTTTTTCAATGTTGACGTTGTTGTTGAAATTGTAGGTGTTTTTCAATGTTGAGTTTGTTGTTGAATTTGTTGTTATTTTTCAATATTGAGTTTTCTGTTGAATTTGTTGGTGTTATCAATGCTATTTTTTGAACTTTTTGTATTTTTCAACTTTGAGGTTGTTGTTGAATTTGTTGGTGTTATCAAAGTTATTTTTTTAACTTTACTGTATTTTTCAATGTAGAGGTTGTTGTTGAATTTGTTGGTGTTATCAATGTTTTTTATGAAATTTTTCTCTTCCTTTTAAAGTTGAGATTGTTGTTGAATTTGTTGGTATTTTTCAATGTTGCGATAGTTGAGTTTTTTGGTCTTTTTCATTGTTGAGGTTGTTGAAGATGTTGGTGTTTTTCAATGTTGAGGTTGTTATTGAATTTGTTGGTGTTTTTCATTGTTGAGGTTGTTGTTGAATTTGTTGGTGTTTTTCAATGTTGCAGTTGTTGTTGAATGTTTTTGCTGTTTTCCATTGTTGAGGTTTTTGAATTTGTGGGTTTATTGCAATGATGAGGTTGTTTTTGAACTTGTTGGTGATTATCAACATTGAGGTTCTTGTTGAATTTGTTGGCGTTTTTCAATGTTGAGGTTGTTGTTGAATTTTTTGGGTGATTTTCAATTTTTATGTTGTTGTTGAATATGTTGGTGTCTTTCAATATTGAGGTTGTTGTTGAAATTGTTGGTGTTATCAATGTTATTTTTCGAACTTTTCTGTATCTTTCAATGTTGAGGTTGACGTTGAATTGGTTGGTGTTTTTCATTGTTGAGGTCGTTGTTGAATTTGTTGCTTTTTTTCAATGTTGAGGTTGTTGTTGAATTTTTTGCTGATTTTCATTGTTGAAGTTGGACTTGACTTTGTTGGCTGTTTTCAATGTTGAGGTTGTTGTTGAATTTTTGGCTGATTTTCAATATTGAGGATCTTGTTGAATTTCTTGTCGTTTTTCAATGTTGATGTTGTTGTTGAATTTGTTGGTGATTTTCAATATTGAACTTGTTGAATTTGTTGGGTGATTTTAAATGTTGAGATTGTTGTTGAATTTGTTGGATTCTTTCAATATTGAGGTTGTTGTTGAATTTGTTGGTGTTTTTCAATGTTGAGGTTGTTGTTGAATTTGTGGTGACATTCAATATTGAGGTTGTTGTTGAATTTGTTGGCGTTTTTCCATCTTGAGGTTGTTGTACAATTTGTTGGTTTCTTTCAATATTGAGGTTGTTGTTTAATTTGTTGGCGTTTTTCAATGTTGAGGTTGTTGTTGAATTTGATGGTGATTTTCAATATTTGGTTTGTTGTTGAATTTGTTGGTGTTTTTCAATGTTGAGGTTGTTGTTGAATTTGATGGTTATTTTCAAGATTGATGTTGTTGAATTTGTTGGTGATTTTGAATGTTGAGGTTGTTGATGAATTTGTTGGTGTTTTCAATATTGAGGTTGTTGTTGAATTTGTTGGTGTTATCAATGTTTTCTTTGAACTTTTTCTTATCTTTTAAACGTTGTGGTTGTTGTTTAAATTTGTTGATGTTTTTCAATGTTGAGCTTGTTGTTGAATTTGCAGGATTCTTTCAATGTTGAGGTTGTTGTTGAATTTTTTGGTGTTTTTCAATGTTGAGGTTGTTGTTGAATTTGTTTGTGTTATCAATGTTATTTTTTGAACTTTTCTGTATCTTTCACTGTTGAGGTTGTTGTTGAATTTGTTGGTGTTTTTCATTGTTATGGTTGTTGTTGAATTTGTTGGTGTTATCAATGTTTTCTTTGAATTTTTTCTCTTCTTTTAAAAGTTGTGGTTGTTGTTTAAATTTGTTGGTGTTTTTCAATGTTGAGCTTGTTGTTGAATTTGCAGGTTTCTTTCAATGTTGAGGTTGTTGTTGAATTTTTTGGTGTTTTTCAATGTTGAGGTTGTTGTTGAATTTGTTTGTGTTATCAATGTTATTTTTTGAACTTTTCTGTATCTTTCAATGTTGAAGTTGTTGTTGAATTTGTTGGTGTTTTTCACTGTTATGGTTGTTGTTGAATTTGTTGGAGTTATCAATGTTTTCTTTGAACTTTTTCTCTTCTTTTAAAAGTTGTGGTTGTTGTTTAAATTTGTTGGTGTTTTTCAATGTTGAGCTTGTTGTTGAATTTGCAGGTTTCTTTCAATGTTGAGGTTGTTGTTGAATTTTTTGGTGTTTTTCAATGTTGAGGTTGATGTTGAATTTGTTTGTGTTATCAATGCTTTTTTTGAACTTTTCTGTATCTTTCAATGTTGAGGTTGTTGTTGAATTTGTTAGTGTTTTTCATTGTTGAGGTTGTTGTTGAATTTGTTGTTGTTTTTCAATGTTGAGGTTGTAGTTGAATTTGTTGCTGATTTTCAATATTGAGGATCTTGTTGATTTTCTTGGCGTTTTTCAATGTTGAGGTTGTTGTTGAATTTGTTGGTGATTTTCAATATTGAAGTTGTTGAATTTGTTGGGTGATTTTAAATGTTGAGATTGTTGTTGAATTTGTTGGTGATTTTCAATGTTGAGGTTGTTGTTGAATTTGTGGTGACTTTCAATATTGATGTTGTTGTTGAATATGTTGGCGTTTTTCCATGTTGCAGTTGTTGATGAATTTGTGGTGACTTTCAATATTGAGGTTGTTGTTGAATTTGTTGGCGTTTTTCAATGTTGAGGTTGTTGTTGAATGTGTTGGTGATTTTCAATATTGAGGTTGTTGTTGAATTTGTTGGCGTTTAACAATGTTGAGGTTGTTGTTGAATTTGATGGTGATTTTCAATATTGATGTTGTTGAATTTGTTGGTGATTTTGAATGTTGAAGTTGTTGTTGAATTTGTTGGTGTCTTACAATATTGAGGTTGTTGTTGAATTTGTTGTTGTTTTTCATTGTTGAGGTTGTTGTTGAATTTGTTGGTGTTTTTCAATGTTGAGGTTGTTGTTGAATTTGTTGCTGTTATCAATGTTATTTTTAGAACTTATTTATTTGAAAGTTGAGCTTGTTGAATTTGTTGGTTATTTTCATTGTTGAGGTTGTTGTTGAATTTGTTGCTCTTTTTCAATGTTGAGGTTGTTGTTGTATTTGTTGGTGTTTTTCATTGTTGAGGTTGTTGTTGAATTTGTTGCTGTTTTTCAATGTTGAGGTTGTTGTTGACGTTTTTGGAGTTTTTCATTGTTGAGGACTTGACTTTGTTGGCTGTTTTCAATGTTGAGGTTGTTGTTGAATTTGTTGCTGATTTTCAATATTGATGATCTTGTTAAATTGCAAGGCGTTTTTCAATGTTGATGTTGGTGTTGAATTTGTTGGTGATTTTCAATATTGAAGTTGTTGAATTAGTTGGGTGAGTTGAAATTTTGAGATTGTTGTTGAATTTGTTGGATTCCTTCAATATTGAGGTTGTTGTTTAAATTGTTGGTGTTTTTCAATGTTGAGGTTGTTGTTGAATTTGTTGTTGTTTTTCATTGTTGTGGTTGTTGTTGAATTTGTTGTTGTTTTTCAGTGTTGAGGTTGTTGTTGAATTTGTTGGTGATATGCAATATTGAGGTAGTTGTTGAATTTGTTGGTGTTATCAATGTTATTTTATGAACTTTTTTGTATTTTTAAATGTTGAGGTTGATGTTGAAATTGTTGGTATTTTTCAATGATGTGTTTGTTGTTGAATTTGTTGGTGTTTTTCATTGTTGAGGTTGTTGTTGAATTTGTTGGTGTTTTTCAATGTTGAGGTTGTTGAATGTGTTGCTGTTTTTCAATGTTGATATTGTTGTTGCATTTATTGGTGTTTTTCATTGTTGAGGTTGTTGTTGAATTTGGTGGAATTTTTGAATGTTGAGGTTGTTGTTGAATTTGTTGGTGAATTTCAACGTGGAGGTTGTTGAATTTATTGCTGTTTTTCAATGTTGAGGTTGTTGTTGAATTTATTGCTGTCTTTCATTGTTGAGGTTGTTGTTGAATTGGGTGGTATTTTTGAATGTTGAGGTTTTTGTTGAATTTGTTGGTGATCTGCATTGTTGAGGTTGTTTTGGAAGTTGTTGGTGTTTTTCAATGTTGAAGTTGTTGTTGAATTTATCGGTGTTTTTCAATGCTGAGGTTGTTACCTGAATTTGTTGGTGTTTTTCAATGTTGATTTTGTTAAATTTGTTTTTGATTTTCAATATTGAGGTAGTTGTTGAATTTGTTGGTGTTATCAGTTATTTTTTGAACATTTATTGTATTTTTGAAAGTTGAGCATGTTGTTGAATTTGTTCATGTATTTCATTGTTGAGGTTGTTGTTGAATTTTTTGGTGATTTTCAATGTTGAGGTTGTTCTAAAATTTTTTGGTGTTTTCATTGTTGAGGTTGTTGTTGAATTTGTTGATGTTTTTCAATGTTGAGGTTGTTATTCAATTTGTTGCTGTTATCAATGTTATATTTTGAACATATATTGTTTTTTTGAAAGTTGAGCTTGTTGAATTTGTCGTTTTTTTTCAATGTTGAGGTTGTTGTTGAATGTATTGGTGTCTTTCAATGTTGAGGTTGTTGTTGAATTTATTGGTGTTTTTCAATGATGAGGTTGTTGTTGAATTTGTTGATGTTTTCAATGTTGATTTTGTTGAATTTGTTGGTGATTTACCATATTGAGTTTGTTGCTGAATTTGTTTGTGTTTTCATTGTTATTTTTTGAAGTTTTTTGTATTTTTCAATGTTGCGGTTGTTGTTGATTTTTTTTGTGTATTTCATTGTTGAGGTTGTAGTTGAATTTGTTGGTGCTTTTCAATGTTGATGTTGTTGTTGAATTTGTTGCTGTTATCAATGTTATTTTTTGAACATTTTTTTTTGAAAGTTGAGCTTGATGAATTTGTTGGTATTTTTCATTGTTGAGGTTGTTGTTGAATTTGTTGCTGTTTTTCAATGTTGAGGTTGTTGTTGAATTTGTTGGTGCTTTTCATTGTTGAGGTTGTTGTTGAATTTGTTGCTGTTTTTCAATGTTGAGGTTGTTGTTGAATTTTTTGGTGTTTTTCATTGTTGAGGTTGGACTTGACTTTGTTGGCTGTTTCAATGTTGAGGTTGTTGTTGAACATGTGGTGACTTTCAATATTGAGGTTGTTGTTGAATTTGTTGGCATTTTTCAATGTTGAGGTTGTTGTTGAATTTGTTGGTGATTTTCAATATTGAGGTTGTTCTTGAATTTGTTGGCGTTTTTCAATGTTGAGCTCGTTGTTGGATTTGATGGTGATTTTGAAAATTGATGTTGTTGAATTTTTTTCGTGATTTTGAATGTTGAGGTTGTTGTTGAATTTGTTGGTGTCTTTCAATATTGAGGTTGTTGTTGAATTTGTTGGAGTTTTTCATTGTTGAGGTTGTTTTTGGATTGGTTGGTGTTATCAATGTTTTCTTTGAACTTTTTCTCTTCTTTTAAAAGTTGAGGTTGTTGTTTGAATTTGATGGTGTTTTGGAATGTTGAGCTTGTTGAATTTGTTGGTGTTTTTCATTGTTGAAGTTGTTGTTGAATTTGTTGGTGTTTTTCATTATTGACGTTGTGGTTGAATTTGTTGCTATTATCAATGTTGAGAGTGTTGTTGAATTTTTTGGTGTTTTTCATTGTTGAGGTTGGACTTGACTTTGTTGGCTGTTTTCAATGTTGAGGTTGTTGTTGAATTTGTTGCTGATTATCAATATTGAGGATCTTGTTGAATTTCTTGGCGTTTTTCAATGTTGAGGTAGTTTTTGAATTTGTTGGTGATTTTCAATAATGAAGTTGTTGATTTTGTTGTATGATTTTAAATGTTGAGATTGTTGTTGAATTTGTTGGATTCATTCAATATTTTGGTAGTTGTTGAATTTGTTGGGGTTTTTCAATGTTGAGGTTGTTGTTGAATTTGTGGTGACTTTCAGCATTGAGTTTGTTGTTGAATTTGTTGGCGATTTTCAATGTTGAGGTTGTTGTTGAAGTTGTTGGTGATTTTCAATATTGTGGTTGTTGTTGAATTAGTTGGCGTTTTTCAATTATGATGTTGTTGTTGAATTTGTTGGTGTTACCAATGTTATTTATTGAACCTTTCTGAATCTTTCAATGTTGAGGTTGTTGTTGAATTTGTTGGCATTTATCAATGTTGAGGTTGTTGTTGAATGTGTTGGTGTTTTTCATTGGATATGTTCTTGTTGAATTTGTTGGTGTTTTTCAATGTTGATGTTGTTGTTGAATTTGCTGCTGTTAACAATGTTATTTTTTGATCTTTTTTTTGAGGTTGTTGTTGAATTTGTTGGTGATTTTCAATATTGAGGTTGTTCTTGAATTTGTTGGCGTTTTTCAATGTTGAGCTCGTTGTTGGATTTGATGGTGATTTTGAAAATTGATGTTGTTGAATTTTTTTCGTGATTTTGAATGTTGAGGTTGTTGTTGAATTTGTTGGTGTCTTTCAATATTGAGGTTGTTGTTGAATTTGTTGGAGTTTTTCATTGTTGAGGTTGTTTTTGGATTGGTTGGTGTTATCAATGTTTTCTTTGAACTTTTTCTCTTCTTTTAAAAGTTGAGGTTGTTGTTTGAATTTGATGGTGTTTTGGAATGTTGAGCTTGTTGAATATGTCGGTTTCTTTGAATGTTGAGGTTGTTGTTGAATTTTTTGGTGTTTTTCAATGTTGAGGTTGTTGTTGAATTTGTTGGTGTTTTTCATTGTTGAAGTTGCTGTTGAATTTGTTGGTGTTTTTCATTATTGACGTTGTGGTTGAATTTGTTGCTATTATCAATGTTGAGAGTGTTGTTGAATTTTTTGGTGTTTTTCATTGTTGAGGTTGGACTTGACTTTGTTGGCTGTTTTCAATGTTGAGGTTGTTGTTGAATTTGTTGCTGATTATCAATATTGAGGATCTTGTTGAATTTCTTCGCGTTTTTCAATGTTGAGGTAGTTTTTGAATTTGTTGGTGATTTTCAACAATGAAGTTGTTGATTTTGTTGTATGATTTTAAATGTTGAGATTGTTGTTGAATTTGTTGGATTCATTCAATATTTTGGTAGTTGTTGAATTTGTTGGGGTTTTTCAATGTTGAGGTTGTTGTTGAATTTGTGGTGACTTTCAGCATTGAGTTTGTTGTTGAATTTGTTGGCGTTTTTCAATGTTGAGGTTGTTGTTGAAGTTGTTGGTGATTTTCAATATTGTGGTTGTTGTTGAATTAGTTGGCGTTTTTCAATTATGATGTTGTTGTTGAATTTGTTGGTGTTACCAATGTTATTTATTGAACCTTTCTGAATCTTTCAATGTTGAGGTTGTTGTTGAATTTGTTGGCATTTATCGATGTTGAGGTTGTTGTTGAATGTGTTGGTGTTTTTCATTGGATATGTTCTTGTTGAATTTGTTGGTGTTTTTCAATGTTGATGTTGTTGTTGAATTTGTTGCTGTTAACAATGTTATTTTTTGATCTTTTTTTTGAGGTTGTTGTTGAATTTGTTGGCGTTTTTCCATGTTGAGGTTGTTGTTGAATTTGTGGTGACTTTCAATATTGAGTTTGTTGTTGAATTTGTTGGCGTTTTTCAATGTTGATGTTGTTGTTGAATTTGTTGGCGTTTTTCAATGTTGAGGTTGCTGTTGAATTTGATGGTGATTTTCAATATTGATGTTGTTGAATTTCTTGGTGATTTTGAATGTTGAGGTTGTTGTTGAATTTGTTGGTGTTATCAATGTTTTCTTTGAACTTTTTCTCTTCTTTTAAAAGTTGAGGTTGTTGTTTGAATTTCTTGGTGTTTTTCAATGTTGAGCTTGTTGTTGAATTTGTAGGGTTCTTTCCATGTTGAGGTTGTTGTTGAATTTTTTGGTGTTTTTCAATGTTGAGGTTGTTGTTGAATTTGTTTGTGCTTTCAGTGTTATTTTTTGAACTTTTCTGTATCTTTCAATGTTGAGGTTATTGTTGAATTTGTTGGCATTTATCAATTTTGAGGTTATTGTTGAATTTGTAGGTGTTTTTAATTGATGAGGTTGTTGTTGAATTTGTTGGTGTTTCATCAATGTTGAATTTGTTGTTGAATTTGTTGCTGTTATCAATGTTATTTTTTGAACTTTTTTAATTGGAAGTTGAGCTTGTTGAATTTGTTGGTTATTTTCATTGTTGAGGTTGTTGTTGAATTTGATGGTGATTTTCAATATTGATGATCTTGAATTTTTGGTGATTTTGAATGTTGAGGTTCTTGTTGAATTTGTTGGTGTCTTTCAATATTGAGTTTGATGTTCAATTTGTTGGTGTTTTTCATTGTTGATGTTGTTGTTGAATTTGTTGCTGTTCTTCAATGTTGATGTTGTTGTTGAATTTGTTGGTGTTTTTCATTGTTGAGGTTGTTGTTGAATTTGTTGCTGATTTTCAATATTGAGGATCTTGTTGAATTTCTTGGCGTTTTTCAATGTTGAGGTTGTTGTTGAATGTGTTGGTGATTTTCCATAGTGAAGTTGTTGAATTAGTTGGGCGATTTTAAATGTTGAGATTGTTGTTGAATTTAATGGATTCTTTCAATATTGAGGTTGTTGTTGAATTTGTTGGTGTTTTTCAATGTTGAGGTTGTTATTGAATTTGTGGTGACTTTCAATATTGAGTTTGTTGTTGAATTTGTTGGCGTTTTTCAATGTTGAGGTTGATGTTGAATTTGATGGTGATTTTCAATATTGATGTTCTTGAATTTGTTGGTGATTTTGAATGTTGAGGTTGTTGTTGAATTTGTTGGCGTTTTTCAATGTTGAGGTTGTTGTTGAATTTGATGGTGTTTTTCAATTTTGATGTTGTTGAATTTGCTGGTGATTTTGAATGTTGAGGTTGTTGAATTTGTGGTGACTTTCAATATTGAGGTTGTTGTTGAATTTGTTGACGTTTTTCAATGTTGAGGTTGTTGTTGAATTTGTTGATATTTTTCATTGTTGAGGTTGTTGTTGAATTTGTTGGTGTTATCAATGTTTTCTTTGAACATTTTCTCTTCTTTTAAAAGGTGAAATTGTTGTTTGAATTTGTTGTTGTTACTCAATGTTGAGCTTGTTGTTGAATTTGTAGGTTTCTTTCAATGTTGAGGTTGTTGTTGAATTTTTTGGTGTTTTTCAATGTTGAGGTTGTTGTTGAATTTGTTGGCATTTATCAATTTTGAGATTGTTGTTGAATTTGTTGGTGTTTTTCATTGTTGATGTTGTTGTTGAATTTGCTGGTGTTTTTCAATGTTGAGGTTGTTGTTGAATTTGTTGGCATTTATCAATTTTGAGGTTGTTGTTGAATTTGTTGGTGTTTTTCATTGTTGATGTTGTTGTTGAATTTGCTGTTGTTTTTCAAAGTTGAGGTTGTTGTTGAATTTGTTGCTGTTATCAATGTTATTTTTTGAACTTTTTTATTTGAAAGTTGAGCTTGTTGAATTTGATGGTTATTTTCATTGTTGAGGTTGTTGTTGAATTTGTTGCTGTCTTTCAATGTTGAAGTTGTTGTTGAAATTGTTGGTGTTTTTCAGTGTTGAGGTTGTTGTTGAATTTGCTGTTGATTTTCAATATTGAGGATCTTGTTGAATTTCTTGGCGTTTTTCAATGTTGAGGTTGCTGTTGAATTTGTGGTGAATTTCAATATTGAGTATGTTGTTGAATTTGTTGGCATTTTTCAATGTTGAGGTTGTTGTAGAATTTCTTGGTGATTTTCAATATTGAGGTTGTTGTTGAATTTGTTGGCGTTTTTCAATGTTGAGGTTGTGGTTGAATTTGATGGTGATTATCAATATTGATGTTGTTGAATTTGTTGGTGATTTTGAATGTTGAGGTTATTGTCGAATTTGTTGGTGTCTTTCAATATTGAGGTTGTTGTTGAACTTGTTGGTGTTTTTCATTTCTGAGGTTGTTGTTGAATTTGATGGTGTTATCAATGTTATTTTTTGAACTTTTCTGAATCTTTCAATGTTGAGGTTGTTATTGAATTTGTTTGGCATTTATCAATGTTGAGGTTGTTGTTGAATTTGTTGGTGTTTTTCATTGTTGATGTTTTTGTTGAATTTGTTGTTGTATTTCAATGTTGAGGTTGTTTTTGAATTTGTTGCTGCTATCAATGTTATTTCTTGAACTTTTTTTTTTCAAAGCTAAGCTTTTTGAATTTGTTGGTTTTTTTCAATGTTGACGTTGTTGCTGAATTTGTTGCTGTTTTTCAATGTTGAGGTTGTTTTTGAATTTGTTGGTGTTTTTCATTGTTGAGTTTGTTGTTGAATTTGTTGCTGTTTTGCAATGTTGTGGTTGTTGTTGAATTTTTTGGTGTTTTTCATTGTTGAGGTTGGACTTGACTTTGTTGGCTGTTGTCAATGTTGAGTTTGTTGTTGAATTTGTTGCTGATTTTCAATATTGATGATCTTTTTGAATTTGTTGGCGTGTTTCAATGTTGCTGTTGTTGTTGAATTTGTTGGTGATTTTCAATATTAAAGTTGTTGAATTTGTTGGGTGATTTTAAATGTTGAGATTGTTGTCGAATTTGTTGGATTCTTTCAATATTGAGGTTGTTGTTGAATTTGTTGGTGTTTTTCAATGTTGAGGTTGTTGTTGAATTTGTGGTGATTTTCAATATTGAGGTTGTTGTTGAATTTGTTGGTGTTTTTCCATGTTGAGGTTGTTGTTGAATTTGTGGTGACTTTCAATATTGAGGTTGTTGTTGAATTTTTTGGCGTTTTTCAATGTTGTGGTTGTTTTTGAATTAGATGGTGATTTTCAAATTTGATGTTGTTGAATTTGTTAGTTATTTTGAATGTTGAGGTTGTTGTTGAATTTGTAGGTTTCTTTCAATGTTGAGGTTGTTGTTGAATTTTTTGGTGTTTTTCAATATTGAGGTTGTTGTTGAATTTGTTTGTGTTATCAATGTTGAGGTTGTTGTTGAATTTGTTGGTGTTTTTCAATGTTGAGCTTGTTGTTGAATTTTTTGTTGTTTTTAATTGTTGAGGTTGTTGTTGAATTTGTTTCTGTTATCCACATAGTTTTTTGAACTTTTTTGTATTTTTGAAATTTGAGCTTGTTGTTGAATTTATTGGTTTTATTCAATGTTTAGTTTGTTCTTGAATTTGTTGGTGTTTTTCAATGTTGAGGTTGTAGAATTTGTTGGTGATTTTCAACATTGGGTTTGTTGTTGAATTTGTTGGCGTTATAAATGTAATTTTTTGAACTTTTTTGTATTTTTCAATGTTGAGGTTGTTGTTGAATTTGTTGGTATTTTTCAATGTTGCGGTTGTTGTTGAATTTGCTCGTGTTTTTCAATGTTGAGGTTGTAGAATTTGTTGGTGATTTTCAATATTGAGTTTGTTGTTGAATTTGTTGGCGTTATCAATGTTATTTTTTGAACTTTTTTGTATTTTTCAATATTGAGGTTGTTGTTGAATTTGTTGGTATTTTTCAATGTTGTGGTTGTTGTTGAATTTTTTGGTGTATTTCATTGTTGCGGTTAATGAAGTTGTTGGTTTTTTTCAATGTTGATGTTGTTGTTAAATTTCTCAGTGTTTTTCAATGTTGAGGTTGTTGTTGAATTTTTTGGTGCTTTTCATTGTTGAGGTTGTTGTTGAATTTCATGGTGTTATCAATTTCTTTTGTTGCACTTGTTTGTATTTTTAAAAGTTAAGGTTGTTGTTGAATTTGTTGGTGTTTTTCAATTTTGAGGATATTGTTCAATTTGTAGGTGTTATAAAAGTACTTTTTTGAACTTTTTTGTACTTTTAAAGTTTGAGGTTGCTGTTGAATATGTTGGTATATTTCAATGTTACGGTTGTTGTTGAATTTTTATGCATTTTTCAATGTTGAGGTTGTTGTTAAATTTGTAGGTGTTTTGCAATGTTGAGGTTGTTGTTGAATTTGTTGGTGTTTTTCAATGCTGAGCTTGTTGTTGAATTTGTTGGTTTCTTTCAATGTTGAGCTTGTTGTTGAATTTGTTGGTGTTTTTCAATGTTGAGGTTGTTGTTGAATTTGTTGGTGTTTTTCAATGTTGAGCTTGTAGTTGAATTTGTTGGTGTTTTTCAATGTTGAGCTCGTTGTTGAATTGTTTGTTGTTTTTAATTGTTGAGGTTGTTGTTGAATTTGTTGGTGTTATCAATGTTATTTTTTGAACTTTTTCGTATTTTTCAATATTGCGTTTGTTGTTGGATTTGTTGGCAATATCAATGTTATATTTTGAACTTTTTTGTATTTTTCAGTATTGAGGTTGGTGTTGAATGTGTTGGTATTTTTCAATTTAGCGGGTGTTGTTGAATTTATTGCTGTTTTTCAATGTTGAGGTTGTTCTTGAATTTCGTGGTGTTATCAATTTCTTTTGTTGAACTCGTTTTTCTTTTTAAAATTTAAAATTGTTGTTGAATTTGCTGGTGTTTTTCAATGTTGAGGATATTGTTCAAATTGTTGGTGTTATCAAAGTTCGTTTTTGAACTTTTTTGTACTTTTAAAGGTTGAGGTTGTTGTCGAATTTGTTGGTATATTTCAATGTTGCGGTTGTTGTTGAATTTTTAGGTGTTTTGCAATGTTGAGGTTGTTGTTGAATTTGTTGGTGTTTTTGAATGTTGAGGTTGTTGTTGAATTTGTTGGTGTTATCAAAGTTTTTTGTTGAATAAATTAGTATTTTTAAAAGTTAAGGTTGTTGTTGAATTTGATGGTGTTTTTCAATTTTGAGGTTGTTGATTTTGTTGGTGATTTTCAATATTGAGGTTGTTGTTGAATTTGTTGGTGTTTTTCAATGTTGAGTGTTTTAAAAATATTTTTGGGTGTTTTTCATTGTTGACGTTGCTGTTAAATTTGTTGGTGTTTTTAAATGTTGTGGTTGTTGTTGAATTTGTTGGTGACTTTCAATATTGAGGTTGTTGTTGAATTTACTGGTGTTATCAATGTTCTTTTTTAAACTTTTTTATTTGAAAGTTGAGCTTCTTGTTGAATTTGTTGGTGTTTTTCAATGTTGAGCTCCTTGTTGAATTTGTTGGTGTTTTTCAATGTTGAGGTTGTTGTTGAATTTGTTGGTGTTTTTTAAAGTTGATGTTTTTGAATTTGTTGGTGATTTAAAATATTGAGTTTGCTGTTGAATTTTTTGTCTTTATGAATGTTATGTTGTGAACTTTTTTGTATTTTTCAATGTTGAGGTTGTTGTTGAATTTGTTGGTATTTTGCAGTGTTGCGACTGTTGTTGAATTTTTTGGTGTTTTTCATTTTTGAGGTTGATGAAGTTGTTAGTGTTTTTTCAATGTTGAGGTTGTTGTTAAATTTGTCAGTGTTTTTCAATGTTGAAGTTGTTGTTGAATTTCTTGGTGTTATCAATTTCTTTTGTTGAACTTGTTTGTATTTTTCAATGTTGCTTTTGCTGTTGAATTTTTTGGTGTTTTTCATTGTTGAGTTTGTTGTTGAATTTGTTGGTGTTTTTCAATGATGAGGTTATAGTTCAATTTGTTGGTGTTTTTCAATGTCGAGGTTGATGTTGAATTTATTGGTGTTTTTCAATGTTGAGGTTGTTGTCAAAATTGTTGTTGTTTTTCAATGTTGATGTTGTTGAATTTACTGGTGATTTTCAATATTGAGTTTGTTGCTGAATTTGTCGGTGTTATCAATGTATTTTTTTGTTGAAGTTGTTTGTATTTTTAAAAGCAGAGGTTGTTGTTGAATTTGTTGGCGTTTTTCAATGTCGAGGTTGTTGTTGAATTTGTTGGTGATTTTCAATAGTGAGGTTGTTGTTGAATTTGTGGGTTTTATCAATGTTATATGAACTTTTTAGCATTTTTCAACGCTGAGGTTGTTGAATTGGTTGTTATTTTTCAATGTTGCGGTTGTTGTTAAATTTTTTGGTGTTTTTCTTTGTTGAGGTTGTTGTTGAATTTGTTGGTGATTTTAAATGTTGTGGTTGTTGTTGAATTTGTTTGTGATTTTCATTGTTGAGGTTGTTGTTGAATTTATTGGATTGAACATTGTTTTATGTTGAACTTGTTCTTCTTATTAAAAGTTAACGTGCTTGTTGAATTTGATGGTGATGTTCAATGTTGAGGTTGTTGAATTTGTTAGTGATTTTCAGTATTGACGTTGTTGTATAATTTGTTGGTGTTATCAATGTTCTTTTTTGAACTTTTTTGTACTTTTAAATGTTGAGATTTTTGATGAATTTGTTGGTATTTTTCAATGTCGAGGATGTTGTTGAATTTATTGGTGTATTTCAATGTTGAGGTTGTTGTTAAAATTGTTGGTGTCTTTCAGTGTTGATGTTGTTGAATTGGCTGGTGATTTTCTATACTGAGTTTGTTGTTGAATTTGTTGATGTTATCAATGTATTTTTTTGTTGAAGTTGTTTGTATTTTTAAAAGCAGAGTTTGTTGTTGAATTTGTTGGCGTTCTTCAATGTTGAGGCTGTTGTTGAATTTGTTGGTGATTTTCAATAGTAAGGTTGTTGTTGAATTTGTGGGTATTATCAATGTTATTTTATGAACTTTTTTGCATTTTTCAACGTTGACGTTGTTGAATTTGTTGTTATTTTTCAATGTTGCGGTTGTTGTTGAATTTTTTGGTGTTTTTCTTTGTTGAGGTTGTTGTTGAATTTGTTGGTGATTTTCAATGTTGAGGTTGTTGTTGAATTTGTTGGATTGAACAATGTTTTATGTTGAACTTGTTCGTCTTTTTAAAAGTTAATATGCTTGTTGAATTTGATGGTGTTTTTCAATGTTGAGGTTGTTGAATTTGTTGGTGATTTTCAATATTGAGGTTGTTGTTGAATTTGTTTGTGTTATCAATGTTATTTTTTGAGATTCTTTGCAATTATAAATGTTGAGGTTTTTGTTCAATTTGTTGGTATTTATCAATGTTGCGGTTGTTGTTGAATTTTTTGGTGCATTTCACTGTTGAGGTTGTAGTTGAATTTGTTGGTATTTTTCAACGTTGAGGTTGTTGTTGAATTTGTTGCTGTTATTAATTTTGTTTTTTTGAAATTTTTTTTTGAAAGTTGTGCTTATTGTTGAATTTGTTGATTGTTTTCAATGTTGACGTTGTTGTTGAATTTGTTAGTGTTTTTCAATGTTGAGGTTGTTGTTGAATTTGTTGGTGTTTTTCAATGTTGATGTTGTTGAATTTGTTGGTGATTTTCAATATTAAGTTTGTTGTTCAATTTGTTGGTATTATCAACGTTATTTTTTGAACTGGTCGTATTTTTCAATGTTGAGGTTGTTGTTGAATTTGTTGGTAATTTTAAATGTTGCAGTTGTTGTTGAATTTTTGGGTGTTTTTCATTGTTGAGATTGTTGAAGTTGTTGGTGTTTTTCAATGTTGAGGTTGTTGTTGAAATTGTTGGTGTGTTTCAATATTGAGTTTGTTGTTGAATTTTTTGGTGATTCGAATATTGTGTTTTTGGTGATTTTGTTGGTGTTATCAGTGTTTTTTTGTTGAAGTTGTTTGTATTTTTAAAAGTTGAGTTTGTTGTTGAATTTGTTGGCGTTTTTCAATGTTGAGGTTTTTGGTGAATTTGTTGGTGATTTTCAATATTGATGTTGTTGAATTTGTTGGTGATTTCCAATATTGAGGTTGTTGTTGAATTTGTTGGTGTTATCAATGTTATTTTTTGAACTTCTTTGCAATTTTCAATGCTGAGGTTGATGTTGAATTTATTGGTGTTTTTCAATGTTGAGATTGCTGTTGAATTTGTTGGTGTTTTTCAATGTTGATTTTTTTGATGAATTTGCTGGTGTTTTCAATGCTGATTTTGTTGAAATTGTTGGTGATTTTGAAAGTTGAGTTTATTGTTGAATTTGCTGGTGTTATCAATGTTATTTTTTGAACTTTTTCTCTTTTGAAAGTTAAGGTTGTTGTTGAATTTGTTGGTGATTTTCAATGTTGAGGTTGTTATTGAATTTATTGCAGTTATCCATGTTATTTTTTGAACTTTTTTGTATTTTTGAAATTTGAGCTTGTTGCTGAATTTGTTGGATTTTTTCAATGTTGAGTTTGATGTTGAATTTGTTGGTGTTATCAACGTTATTTTTTGAACTTTTTTGCGTTTTTCAATGTTGATGTTTTTGTTGAAATTGTTGGTATTTTTCAATGATGCTGTTGTTGTTGAATTTGTTGGTGTTTTCCATTGTTGAGGTTTTTGTTGAATTTGTTGGTGTATTTCAATATTGAAGTTTTTGTTGAATTTGTTGGTGATTTTCAATGTTGAGGTTGTTGTTGAATTTGTTGGTTTTTTGCAATGTTGCTGTTTTTGTTTAATTCATTGGTGTCTTTCAATCTTGAGATTGTTGTTGAATTTGTTGGTTTTTTGCAATGTTGATGTTGTTGAATTTGTTGGTGATTTTCAATATTGATGTTTTTGCTGAATCTTTTGCTGTTTTTATTTGTTGAGGTTGTTCTTAAATTTGTTGGTGTTTTTCAATGTTGAGATTGTTTTTGAATTTGTTTGCGTTATCCATGTTATTTTTTGAATTTTTTTGTATTTTTGAAAGCTGAGCTTGTTGTTGAATTTGTTAGTGCTTTTCAATGTTGATGTAGTTTTTCAATTTGTTGCTGTTATCAATGTTATTTTGTGAACTTGTTTGTATTTTTGAAAGTTCAGTTTGTTGATGAATTTGTTGGTTTTCTTCAAAGTTGAGGTTGTTCTTGAATTTGTTGGTCTTTTTCAATGTTGATGTAGAATTTGTTTGGTGATTTTCAATATTGAGTTTGTTGTTGAATTTGTTGGTGTTATCAACGTTATTTTTTGAACTTTTTTGTATTTTTCAATGTGGAGGTTGGTGTTGAATTTGTTTATATTTTTGAATGTTGCAGTTGTTGTTGAATTTTTTGGTGTTTTTCATTGTTGAGGTTTTTGAAGTTGTTGGTGTTTTTCAATGTTGAGGTAGTTGTTGAATTTGTTGGTGTCTTTCAATATTGAGGTTGTTGTTGAATTTGTTGCTGTTATCAATGTCTTTTGTTGAACTTTTTTGTATTTTGAAAAGTTAAGGTTGTTGATGAATTTGTTGGTGTTTTTCAATGTTGAGGTTGTTGAATTTGTTGGTGATTTTCAATATTGAGGTTGTTGTTGAATTTGATTGTGTTATCAATGTTATTTTTTGAGATTCTTTGCAATTATAAATGTTGAGGTTTTTGTTCAATTTGTTGGTATTTATCAATGTTGCGGTTGTTGTTGAATTTTTTGGTGCATTTCACTGTTGAGGTTGTAGTTTGATTTGTTGGTATTTTTCAATGTTGAGGTTGTTGTTGAATTTGTTGCTGTTATTAATTTTGTTTTTTTGAAATTTTTTTTTGAAAGTTGTGCTTATTGTTGAATTTGTTGATTGTTTTCAATGTTGACGTTGTTGTTGAATTTGTTAGTGTTTTTCAATGTTGAGGTTGTTGTTGAATTTGTTGGTGTTTTTCAATGTTGATGTTGTTGAATTTGTTGGTGATTTTCAATATTAAGTTTGTTGTTCAATTTGTTGGTATTATCAACGTTATTTTTTGAACTTGGTCGTATTTTTCAATGTTGAGGTTGTTGTTGAATTTGTTGGTAATTTTAAATGTTGCGGTTGTTGTTGAATTTTTGGGTGTTTTTCATTGTTGAGATTGTTGAAGTTGTTGGTGTTTTTCAATGTTGAGGTTGTTGTTGAATTTGTTGTTGTCTTTCAAAATTGAGGTTGTTGTTGAATTTGTTGTTATCTTTCAATATTGAGGTTGTTGTTGAATTTGTTCCTGCCTTTCAATAGTGATGTTACTGTTGAATTTGTTGGTGTTATCAATGTTTTTTTTGAACTTTTTCACTTCTTTTAAAAGATGAGGTTGTTGTTGAATTTGTTCGTGATTTTCAATGTTGAGGATGTTTTTGAATTTGTTGCTGTTATCAATTTTATTTTCTGAACTTTTTTGTATTTTTGAAAGTTGAGCTTGTTGATGAATTTGTTGGTTTTTTTCAATGTTGAGGTTGTTGTTGAATTTGTTGTTGTTTTTCAATGTTGATGTTATTGAATTTGTAGGTGATTTTCAATATTGAGTTTGTTGTTGAATTTGTTGGTGTTATCAACTTTATTTTTTGAACTTTTTTGTATTTTACAATATTGAGGTTTTTGTTGAATTTGTTGGTATTTTTCAATGTTCCAGTTGTTCTTGAATTTTTTGGTGTTATTCATTGTTGAGCTTGTTGAAGTTGTTGGTGTTTTTCAATATTGAGGTTGTTGTTGAATAGATTGGTGTTTTTCAAGGTTCAGGTTTTTGTTGAATTTTTTGTTGTTTTTAATTGTTGAGGTTGTTGTTAAATTTGTTGGTGTTTCTCAGGGTTGAGGTTGTTGTTGAATTTGTTGCTGTTATCCATGTTATTTTTTGAACTTTTTTGTATTTTTCAATGTTCAGGTTGTTGTTGAATTTGTTGGTTTTTTTCAATGTTGCGCTTGTTGTTTTAAATTTTTGGTGTTTTTCATTGTTGAGGTTGTTGAAGTTGTTCGTGTTTTTTTATTGTTCAGGTTGTAAAATTTGTTAGTGTTTTTCAATGTTGAGGTTGTTGTTGAATTTGTAGGTGTTTTTCATTGTTGAGGTTGTTGTTGAATTTCTTGGTGTTATCAATGTCTTTTGTTGATCTTGTTTGTATTTTTAAAAGTTAAGGTTGTTGTTGAATTTGTTGGTGTTTTTTAACGTTGAGGATGTTGAATTTGTTGATGATTTTCAATTTTCAAGATGTTGTTCAATTTGTTGGTGTTATCAAAGTTCTTTTTTGAAATTTTTTGTACTTTTGAAGGATGAAGTTGTTGTTGAATTGTTGGTATTTTTCAATGTTGCGGTTGCTGTTGAATTTTCTGTTGTTTTTCAATGTTAAGGTTGTTGTTGAATTTGTAGATGTTTTTCAATGTTGAGGTTGTTGAATTTGTTGGTGATTTTCAATATTGAGGTTCGTGTTTGTTGGTGTTATCAATGTTCTTTTTTGAACTGTTTTGTACTTTTAAAGGTTGAGGTTGTTGTTGAATTTGTTGGTGATTTTCAACGTTGAGGTTGTTGTTGAATTTGTTGCTGTTATCAATGTTATTTTTAGAACTTTTTTGTATTTTTGAAAGTTGAGGTTTTTGATGAATTTGTTGTTTTTTTTCAATGTTGATGTTGTTGAATTTGTTGGTGACTTTCAATATTGAGGTTGGTGAAGTTGTTGCTGTTTTTCAATTTTGCGGTTTTGTTGAATTTTTTTGGCATTTTTCAATATTGAGGTTGTCGTTGAATTTGTTGGTGTCTTTCAATATTGAGGTTGTTTTTGAATTTGTTGGTGACTTTCAATATTGAGGTTTTTGTTGAATTTGTTGGTGTATTTCAATATTGAAGTTTTTGTTGAATTTGTTGGTGTTTTTCAATGTTGAGGTTGTTGTTGAATTTGTTGGTTTTTTGCAATGTTGCTGTTTTTGTTTAATTCATTGGTGTCTTTCAATGTTGAGGTTGTTGTTGAATTTGTTGGTTTTTTGCAATGTTGATGTTGTTGAATTTGTTGGTGATTTTCAATATTGATGTTTTTGCTGAATCTTCTGTTGTTTTTATTTGTTGAGGTTGTTCTTAAATTTGTTGGTGTTTTTCAATGTTGAGATTGTTTTTGAATTTGTTGGCGTTATCCATGTTATTTTTTGAATTTTTTTGTATTTTTGAAAGTTCAGTTTGTTGATGAATTTGTTGGTTTTCTTCAATGTTGAGGTTGTTCTTGAATTTGTTGGTCTTTTTCAATGTTGATGTAGAATTTGTTTGGTGATTTTCAATATTGAGTTTGTTGTTGAATTTGTTGGTATTATCAACGTTATTTTTTGAACTTGGTCGTATTTTTCAATGTTGAGGTTGTTGTTGAATTTGTTGGTAATTTTAAATGTTGCGGTTGTTGTTGAATTTTTGGGTGTTTTTCATTGTTGAGATTGTTGAAGTTGTTGGTGTTTTTCAATGTTGAGGTTGTTGTTGAAATTGTTGGTGTGTTTCAATATTGAGTTTGTTGTTGAATTTTTTGGTGATTCGAATATTGTGTTTTTGGTGATTTTGTTGGTGTTATCAGTGTTTTTTTGTTGAAGTTGTTTGTATTTTTAAAAGTTGAGTTTGTTGTTGAATTTGTTGGCGTTTTTCAATGTTGAGGTTTTTGGTGAATT
Source organism: Cetorhinus maximus (assembly GCF_964194155.1). Lineage (NCBI taxonomy): Eukaryota > Metazoa > Chordata > Chondrichthyes > Lamniformes > Cetorhinidae > Cetorhinus > Cetorhinus maximus. The sequence goes on from NW_027596382.1 coordinate 299,982, forward strand.
TGTTGGTGATTTTCAATATTGATGTTGTTGAATTTGTTGGTGATTTCCAATATTGAGGTAGATGTTGAATTTGTTGGTGTTATCAATGTTATTTTTTGAACTTCTTTGCAATTTTCAATGCTGAGGTTGATGTTGAATTTATTGGTGTTTTTCAATGTTGAGATTGTTATTGAATTTGTTGGTGTTTTTCAATGTTGATTTTTTTGTTGAATTTGCTGGTGTTTTCAATGTTGATTTTGTTGAAATTGTTGGTGATTTTGAAAGTTGAGTTTATTGTTCAATTTGTTGTTGTTATCAATGTTATTATTTGAACCTTTTTGTATTTTTCAACGTTGAGGTTGTTGTTGAATTGGGTGGTATTTTTGAATGTTGAGGTTGTTGTTGAATTTGTTGGTGTTCCTCATTGTTGAGGTTGCAGTTAAATTTGTTGGTGTTTTTCAATGCTGAGGTTGTTGTTGAATTTGCTGCTGTTATCAACGTTATTTTTTGAACATTTATTGTATTTTTGAAAGTTGCACATGTTGTTGAATTTGTTGCTTTTTTTCAATATAGAGGTTGTTGTTGAATTTGTTGGTGACTTTCAATATTGCGGTTGTTGTTGAATTTGTTGGTTTTTTGCAATGTTGATATTGTTGAATTTGTTGGTGATTTTCAATATTGATGTTTTTGCTGAATCTTTTGCTGTTTTTATTTGTTGAGGTTGTTCTTAAATTTGTTGGTGTTTTTCAATGTTGAGATTGTTTTTGAATTTGTTTGCGTTATCCATGTTATTTTTTGAATTTTTTTGTATTTTTGAAAGCTGAGCTTGTTGTTGAATTTGTTAGTGCTTTTCAATGTTGATGTTGTTTTTCAATTTGTTGCTGTTATCAATGTTATTTTGTGAACTTGTTTGTATTTTTGAAAGTTCAGTTTGTTGATGAATTTGTTGGTTTTCTTCAAAGTTGAGGTTGTTCTTGAATTTGTTGGTCTTTTTCAATGTTGATGTAGAATTTGTTTGGTGATTTTCAATATTGAGTTTGTTGTTGAATTTGTTGGTGTTATCAACGTTATTTTTTGAACTTTTTTGTATTTTTCAATGTGGAGGTTGGTGTTGAATTTGTTTATATTTTTGAATGTTGCAGTTGTTGTTGAATTTTTTGGTGTTTTTCATTGTTGAGGTTTTTGAAGTTGTTGGTGTTTTTCAATGTTGAGGTAGTTGTTGAATTTGTTGGTGTCTTTCAATATTGAGGTTGTTGTTGAATTTGTTGCTGTTATCAATGTCTTTTGTTGAACTTTTTTGTATTTTGAAAAGTTAAGGTTGTTGTTGAATTTGTTGGTGTTTTTCAATGTTGAGGTTGTTGAATTTGTTGGTGATTTTCAATATTGAGGTTGTTGTTGAATTTGTTTGTGTTATCAATGTTATTTTTTGAGATTCTTTGCAATTATAAATGTTGAGGTTTTTGTTCAATTTGTTGGTATTTATCAATGTTGCGGTTGTTGTTGAATTTTTTGGTGCATTTCACTGTTGAGTTTGTAGTTTGATTTGTTGGTATTTTTCAATGTTGAGGTTGTTGTTGAATTTGTTGCTGTTATTAATTTTGTTTTTTTGAAATTTTTTTTTGAAAGTTGTGCTTATTGTTGAATTTGTTGATTGTTTTCAATGTTGACGTTGTTGTTGAATTTGTTAGTGTTTTTCAATGTTGAGGTTGTTGTTGAATTTGTTGGTGTTTTTCAATGTTGATGTTGCTGAATTTGTTGGTGATTTTCAATATTAAGTTTGTTGTTCAATTTGTTGGTATTATCAACATTATTTTTTGAACTTGGTCCTATTTTTCAATGTTGAGGTTGTTGCTGAATTTGTTGGTAATTTTAAATGTTGCGGTTGTTGTTGAATTTTTGGGTGTTTTTCATTGTTGAGATTGTTGAAGTTGTTGGTGTTTTTCAATGTTGAGGTTGTTGTTGAATTTGTTGTTGTCTTTCAAAATTGAGGTTGTTGTTGAATTTGTTGTTATCTTTCAATATTGAGGTTGTTGTTGAATTTGTTCCTGCCTTTCAATAGTGATGTTACTGTTGAATTTGTTGGTGTTATCAATGTTTTTTTTGAACTTTTTCACTTCTTTTAAAAGATGAGGTTGTTGTTGAATTTGTTCGTGATTTTCAATGTTGAGGATGTTTTTGAATTTGTTGCTGTTATCGATTTTATTTTCTGAACTTTTTTGTATTTTTGAAAGTTGAGCTTGTTGATGAATTTGTTGGTTTTTTTCAATGTTGAGGTTGTTGTTTGAATTTGTTGTTGTTTTTCAATGTTGATGTTATTGAATTTGTTGGTGATTTTCAATATTGAGTTTGTTGTTGAATTTGTTGGTGTTATCAACTTTATTTTTTGAACTTTTTTGTATTTTACAATATTGAGGTTTTTGTTGAATTTGTTGGTATTTTTCAATGTTCCAGTTGTTCTTGAATTTTTTGGTGTTATTCATTGTTGAGCTTGTTGAAGTTGTTGGTGTTTTTCAATATTGAGGTTGTTGTTGAATAATTGGTGTTTTTCAATGCTAGTTTGTTGTTGAATTTATTGTTGTTTTTCAAGGTTCAGGTTTTTGTTGAATTTTTTGTTGTTTTTAATTGTTGAGGTTGTTGTTAAATTTGTTGGTGTTTCTCAGGGTTGAGGTTGTTGTTGAATTTGTTGCTGTTATCCATGTTATTTTTTGAACTTTTTTGTATTTTTCAATGTTCAGGTTGTTGTTGAATTTGTTGGTTTTTTTCAATGTTGCGCTTGTTGTTTTAAATTTTTGGTGTTTTTCATTGTTGAGGTTGTTGAAGTTGTTCGTATTTTTTTATTGTTCAGGTTGTTGTTAAATTTGTTGGTGTTTTTCAATGTTGAGGTTGTTGTTGAATTTGTAGGTGTTTTTCATTGTTGAGGTTGTTGTTGAATTTCTTGGTGTTATCAATGTCTTTTGTTGATCTTGTTTGTATTTTTAAAAGTTAAGGTTGTTGTTGAATTTGTTGGTGTTTTTTAACGTTGAGGATGTTGAATTTGTTGATGATTTTCAATTTTCAAGATGTTGTTCAATTTGTTGGTGTTATCAAAGTTCTTTTTTGAAATTTTTTGTACTTTTGAAGGATGGGGTTGTTGTTGAATTGTTGGTATTTTTCAATGTTGCGGTTGCTGTTGAATTTTCTGTTGTTTTTCAATGTTAAGGTTGTTGTTGAATTTGTAGATGTTTTTCAATGTTGAGGTTGTTGAATTTGTTGGTGATTTTCAATATTGAGGTTCGTGTTTGTTGGTGTTATCAATGTTCTTTTTTGAACTGTTTTGTACTTTTAAAGGTTGAGGTTGTTGTTGAATTTGATGGTGATTTTCAACGTTGAGGTTGTTGTTGAATTTGTTGCTGTTATCAATGTTATTTTTTGAACTTTTTTGTATTTTTGAAAGTTGAGGTTTTTGATGAATTTGTTGTTTTTTTTCAATGTTGATGATGTTGAATTTGTTGGTGACTTTCAATATTGAGGTTGGTGAAGTTGTTGCTGTTTTTCAATTTTGCGGTTTTGTTGAATTTTTTTGGCATTTTTCAATATTGAGGTTGTCGTTGAATTTGTTGGTGTCTTTCAATATTGAGGTTGTTGTTGAATTTGTTGGTGACTTTCAATATTGAGGTTGTTGTTGAATTTGTTGGTGACTTTCAATATTGATGTTGTTGTTGAATTTGTTCGTGTCTTTCAATGTTGAGGTTCTTGTTGAATTTGTTGGTGTTATCAATGTATTTCTTGAACTTTTTCTCTTCTTTTAAAAGTTGACGTTGTTCTTGAATTTGTTGGTGACTTTCAATATTGAGGTTGTTGTTGATTTTGTTGGTGTTTTTTCAATGTTGAGGTTGTAGTTGAATTTTTTGTTGTTTTTCATTGTTGAGGTTTTTGTTGAATTTCTTGCTGTTATCAATGTCTTTTGTTGAACTTGTTTGTATTTTTAAAAGTTAAGTTTGTTGTTGAATTTGTTGGTGTTTTTCAATGTTGAGGATGTTGAATTTGTTGGTGATTTTCAATTCTGAGGATGTTCTTCAATTTGTTGGTGTTATCAAAGTTCTTTCTTGAACTTTTTTGTACTTTTAAAGGTTGAGGTTGTTGTTGAATTTGTTGGTATTTTTCAATGTTGCGGTTGTTGTTGAATTTTTAGGTGTTTTTCAATGTTGAGGTTGTTGTTGAATTTTTAGGTGTTTTTCAATGTTGAGGTTGTTGTTGAATTTGTTGTTGTTTTTGAATGTTGCGGTTGTTGTTGGATTTGTTGGTGTTATCAAAGTTTTTAGTTGAATAAATTTGTATTTTTAAATGTTAAGGTTGTTGTTGAACTTGTTGGTGTTTTTCAATGTTGAGTTTGATGTTGCATTTGTTGGTGTTTTCAACGTTATTTTTTGAACTTTTTTGCGTGTTTCAATGTTGATGTTTTTGTTGAATTTGTTGGTATTTTTCAATGTTGCTGTTGTTGTTGAATTTGTTGGTGTTTTTCATTGTTGAGGTTTTTGTTGAATTTGTTGGTGTATTTCAATATTGAAGTTTTTGTTGAATTTGTTGGTGTTTTTCAATGTTGAGGTTGTTGTTGAATTTGTTGGTTTTTTGCAATGTTGCTGTTTTTGTTTAATTCATTGGTGTCTTTCAATGTTGAGGTTGTTGTTGAATATGTTGGTTTTTTGCAATGTTGATGTTGTTGAATTTGTTGGTGATTTTCAATATTGATGTTTTTGCTGAATCTTTTGCTGTTTTTATTTGTTGAGGTTGTTCTTAAATTTGTTGGTGTTTTTCAATGTTGAGATTGTTTTTGAATTTGTTGGCGTTATCCATGTTATTTTTTGAACTTGTTTGTATTTTTGAAAGTTCAGTTTGTTGATGAATTTGTTGGTTTTCTTCAATGTTGAGGTTGTTCTTGAATTTGTTGGTCTTTTTCAATGTTGATGTAGAATTTGTTTGGTGATTTTCAATATTGAGTTTGTTGTTGAATTTGTTGGTATTATCAACGTTATTTTTTGAACTTGGTCGTATTTTTCAATGTTGAGGTTGTTGTTGAATTTGTTGGTAATTTTAAATGTTGCGGTTGTTGTTGAATTTTTGGGTGTTTTTCATTGTTGAGATTGTTGAAGTTGTTGGTGTTTTTCAATGTTGAGGTTGTTGTTGAAATTGTTGGTGTGTTTCAATATTGAGTTTATTGTTGAATTTTTTGGTGATTCGAATATTGTGTTTTTGGTGATTTTGTTGGTGTTATCAGTGTTTTTTTGTTGAAGTTGTTTGTATTTTTAAAAGTTGAGTTTGTTGTTGAATTTGTTGGCGTTTTTCAATGTTGAGGTTTTTGGTGAATTTGTTGGTGATTTTCAATATTGATGTTGTTGAATTTGTTGGTGATTTCCAATATTGAGGTTGATGTTGAATTTGTTGGTGTTATCAATGTTATTTTTTGAACTTCTTTGCAATTTTCAATGCTGAGGTTGATGTTGAATTTATTGGTGTTTTTCAATGTTGAGATTGTTGTTGAATTTGTTGGTGTTTTTCAATGTTGATTTTTTTGTTGAATTTGCTGGTGTTTTCAATGTTGATTTTGTTGAAATTGTTGGTGATTTTGAAAGTTGAGTTTATTGTTCAATTTGTTCTTGTTATCAATGTTATTTTTTGAACCTTTTTGTATTTTTCAACGTTGAGGTTGTTGTTGAATTGGGTGGTATTTTTGAATGTTGAGGTTGTTGTTGAATTTGTTGGTGTTCCTCATTGTTGAGGTTGCAGTTAAATTTGTTGGTGTTTTTCAATGCTGAGGTTGTTGTTGAATTTGCTGCTGTTATCAACGTTATTTTTTGAACATTTATTGTATTTTTGAAAGTTGCACATGTTGTTGAATTTGTTGCTTTTTTTCAATATAGAGGTTGTTGTTGAATTTGTTGGTGACTTTCAATATTGCGGTTGTTGTTGAATTTTTTGGAGTTTTTCATTGATGAGGTTCTGAATTTGTTGTTGTCTTTCAATATTGAGGTTGTTGTTGAATTTGTTGGTGTCTTTCAATATTGTGGTAATTGTTGAATTTGTTGGTGTTATCAATGTTTTTTTTGAACTTTTTCTCTTTTGAATGTTAAGGTTGTTGTTGAATTTGTTGGTGATTTTCAATGTTGAGGTTGTTATTGAATTTATTGCTGTTATCCATGTTATTTTTTGAACTTTTTTGTATTTTTGAAATTTGAGCTTGTTGCTGAATTTGTTGGATTTTTTCAATGTTGAGTTTGATGTTGAATTTGTTGGTGTTATCAACGTTATTTTTTGAACTTTTTTGCGTTTTTCAATGTTGATGTTTTTGTTGAAATTGTTGGTATTTTTCAATGATGCTGTTGTTGTTGAATTTGTTGGTGTTTTCCATTGTTGAGGTTTTTGTTGAATTTGTTGGTGTATTTCAATATTGAAGTTTTTGTTGAATTTGTTGGTGATTTTCAATGTTGAGGTTGTTGTTGAATTTGTTGGTTTTTTGCAATGTTGCTGTTTTTGTTTAATTCATTGGTGTCTTTCAATCTTGAGATTGTTGTTGAATTTGTTGGTTTTTTGCAATGTTGATGTTGTTGAATTTGTTGGTGATTTTCAATATTGATGTTTTTGCTGAATCTTTTGCTGTTTTTATTTGTTGAGGTTGTTCTTAAATTTGTTGGTGTTTTTCAATGTTGAGATTGTTTTTGAATTTGTTTGCGTTATCCATGTTATTTTTTGAATTTTTTTGTATTTTTGAAAGCTGAGCTTGTTGTTGAATTTGTTAGTGCTTTTCAATGTTGATGTAGTTTTTCAATTTGTTGCTGTTATCAATGTTATTTTGTGAACTTGTTTGTATTTTTGAAAGTTCAGTTTGTTGATGAATTTGTTGGTTTTCTTCAAAGTTGAGGTTGTTCTTGAATTTGTTGGTCTTTTTCAATGTTGATGTAGAATTTGTTTGGTGATTTTCAATATTGAGTTTGTTGTTGAATTTGTTGGTGTTATCAACGTTATTTTTTGAACTTTTTTGTATTTTTCAATGTGGAGGTTGGTGTTGAATTTGTTTATATTTTTGAATGTTGCAGTTGTTGTTGAATTTTTTGGTGTTTTTCATTGTTGAGGTTTTTGAAGTTGTTGGTGTTTTTCAATGTTGAGGTAGTTGTTGAATTTGTTGGTGTCTTTCAATATTGAGGTTGTTGTTGAATTTGTTGCTGTTATCAATGTCTTTTGTTGAACTTTTTTGTATTTTGAAAAGTTAAGGTTGTTGTTGAATTTGTTGGTGTTTTTCAATGTTGAGGTTGTTGAATTTGTTGGTGATTTTCAATATTGAGGTTGTTGTTGAATTTGTTTGTGTTATCAATGTTATTTTTTGAGATTCTTTGCAATTATAAATGTTGAGGTTTTTGTTCAATTTGTTGGTATTTATCAATGTTGCGGTTGTTGTTGAATTTTTTGGTGCATTTCACTGTTGAGTTTGTAGTTTGATTTGTTGGTATTTTTCAATGTTGAGGTTGTTGTTGAATTTGTTGCTGTTACTAATTTTGTTTTTTTGAAATTTTTTTTTGAAAGTTGTGCTTATTGTTGAATTTGTTGATTGTTTTCAATGTTGACGTTGTTGTTGAATTTGTTAGTGTTTTTCAATGTTGAGGTTGTTGTTGAATTTGTTGGTGTTTTTCAATGTTGATGTTGTTGAATTTGTTGGTGATTTTCAATATTAAGTTTGTTGTTCAATTTGTTGGTATTATCAACGTTATTTTTTGAACTTGGTCGTATTTTTCAATGTTGAGGTTGTTGTTGAATTTGTTGGTAATTTTAAATGTTGCGGTTGTTGTTGAATTTTTGGGTGTTTTTCATTGTTGAGATTGTTGAAGTTGTTGGTGTTTTTCAATGTTGAGGTTGTTGTTGAATTTGTTGTTGTCTTTCAAAATTGAGGTTGTTGTTGAATTTGTTGTTATCTTTCAATATTGAGGTTGTTGTTGAATTTGTTCCTGCCTTTCAATAGTGATGTTACTGTTGAATTTGTTGGTGTTATCAATGTTTTTTTTGAACTTTTTCACTTCTTTTAAAAGATGAGGTTGTTGTTGAATTTGTTCGTGATTTTCAATGTTGAGGATGTTTTTGAATTTGTTGCTGTTATCGATTTTATTTTCTGAACTTTTTTGTATTTTTGAAAGTTGAGCTTGTTGATGAATTTGTTGGTTTTTTTCAATGTTGAGGTTGTTGTTTGAATTTGTTGTTGTTTTTCAATGTTGATGTTATTGAATTTGTTGGTGATTTTCAATATTGAGTTTGTTGTTGAATTTGTTGGTGTTATCAACTTTATTTTTTGAACTTTTTTGTATTTTACAATATTGAGGTTTTTGTTGAATTTGTTGGTATTTTTCAATGTTCCAGTTGTTCTTGAATTTTTTGGTGTTATTCATTGTTGAGCTTGTTGAAGTTGTTGGTGTTTTTCAATATTGAGGTTGTTGTTGAATAATTGGTGTTTTTCAATGCTAGTTTGTTGTTGAATTTATTGTTGTTTTTCAAGGTTCAGGTTTTTGTTGAATTTTTTGTTGTTTTTAATTGTTGAGGTTGTTGTTAAATTTGTTGGTGTTTCTCAGGGTTGAGGTTGTTGTTGAATTTGTTGCTGTTATCCATGTTATTTTTTGAACTTTTTTGTATTTTTCAATGTTCAGGTTGTTGTTGAATTTGTTGGTTTTTTTCAATGTTGCGCTTGTTGTTTTAAATTTTTGGTGTTTTTCATTGTTGAGGTTGTTGAAGTTGTTTGTGTTTTTTTATTGTTCAGGTTGTTGTAAAATTTGTTGGTGTTTTTCAATGTTGAGGTTGTTGTTGAATTTGTAGGTGTTTTTCATTGTTGAGGTTGTTGTTGAATTTCTTGGTGTTATCAATGTCTTTTGTTGATCTTGTTTGTATTTTTAAAAGTTAAGGTTGTTGTTGAATTTGTTGGTGTTTTTTAACATTGAGGATGTTGAATTTGTTGATGATTTTCAATTTTCAAGATGTTGTTCAATTTGTTGGTGTTATCAAAGTTCTTTTTTGAAATTTTTTGTGCATTTGAAGGTTGAGGTTGTTGTTGAATTGTTGGTATTATTCAATGTTGCGGTTGTTGTTGAATTTTCTGTTGTTTTTCAATGTTAAGGTTGTTGTTGAATTTGTAGATATTTTTCAATGTTGAGGTTGTTGAATTTGTTGGTGATTTTCAATATTGAGGTTCGTGTTTGTTGGTGTTATCAATGTTCTTTTTTGAACTGTTTTGTACTTTTAAAGGTTGAGGTTGTTGTTGAATTTGTTGGTGATTTTCAATGTTGAGGTTGTTGTTGAATTTGTAGCTATTATCATTGTTATTTTTTGAACATTTTTGTATTTTTGAAAGTTGAGGTTTTTGATGAATTTGTTTTTTACAATGTTGATGTTGTTGAATTTGTTGGTGATTTTCAATATTGAGTTTGTTGTTGAAATTGTTGGTGTTATCAACTTTATTTTTTGAACTTTTTTGTATTTTACAATGTTGTGGTTGTTGTTGAATTTGTTGGTGACTTTCAATATTGAGGTTGGTGAAGTTGTTGCTGTTTTTCAATTTTGCGGTTTTGTTGAATTTTTTTGGCATTTTTCAATGTTGAGGTTGTCGCTGAATTTGTTGGTGTCTTTCAATATTGAGGTTGGTGTTGAATTTGTTGGTGACTTTCAATATTGAGGTTGTTGTTGAATTTGTTGGTGACTTTCAATATTGATGTTGTTGTTGAATTTATTCGTGTCTTTCAATGTTGAGGTTATTGTTGAATTTGTTGGTGTTATCAATGTATTTCTTGAACTTTTTCTCTTCTTTTAAAAGTTGACGTTGTTCTTGAATTTGTTGGTGACTTTCAATATTGAGGTTGTTGTTGATTTTGTTGGTGTTTTTTCAATGTTGAGGTTGTTGTTAAATTTGTCGGTGTTTTTCAATGTTGAGGTTGTACTTGAATTTTTTGTTGTTTTTCATTGTTGAGGTTTTTGTTGAACTTCTTGATGTTATCAATGTCTTTTGTTGAACTTGTTTGTATTTTTAAAAGTTAAGTTTGTTGTTGAATTTGTTGTTGTTTTTCAATGTTGAGGATGTTGAATTTGTTGGTGATTTTCAATTCTGAGGATGTTCTTCAATTTGTTGGTGTTATCAAAGTTCTTTCTTGAACTTTTTTGTACTTTTAAAGGTTGAGGTTGTTGTTGAATTTGTTGGTATTTTTCAATGTTGCGGTTGTTGTTGAATTTTTAGTTGTTTTTCAATGTTGAGGTTGTTGTTGAATTTTTAGGTGTTTTTCAATGTTGAGGTTGTTGTTGAATTTGTTTGGTGATTTTCAATATTGATGTAGTTGTTGAATTTGTTGACGTTTTTGAATGTTGAGGATGTTGTTGAATATGGTGGTGATTTTCAATATTGAGGTTATTGTTCAATTTGTTGTTGTTATCAATGTTTTTTTAAAGTTTTTTTACTTTTTAATTTAAGGTTGTTGTTGAATGTGCTGGTGTTTTTCATTGTTGAGGATTTTGTTGAACTTTTTGGTGTTTTTCTTTTTTGAGGTTGTTGATAAATTTTTTTCAATCGTGCGGTTGTTGTTAAATTTTTTGGTGTTTTTCAATGTTGAGGTTGTTGAACTTGTTGGTGTTTTTCAATGTTGACGTTGTTGTTGAATTTGTTGGTGATTTTCAATGTTGAGGTTGTTGTTGAATTTATTGGACTGAACAATGTTTTATGTTGAACTTGTTCGTCTTTTTAAAAGTTAACGTGCTTGTTGAATTTGATGGCGTTTTTCAATGTTGAGGTTGTTGAATTTGTTGGTGATTTTCAATATTGAGGTTGTTGTTGAATTTGTTGGTCTTATCAATGTTCTTTTTCGAACTTTTTTGTACTTTTAAATGTTGAGATTTTTGTTGAATTTGTTGGTGTTTTTCAATATTGAGGTTATTGTTCAATTTGTTGTTGTTATCAATGTTTTTTTTAACTTTTTTTTACTTTTAAAAGTTCAGGTTGTCGTTGAATGTGCTGGTGTTTTTCAATGTTGAGGATTAGTTGAACCTTTTGGTGTTTTTCATTTTTGAGGTTGTTGATAAATTTGTTGGTGTTTTGCAATGTTGGGGTTGTTGAATTTGTTGGTGATTTTCAACATTGAGTTTGTTTTTGAATTTGATGGTGTTATCAATGTTATTTTTTGAAAATTTTTGTATTTTTCAATGTTGCGGTTGTTGTTGAATTTTTTGGTGTTTTTCATTGTTGCGGTTGCTGATGAATTTGTTGGTGTTTTTCTATGCTAGGGTTTTTGTTGAATTTGTTGGTGTTTTTCCATGTTGAGTTTGTTGTTGAATTTGTTGGTGTTTTTCATTGTTGAGGTTGTTGTTGAATTGGTTGGTGGTTTTCAATGTTGAGGTTGTTGAATTTTTTGGTGATTTTCAATATTAAGTTTGTTGTTGAATTTGTTGGTGTTACAAATATACATTTTGGAACTTGTTTGTACTTTAAAATGTTGAGGTTGTTGTTCAATTTGTTGGTGATTTTCAATATCGAGGTTGTACTTGAATTTGTTCGTGTTTTTCAATGTTGATGTTGTTGAATTTGTTGGTGATTTTCAATGTTGAGGTTGTTATTGAATTTGCTGGTGATTTGTTGAACTTGTTCGTCTTTTTAAAAGTTAAGGTGGTTGTTGAATTTGATGGTGTTATCAATGTTATTTTTTGAACGTTTTTCTATTTTTCAATGTTGAGGTTGTTTTTGAATTTGTTGGTATTTTTCAATTTAGCGGTTGTTGTTCAATTTTTTGGTGTTTTTCATTGTTGAGGTTGTTGAAGTTGTTGTTGTTTTTCAAAGTGCAGGTTATTGTTGAATTTGTTGGTGTTTTTCAATTTTGAGGTTGCTGTTGAATTTGTGGGTGTTTTTCAATATTGAGGTTGTAGAATTTGTTGGTGATTTTCAATATTGAGTATGTTGTTGAATTTGTTGGCTTTATCAATGTTATTTTTTGAACTTTTTTGTATTATTCAATGTTGAGGTTGTTGTTGAATTTGTTGGTATTTTTCAATGTTGCGGTTGTTGTTGAATTTTTTGGTGTATTTCATTGTTGAGGTTGATGAAGTTGTTGGTGTTTTTCAAAGTTGAGGTTGTTGTTGAATTTTTTGGTGCTTTTCATTGTTGAGGTTGTTGTTGAATTTCTTGGTGTTATCAATTTCCTTTGTTGAACTTGTTTATATTATTAAAAGTTAAGTTTGTTGTTGAATTTGTAGGTGTTTTTCAATGTTGAGGATATTGTTCAATTTGTGGTGTTATCAAAGTTCTTTTTTGAACTTTTTTGTACTATTAAAGGGTGACGTTGTTGTTGAATTTGTTGGTATATTTCAATGTTGCGGTTGTTGTTGAATTTTTAGGTGTTTTTCAATTTGAGGTTGTTGTTGAATTTGTCGGTGTTTTGCAATGTTGAGGTTGTTGTTGAATTTGTTGTTGTTTTTCGATTTTTGAGCTTGTTGTTGAATTTGTTGGTGTTTTTCAATGTTGAGCTTGTTGTTGAATTTGTTGGTGTTCTTCAATGTTGAGGTTGTTGTTGAATTTGTTGGTGTTTTTCAATGTTGAGGTTGTTGTTGAATTTGTTGCTGTTACTAATTTTGTTTTTTTGAAATTTTTTTTTGAAAGTTGTGCTTATTGTTGAATTTGTTGATTGTTTTCAATGTTGACGTTGTTGTTGAATTTGTTAGTGTTTTTCAATGTTGAGGTTGTTGTTGAATTTGTTGGTGTTTTTCAATGTTGATGTTGTTGAATTTGTTGGTGATTTTCAATATTAAGTTTGTTGTTCAATTTGTTGGTATTATCAACGTTATTTTTTGAACTTGGTCGTATTTTTCAATGTTGAGGTTGTTGTTGAATTTGTTGGTAATTTTAAATGTTGCGGTTGTTGTTGAATTTTTGGGTGTTTTTCATTGTTGAGATTGTTGAAGTTGTTGGTGTTTTTCAATGTTGAGGTTGTTGTTGAATTTGTTGTTGTCTTTCAAAATTGAGGTTGTTGTTGAATTTGTTGTTATCTTTCAATATTGAGGTTGTTGTTGAATTTGTTCCTGCCTTTCAATAGTGATGTTACTGTTGAATTTGTTGGTGTTATCAATGTTTTTTTTGAACTTTTTCACTTCTTTTAAAAGATGAGGTTGTTGTTGAATTTGTTCGTGATTTTCAATGTTGAGGATGTTTTTGAATTTGTTGCTGTTATCGATTTTATTTTCTGAACTTTTTTGTATTTTTGAAAGTTGAGCTTGTTGATGAATTTGTTGGTTTTTTTCAATGTTGAGGTTGTTGTTTGAATTTGTTGTTGTTTTTCAATGTTGATGTTATTGAATTTGTTGGTGATTTTCAATATTGAGTTTGTTGTTGAATTTGTTGGTGTTATCAACTTTATTTTTTGAACTTTTTTGTATTTTACAATATTGAGGTTTTTGTTGAATTTGTTGGTATTTTTCAATGTTCCAGTTGTTCTTGAATTTTTTGGTGTTATTCATTGTTGAGCTTGTTGAAGTTGTTGGTGTTTTTCAATATTGAGGTTGTTGTTGAATAATTGGTGTTTTTCAATGCTAGTTTGTTGTTGAATTTATTGTTGTTTTTCAAGGTTCAGGTTTTTGTTGAATTTTTTGTTGTTTTTAATTGTTGAGGTTGTTGTTAAATTTGTTGGTGTTTCTCAGGGTTGAGGTTGTTGTTGAATTTGTTGCTGTTATCCATGTTATTTTTTGAACTTTTTTGTATTTTTCAATGTTCAGGTTGTTGTTGAATTTGTTGGTTTTTTTCAATGTTGCGCTTGTTGTTTTAAATTTTTGGTGTTTTTCATTGTTGAGGTTGTTGAAGTTGTTTGTGTTTTTTTATTGTTCAGGTTGTTGTAAAATTTGTTGGTGTTTTTCAATGTTGAGGTTGTTGTTGAATTTGTAGGTGTTTTTCATTGTTGAGGTTGTTGTTGAATTTCTTGGTGTTATCAATGTCTTTTGTTGATCTTGTTTGTATTTTTAAAAGTTAAGGTTGTTGTTGAATTTGTTGGTGTTTTTTAACATTGAGGATGTTGAATTTGTTGATGATTTTCAATTTTCAAGATGTTGTTCAATTTGTTGGTGTTATCAAAGTTCTTTTTTGAAATTTTTTGTGCATTTGAAGGTTGAGGTTGTTGTTGAATTGTTGGTATTATTCAATGTTGCGGTTGTTGTTGAATTTTCTGTTGTTTTTCAATGTTAAGGTTGTTGTTGAATTTGTAGATATTTTTCAATGTTGAGGTTGTTGAATTTGTTGGTGATTTTCAATATTGAGGTTCGTGTTTGTTGGTGTTATCAATGTTCTTTTTTGAACTGTTTTGTACTTTTAAAGGTTGAGGTTGTTGTTGAATTTGTTGGTGATTTTCAATGTTGAGGTTGTTGTTGAATTTGTAGCTATTATCATTGTTATTTTTTGAACATTTTTGTATTTTTGAAAGTTGAGGTTTTTGATGAATTTGTTTTTTACAATGTTGATGTTGTTGAATTTGTTGGTGATTTTCAATATTGAGTTTGTTGTTGAAATTGTTGGTGTTATCAACTTTATTTTTTGAACTTTTTTGTATTTTACAATGTTGTGGTTGTTGTTGAATTTGTTGGTGACTTTCAATATTGAGGTTGGTGAAGTTGTTGCTGTTTTTCAATTTTGCGGTTTTGTTGAATTTTTTTGGCATTTTTCAATGTTGAGGTTGTCGCTGAATTTGTTGGTGTCTTTCAATATTGAGGTTGGTGTTGAATTTGTTGGTGACTTTCAATATTGAGGTTGTTGTTGAATTTGTTGGTGACTTTCAATATTGATGTTGTTGTTGAATTTATTCGTGTCTTTCAATGTTGAGGTTATTGTTGAATTTGTTGGTGTTATCAATGTATTTCTTGAACTTTTTCTCTTCTTTTAAAAGTTGACGTTGTTCTTGAATTTGTTGGTGACTTTCAATATTGAGGTTGTTGTTGATTTTGTTGGTGTTTTTTCAATGTTGAGGTTGTTGTTAAATTTGTCGGTGTTTTTCAATGTTGAGGTTGTACTTGAATTTTTTGTTGTTTTTCATTGTTGAGGTTTTTGTTGAACTTCTTGATGTTATCAATGTCTTTTGTTGAACTTGTTTGTATTTTTAAAAGTTAAGTTTGTTGTTGAATTTGTTGGTGTTTTTCAATGTTGAGGATGTTGAATTTGTTGGTGATTTTCAATTCTGAGGATGTTCTTCAATTTGTTGGTGTTATCAAAGTTCTTTCTTGAACTTTTTTGTACTTTTAAAGGTTGAGGTTGTTGTTGAATTTGTTGGTATTTTTCAATGTTGCGGTTGTTGTTGAATTTTTAGTTGTTTTTCAATGTTGAGGTTGTTGTTGAATTTTTAGGTGTTTTTCAATGTTGAGGTTGTTGTTGAATTTGTTTGGTGATTTTCAATATTGATGTAGTTGTTGAATTTGTTGACGTTTTTGAATGTTGAGGATGTTGTTGAATATGGTGGTGATTTTCAATATTGAGGTTATTGTTCAATTTGTTGTTGTTATCAATGTTTTTTTAAAGTTTTTTTACTTTTTAATTTAAGGTTGTTGTTGAATGTGCTGGTGTTTTTCATTGTTGAGGATTTTGTTGAACTTTTTGGTGTTTTTCTTTTTTGAGGTTGTTGATAAATTTTTTTCAATCGTGCGGTTGTTGTTAAATTTTTTGGTGTTTTTCAATGTTGAGGTTGTTGAACTTGTTGGTGTTTTTCAATGTTGACGTTGTTGTTGAATTTGTTGGTGATTTTCAATGTTGAGGTTGTTGTTGAATTTATTGGACTGAACAATGTTTTATGTTGAACTTGTTCGTCTTTTTAAAAGTTAACGTGCTTGTTGAATTTGATGGCGTTTTTCAATGTTGAGGTTGTTGAATTTGTTGGTGATTTTCAATATTGAGGTTGTTGTTGAATTTGTTGGTCTTATCAATGTTCTTTTTCGAACTTTTTTGTACTTTTAAATGTTGAGATTTTTGTTGAATTTGTTGGTGTTTTTCAATATTGAGGTTATTGTTCAATTTGTTGTTGTTATCAATGTTTTTTTTAACTTTTTTTTACTTTTAAAAGTTCAGGTTGTCGTTGAATGTGCTGGTGTTTTTCAATGTTGAGGATTAGTTGAACCTTTTGGTGTTTTTCATTTTTGAGGTTGTTGATAAATTTGTTGGTGTTTTGCAATGTTGGGGTTGTTGAATTTGTTGGTGATTTTCAACATTGAGTTTGTTTTTGAATTTGATGGTGTTATCAATGTTATTTTTTGAAAATTTTTGTATTTTTCAATGTTGCGGTTGTTGTTGAATTTTTTGGTGTTTTTCATTGTTGCGGTTGCTGATGAATTTGTTGGTGTTTTTCTATGCTAGGGTTTTTGTTGAATTTGTTGGTGTTTTTCCATGTTGAGTTTGTTGTTGAATTTGTTGGTGTTTTTCATTGTTGAGGTTGTTGTTGAATTGGTTGGTGGTTTTCAATGTTGAGGTTGTTGAATTTTTTGGTGATTTTCAATATTAAGTTTGTTGTTGAATTTGTTGGTGTTACAAATATACATTTTGGAACTTGTTTGTACTTTAAAATGTTGAGGTTGTTGTTCAATTTGTTGGTGATTTTCAATATCGAGGTTGTACTTGAATTTGTTCGTGTTTTTCAATGTTGATGTTGTTGAATTTGTTGGTGATTTTCAATGTTGAGGTTGTTATTGAATTTGCTGGTGATTTGTTGAACTTGTTCGTCTTTTTAAAAGTTAAGGTGGTTGTTGAATTTGATGGTGTTATCAATGTTATTTTTTGAACGTTTTTCTATTTTTCAATGTTGAGGTTGTTTTTGAATTTGTTGGTATTTTTCAATTTAGCGGTTGTTGTTCAATTTTTTGGTGTTTTTCATTGTTGAGGTTGTTGAAGTTGTTGTTGTTTTTCAAAGTGCAGGTTATTGTTGAATTTGTTGGTGTTTTTCAATTTTGAGGTTGCTGTTGAATTTGTGGGTGTTTTTCAATATTGAGGTTGTAGAATTTGTTGGTGATTTTCAATATTGAGTATGTTGTTGAATTTGTTGGCTTTATCAATGTTATTTTTTGAACTTTTTTGTATTATTCAATGTTGAGGTTGTTGTTGAATTTGTTGGTATTTTTCAATGTTGCGGTTGTTGTTGAATTTTTTGGTGTATTTCATTGTTGAGGTTGATGAAGTTGTTGGTGTTTTTCAAAGTTGAGGTTGTTGTTGAATTTTTTGGTGCTTTTCATTGTTGAGGTTGTTGTTGAATTTCTTGGTGTTATCAATTTCCTTTGTTGAACTTGTTTATATTATTAAAAGTTAAGTTTGTTGTTGAATTTGTAGGTGTTTTTCAATGTTGAGGATATTGTTCAATTTGTGGTGTTATCAAAGTTCTTTTTTGAACTTTTTTGTACTATTAAAGGGTGACGTTGTTGTTGAATTTGTTGGTATATTTCAATGTTGCGGTTGTTGTTGAATTTTTAGGTGTTTTTCAATTTGAGGTTGTTGTTGAATTTGTCGGTGTTTTGCAATGTTGAGGTTGTTGTTGAATTTGTTGTTGTTTTTCGATTTTTGAGCTTGTTGTTGAATTTGTTGGTGTTTTTCAATGTTGAGCTTGTTGTTGAATTTGTTGGTGTTCTTCAATGTTGAGGTTGTTGTTGAATTTGTTGGTGTTTTTCAATGTTGAGCTTGTTGTTGAATTTGTTGGTGTTTTTCAATGTTGAGCATGTTGTTGAATTTTTTGTTGTTTTTAATTGTTGAGGTTGTTGTTGAATTTGTTGGTGTTATCCAAGTAATTTTTTGAACTTTTTTGTATTTTTGAAATTTGACCTTGTTGTTGAATTTGTTGGTTTTTTTCAATGTTGAGTTTGTTGTTGAATTTATTGGTGTTTTTCAATGTTGATGTTGTTGAATTTGTTGGAGATTTTCAATATTGATGTACTTGTTGAATTTGTAGGCGTTTTTCAATGTTGAGGTTGTTGTTGAATTTTTTGGTGATTTTCAATATTAAGGTTATTGTTCAATTTGTTGTTGTTATCAATGTTTTTTATAACTTTTTTTTACTTTTAAAAGCTGAGGTTGCTGTTGAATGTGCTGGTGTTTTTCAATGTTAAGGATTTTGTTGAGCTTTTTGGTGTTATCATTTTTGAGGTTGTTGATAAATTTGTTGGTGTTTTTCAATGTTGAGGTTGTTGAATTTGTTGGTTATTTTCAATATTGAGTTTGTTGTTGAATTTGATGATGTTATCAATTTTTTTTGAACTTTTTTGCATTTTTCAATGTTGCGGTTGTTGTTGAATTTTTTGTTGTTTTTCATTGTTGAGGTTGTTTTTGAATTTGTTGGTGTTTCTCAATGTTGAGTTTGTTGTTGAATTTGTTGGTGTTTTTAATTGTTGAGGTTGTTGTTGAATTGGTTGGTAGTTTTCAATGTTGAGGTTGTTCAATTTGTTGGTGATTTTCAATATTGAGGTTCTTGTTGAATTTGTTGGTGTTATAAATATACTTTTTTGAACTTGTTTGTACTTTATAAGGTTGAGTTTGTTGTTGAATTTGTTGGTGATTTCCAATAGTGAGGTTGTTGTTGAATTTGTGGGTGTTATCAATGTTATTTTATGAACTTTTTTGACATTTTTCAACGTTGAAGTTGTCGAATTTGTTGTTATTATTCAATGTTGCGGTTGTTGTTGAATTTTTTGGTGATTTGTTGAACTTGTTCGTCTTTTTAAAAGTTAAGGTGGTTGTTGAATTTGATGATGTTATCCATGTAATTTTTTGAACTTTTTTGTATTTTTGATATTTGAGCTTGTTGTTGAATTTGTTGGTTTTTTTCAATGCTGAGTTTGTTGTTGAATTTATTGGTGTTTTTCAATGTTGATGTTGTTGAATTTGTTGGTGATCTTCAATATTGAGTTTGTTGTAGAATTTGTTGGCGTTATCAATGTTATTTTTTGAACTTTTTTGTATTTTTCATTATTGAGGTTGTTGTTGAATTTGTTGGTATTTTTCAATTTATCGGTTGTTGTTGAATTTTTTGGTGTTTATCAATGTTGAGGTTGTTGTTGAATTTGGTGGTGTTTTTCAATGTTGAGGTTGTTGTTTAATTTTTGGGTGTTTTTCAATGTTGAGGTTGTAGAATTTGTTGGTGATTTTCAATATTGAGTTTGTTGTTGAATTTGATGGTGTTATCAATTTTGTTTTTGAACTTTTTTGCATTTTTCAATGTTGGTGTTGTTGCTGAATTTTTTGGTGTTTTTCATTGTTGAGGTTGTTGTTGAATTGGTTGGTGGTTTTCTATGTTGAGGTTGTTGAATTTGTTGGTGATTTTCAATATTGAGGTTGTTGTTGAATTTGTTGGTGTTATAAATATAATTTTTTGAACTTATTTGTACTTTAAAAGATTGAGGTTGTTGTTCAATTTGTTGGTGATTTTCAATATTGAGGTTGTAGTTGAATTTGTCGGTGTTTTTCAATGTTGATGTTGTTGAATTTGCTGTTGATTTTTAACATTGAGTTTGTTGTTGAATTTGTTCATGTTATCAATTTCTTTTTTTGTTGAAGTTGTTTGTATTTTTAAAAGTAGAGTTTGTTGTTGAATTTGTTGGCGTTTTTCAATGTTGAGGTTGTTGTTGAATTTGTTGGTGATTTTCAATAGTGAGGTTGTTGTTGAATTTGTGGGTGTTATCAATGTTATTTTATGAACTTTTTTTGCATTTTTCAACGTTGATGTTGTCGAATTTGTAGTTATTTTTCAATTTTGCGGCTGTTGTTGAATTTTTTGGAGTTTTTCTTTGTTGAGGTTGTTGTTGAATTTGTTCGTGATTTCAATGTTGAGGTTGTTGTTGAATTTGTTGGTGATTTGTTGAACTTGTTCGTCTTTTTAAAAGTTAAGGTGGTTGTTGAATTTGATGGTGTTATCCATGTAATTATTTGAGCTTTTTTGTATTTTTGAAATTTGAGCTTGTTGTTGAATTTGTTGGTTTTTTTCAATGTTGAGTTTGTTGTTGAATTTATTGGTGTTTTTCAATGTTGATGTAGTTGAATTTGTTGGTGATCTTCAATATTGAGTTTGTTGTTGAATTTGTTGGCGTTATCAATGTTATTTTTTGAACTTTTTTGTACTTTTAAATGTTGAGATTTTTGTTGAATATGTTGGTGATATTCAGTGTTGAAGTTGTTGTTGAATTTGTTGGCATTTTTCAAAGTTGAGGTTGTTGTTGAATTTGTTGGTGTTTTTCAATGTTGAGGTTGTTGAATTTGTTGGTGTTATCAATGTTCTTTTTTAAACTTATATTTACTTTTAAAAGTTGAGGTTGTTGTTGCATTTGTTGGTGTTTTTCAATGTTGAGGTTGTTGTTGAATTTGTTGGTGATTAACAATATTGAGTTTTTTGTTGAATTTGTTGGTGTTAACAACATTTTTTTGTTGAACTTGATTGTATTTTAAACAGTTGAGGTTGTTGAATTTGTTGGCGTTTTTCAATGTTGAGGTTGTTGTTGAATTTGTTGGTGATTTTCAATATTGAGGTTATTGTTCAAATTACTGTTGTTTTCAATGTTTTTTTAAACTTTTTTTACTTTTAAAAGTTGAGGACGTTGTTGAATGTGCTTGTGTTTTTCAATATTGAGGAATTTGTTGAACTTTTTGGTGTTTTTCTTTTTTGAGGTTGTTGAAGAATTTTTTTCATTCGTGCGGTTGTTGTTGAATTTTTTGGTGTTTTTCATTGTTGAGGTTGTTGAACTTGTTGGTGTTTTTGAATGTTGAGGTTGTTGTTGAATTTGGTAGTGATTTTCAATGTTGAGGTTGTTGTTTAATTTATTGGATTGAACAATGTTTTATGTTGAACTTGTTCGTCTTTTTAACAGTTAACGTGCTTGTTGAATCTGATGGCGTTTTTCAATGTTGAGGTTGTTGAATTTGTTGGTCATTTTACTTATTGAGGTTATTGTAGAATCTGTTGGTGTTATCAATGTTCTTTTTTGAACTTTTTTGTACTTTTAAATGTTGAGATTTTTGTTGAATTTGTTGGTGTTTCTCAATGTTGAGGTTCTTGTTGAATTTGTTGGTGATTTTCAGTATTGAGTTTGTAGTTGAATTTGTTCATGTTATCAATGTCTTTTTTTGTTGAAGTTGTTTGTATTTTTAACGGTAGAGTTTGTTTTTGAATTTGCTGGCGTTTTTCAATGTTGAGGTTGTTGTTGAATTTGTTGGTGTTTTTCAATGTTCAGCTTGTTGTTGAATTTGTTGGTGTTTTTCAATGTTGAGGTTGTTGTTGAATTTGTGGGTGCTATCAATGTTATTTTATGAACTTTTTTGCATTTTTCAACGTTGAGGTTGTTGAATTTGTTGTCATTTTTCAATGTTGCGGTTGTTGTTGAATTTGTTGGTGATTTTCCGTATTGAGGTTGTTGTTGAATTTATTGGTGCTTTTCAATATTGAGGTTATTGTTCAATTTGTTTTTGTTATCAATGTTATTTTAAACTTTTTTTTTCTTTTAAATTTGAGGTTGTTGTTGAATGTGCTGGTGTTTTTCAATATTGAGGATTTTGTTGAACTATTTGGTGTTTTTCATTGTTGAGGTTGTTGAATTTGTTGGTGTTTTTCAATGTTGAGGTTTTTGTTGAATTTGTTGGTGATTTTCAGTATTGAGGTTGTTGTAGAATTAGTTGGTGTTATCAATGTTCTTTTTTGAACTTTTTTGTACTTTTAAATGTTGAGATTTTTTTTGAATTTGTTGGTGTTTTTCAATGTTGATGTTGTTGAATTTGTTCGTGATTTTCAATGTTGAGGTTGTTGTTGAATTTGATGGTGTTTTTTAATGTTGAGGTTGTTGAATTTGTTGGCGATTTTCAGTATTGAGGTTGTTGTAGAATTTGTTGGTGTTGTCAATGTTCTTTTTTGAACTTATTTGTACTTTTAAATATTGATGTAGTTGTTGTATTTGTTGGTATCTTTCAATGTTGAGTTTGTTGTTGAATTTATTGGTGTTTTTCAATGGTGAGGTTGTTGTTGAATTTGTTGGTGCTATGAGTGTTTTTTTTTGGAACTGTTTTGTGTTTTTCAAAGTTGAGGTTGTTGCTGAATTTGTTGGTGCTATTCTGTGTTGTGCTTGTTGAAATTGTAGGTGATTTTCAATATTGAGGTTTTTGTTGAATTTGTTGGTGCTATCAGTATTCTGTTTTGAACTTTTTTGTACTTTTAAAAGTTGAGGTTGTTGTTGAATTTGTTGGTGTTTTTCAATGTTGAGGTTGTTGTTAAATTTGCTGGTGTCATCAATGTTTTTTTTAACTTGTTGGTACTTTTAAAATTTGACGTTGTTGTTGAAAGTGTTGGTGTTTTTCAATGGTGAGGTTTTGTTGAAATTTTTGGTGTTTTCATTGTTGAGTTTGTTGTTGAATTTGTTGGTGATTTTCAAGATTGAGGTTGTAGTTGAATTTGTGGGTGTTGTCAATATTTATTTTGTTGAAATTTTTTGTAGTTTTTAAAATTGAGTTTGTTGCTGAATTTTATATTGTTTTTCAATGTTGATGTTGTTGTTGAATTTGTTGGTGATTTTAAATGTTCAGGATGTTGATGAATTTGTTGGTGTTATCAATGTATTTTTTTTAACTTTTGTATGTTTTTCAATGTTGAGGCTGTTGAAGTTGCTGGTGATTTTCTATATTGAGGTTGTTGATGAATTTGTTGGTGTTTTTCAATGTTGGGGTTGTTGAATTTGTTGGTGTTATCAATGTTCTTTTTTCAACTTATATTTACTTTTAAAAGTTGAGGTTGTTGTTGCATTTGTTGGTGTTTTTCAATGTTGAGGTTGTTTTTGAATTTGTTGGTGATTAATAATATTGAGTTTGTTGTTGAATTTGTTGGTGTTAACAATATTTTTTTGTTGAACTTGATTGTATTTTAAAAAGTTGAGGTTGTTGAATTTGTTGGTATTTTTGAAAGTTGAGGTCGTTGAATTTGTTGGTGTTATTCAATATTGAGGTTGTTGTTGAATTTGTTGGTGTTATCAATGGTTTTTTTTAAACTTTTTTTTTCAAAGTTGAGATTGTTGCTGAATTTGTTGGTGATATTCACTGTTGAGGTTGTTGAGTTTGTTGGTGATTTTCAATATTAAGGTTGTAGTTGAATTTGTTGGTGATTTTCAATATTGATGTTGTTGTTGAATTTGTTGGTGTTTTCAATGCTTTTTTTGAACTTTTTTGTATTTGTCAATTCCAAGGTTGTTGTTGAACTTGTTGGTATTTTTGAATGTTGCGGTTGTTGTTGAGTTTTTTTGCTGTTTTTCATTGTTGAGGTTATTGTTGAATTTGTTAGTGTTTTTCAATGTTGAGTTTGTAGTTGAATTTGTTGGTGTTTTTCAATGGTGAGGTTTTTGTTTAATTTTTTTATGTTTTCATTGTTGAGTTTCTCGTTAAATTTGTGGGTGTTTTTCAATGTTGAGGTTGTTGTTGAATTTGTTGTTGATTTTCAATATTGAGTTTCTTTGTTCAATTTGTTGGTGTTGTCAATGTTTATTTCGTTGAATTTTTTTGTAGTTTTAAAACTTGAGGTTGTTGCTGATTTTTTTATTGTTTTTCAATGTTGATGTTGTTGTTGAATTTGTTGGTGATTTTCAGTGTTGGGGTTGCTGAAATTGTTGGTGATTTTAAATGTAGAGGTTGTTGTTGAATTGGATAGTGTCATCAATGTTTATTTTGTTGAACTTGTTTGTATATCTAAAAGTTGTGGTTGTTGTTGAATTTATTGGCGTTATCAATGTTTCTATTGTTGAACTTTTCTTAATTTTAAAAGTTGAGGTTGTTGTTTAATTTGTTGGTGTTTTTCAAAGTTGAGTTCTTTGAATTTGTTGGTGATTTTCAATGTTGAAGTTGTTGTTCAATTTGTTGGTGTTATGAATGGTTTTTTTCTTAACTTTTTTGTGTTTTTCAAAGTTGACGTTGTTGCTGAATTTGTTGGTGATATTCAGTGTTGAGGTTATCGAATTTGTTGGTGATTTTCAATATTGAGGTTGTTGTTGAATTTGTTGGTGTTTTTCAATGTTGAGGTTGTTGTTGAATTTGTTGGTGATTTTCAATATTGAGGTTGTTGTTGAATTTGTTGGTGTTATCAATGTTATTTTTTGAACTTTTTTGTATTTTTCAATGTTGAGGTTGTTGTTGAATATGTTGGTATTTTTCAATGTTGCGGTTGTTGTTGAATTTTTTGGTGTTTTTCGTTGTTGAGATTGTTGTTGAATTTGTTGTTGTTTTTCATTGTTGAGGTTGTTGTTGAATTTGTTGTCGTTTTTCATTGTTGAGGTTGTTGTTTAATTTGTTGGTGATTTTCAGTGTTGAGGTTGTTGAATTTGTTGGTGATTTTCAATATTGAGGTTGTTGAATTTGTTGGTCATTTTCAATATTGAGGTTGTTGTTGAATTTGTTGGTGTTATCAATGTTATTTTTTGAACTGTTTTGACAATTTAAAGGTTGAGGTTGTTGTTGAATTTGTTGGTGTTTTTCAATGTTGAGTTTTTTGTTAAATTTATTGGTGATTTTCATTGTTGACGTTGTTGTTAAATTTCAATGTTGTGGTTGTTGTTGAATTTGTTGGTGTATTTCAATATTGAGGTTGTTGTTGAATTTGTTGGTGTCTTTCAATATTGAGGTTGTTGTTGAATTTGTTGGTGACTTACAATATTGAGGTTGTTGTTGAATATGTTCGTGTCTTTCAATGTTGAGGTTATAGTTGAATTTGTTGGTGTTATCAATGTTTTTTTTGAACTTTTTCTGTTCTTTTAAAAGTTGAGGTTTTTGTTGAATTTGTTGGTGTTATAAATGTTCTTTTTAAAACTTTTTTGTATTTTTGAAAGTTGTTGGTGTTTTTTCAAAGTTGATGTTGTTATTGATTTTTTTTTGAATTGTTGAGGTTGTCGTTAAATTTGTTGGTGTTTTTCAGTGTTGAGGTTGTTGTTGAATTTGTTGGTGTTATCCCTGTTATTTTTTGAACTTTGTTGTATTTTAGAAAGTTGAGCTTGTTCTTGAATTTGTTGGTTTTTTTCAATGTTGAGTTTGTTGTTTAATTTATTGGTGTTTTTCAATGTTGATGTTGTTGAATTTGTTGGTGATTTTCAATATTGAGTTTGTTGTTAAATTTGTCGGTGTTATTCATTGTTGAGGTTGTTAGTGAATTTCTAGCTGTTATCAATGTCTTTTGTTGAACTTGTTTATATTTTTAAAGTTAAGGTTGATGTTGAAATTGTAGGTGTTTTTCAATGTTGAGGATGTTGAACTTGTTGGTGATTTTCAATTCTGAGGATGTTGTTCAATTTGTTGGTGTTATCAGTGTTATTTGTTGAACTTTTTGTATTTTTCAATGTTGAGGTTGTTGTTGAATTTGTTGGTATTTTTCAATGGTGAAGTTGTTGTTGAATTTTTTGGTGTTTTTCATTGTTGAGGTTGTTGAAGTTGTTGGTGTTTTTTAAATTTTGAGGTTGTTGCTAAATTTGTCGGTGTTTTTCAATGTTGAGGTTGTTGTTATATTTTTTGGTGTTCTTCATTGCTGAGGTTGTTGTTGAATTTCTTGCTGTTATCAATGTCTTTTGTTGAACTTGTTTGTACTTTTAAAGGTTGAGGTTGTTTATGAATTTGTTGGTGTTTTTCAATATTGAGGTCGTTGAATTTGTTGGTGATTTTCAATACTGAAGTTGTTGTTAAATTTGTTAGTGTTTTTCAATGTTGACGTTGTTGTTAAATTTGTTGGTGTTTTTAAATGTTGCGGTTGTTGTTGAATTTGTTGGTGTTATCAATGTTCTTTTTTAAACTTTTTGAAGTTTTGAAAGTTGAGCTTGTTGTTGAATTTGTTGGTGTTTTTCAATGTTGAGCTTATTGTTCAATTTGTCAGTGTTTTTCAATGTTGAGGTTGTTGTTGAATTTGTTCGTGTTTTTCAATGTTGAGGTTTTTGTTGAATTTTTTGTTGTTTTTAATTGTTGAGGTTGTTGTTAAATTTGTTGGTGTTTTTCAATGTTGAGGTTGTTGTTGAATTGGTTGGTGTTTTTCAATGTTGAGTTTCTTGTTGAATTTATTGGTGTTTTTCAATGTTGATGTTGTTGAATTTACTGGTGATTTTCAATATTGAGTTTGTTGTTGAATTTGTTGGCGTTATCAATTTTATTTTTCGAACTTTTTTGTATTTTTCAATGCTGGGGTTGTAGTTGAATTTGTTGGTATTATTCAATTTTGTGGTTGTTGTTGTATTTATTGGTGTTTTTCATTGTTGAGGATGTTGAAGTTGGTGGTGATTTTCAATGTTGAGGTTGTTGTTGAATTTGTAGGTGTTTTTCAATGTTGAGGTTGTTGAATTTGTTGGTGATTTTCAATACTGAGGATATTGTTCAATTTGTTGGTGATATCAAAGTTTTTTGTTGAATAAATTTGTATTTTTAAAAGTTAAGGCTGTTGTTGAATTTGTAGGTGTTTTGCAATCTTGAGGTTGTTGTTGAAGTTGTTGGTGATTTTCAATGTTGAGGTTGTTGTTGAAGTTGTTGGTGATTTTCAATGTTGAGGTTGTTGTTGAATTTGTTGGTGTTATCAATGTTCATTTTTAAACTTTTTTGTATTTTTGAAAGTTGAGCTTGTTGTTGAATTTGTTGATGTTTTTCAATGTTGAGCATGTTGTTGAATTTGTTGGTGTTTTTCAATGTTGAGGTTGTTGTTAAATTTGTAGGTGTTTTGGAATGCTGAGGTTGTTGTTGGATTTGCTGGTGTTTATGAATGTTGAGTTTGTTGTTGAATTTGTTGCTGATATCAAATTTTTTTGTTGAATAAATTTGTATTTTTAACAGTTACGCTTGTTGTTGAATTTGTTGTTGTTTTTCAATGTTGAGGTTGTTGAATTTGTTGCTGATTTTCAATATTGAGGTTGTTGTTGAATTTGTTGGTGTTGCCAATGTTCTTTTCTAAACTTTTTGTATTTTTGAAAGTTGAGCTTGTTGTTGAATTTGTTGGTGTTTTTCAATGTTGAGGTTGTTGTTGAATTTGTTGGTGTTATCCATGTTATTTTTTGAACTTTTATGTATTTTTGAAAGTTGAGCTTGTTGTTGAATGTGTTGGTGTTTTTCAATGTTGAGTTTGTTGTTGAATTTATTGGTGTTTTTCAATGTTGATGTTGTTGAATTTGTTGGTGATTTGCAATATTGAGTTTGTTGTTGAATTTGTTGGCATTATCAATGTTATTTTTGAAACTTTTTATATTTTTCAATGTTGAGTTTGTTGTTGAATTTGTAGGTGTTTTGCAATCTTGAGTTTGTTGTTGAATTTGTTGGTGTTTTTGAATGTTGAGGTTGTTGTTGAATTTGTTGGTGATATCAAAGTTTTTTGTTGAATAAATTTGTATTTTTAAAAGTTAAGGTTGTTGTTGAATTTGTAGGTG
Source organism: Cetorhinus maximus (assembly GCF_964194155.1). Lineage (NCBI taxonomy): Eukaryota > Metazoa > Chordata > Chondrichthyes > Lamniformes > Cetorhinidae > Cetorhinus > Cetorhinus maximus. The sequence goes on from NW_027596382.1 coordinate 327,345, forward strand.
TTTTGCAATTTTGAGGTTGTTGTTGAAGTTGTTGGTGATTTTCAATGTTGAGGTTGTTTTTGAATTTGTAGCTGTTTTTTAATGTTGAGGTTGTTGAATTTGTTGGTGATTTTCAATATTGAGGTTATTGTTGAATTTGTTGATGTTGTCAATGTTCTTTTCTAAACTTTTTGTATTTTTGAATTTTGAGCTTGTTGTTGAATTTGTTGGTGTTTTTCAATGTTGAGGTTGTTGTTAAATTTGCAGGTGTTTTGCAATGTTGAGGTTGTTGTTGAATTTGTTGGTGTTTTTCAATGTTGAGGTTGTTGTTGAATTTGTTGGTGTTATCAATGTTCTTTTTTAAACTTTTTTGTATTTTTGAAAGTTGAGCTTGTTGTTGAATTTGTTGGTGATATCAAAGTTTTTTGTTGGATAAATTTGTATTTTTAAAAGTTAAGGTTGTTGTTGAATTTGTTGGTGTTTTTCAATGTTGAGCTTGTTTTGAATTTATTGGTGTTTTTCAATGTTGTGGTTGTTGTTAAATTTGTTGGTGTTTTCCAATGTTGTGGTTTTGGTTGAATTTGTTGGTGTTATCCATGTTATTTTTTGAACTTTATTGTATTTTTGAAAGTTGAGCTTGTTGTTGAATTTGTTGGTGTTTTTCAATGTTGAGTTTGTTGTTGAATTTATTGGTGTTTTTCAATGTTGAAGTTGTTGAATTTGTTGGTGATTTGCAATATTGAGATTGTTGTTGAATTTGTTGTCATTATCAATGTTATTTTTTGATACTTTTTGTATTTTTCAATTTTGAGTTTGTTGTTGAATTTATTGGTGTTTTTCAATGTTGATGTTGTTGAATTTACTGGTGATTTTCAATATTGAGTTTGTTGTTGAATTTGTTGGCGTTATCAATTTTATTTTTCGTACTTTTTTGTATTTTTCAATGCTGAGGTTGTAGTTGAATTTGTTGGTATTTTTCAATTTTGCGGTTGTTGTTGAATTTTTTGGTGTTTTTCATGGATCAGGATGTTGAAGTTGTTGGTGATTTTCAATGTTGAGGTTGTTGTTGAATTTGTAGGTGTTTTTCAATGTTGAGGTTGTTGTTGAATTTTTTGGTGTTTTTCACTGTGGAGGTTGTTGAATTTGTTGGTGATTTTCAATTCTGAGGATGTTGTTCAATTTGTTGTTGTTATGAAAGATCTTTTTTGAAATTTTTTGTACTTTTAAAGTTTGAGGTTATTGTTGAATGTGTTGGTATATTTCAATGTTGCTGTTGTTGTTGCATTTTTAGGTGTTTTTCAATGTTGAGGTTGTTGTTGAATTTGTAGGTGTTTTGCAATCTTGAGGCTGTCGTTCAATTTGTTGGTGTTTTTCAATGTTGAGGTTGTTGTTAAATTTGCAGGTGTTTTGCAATGTTGAGGTTGTTTTTGAATTTGTTGGTGTTTTTCAATGTTGAGGTTGTTGAATTTGTTGGTGATTTTCAATAGTGAGGTTGTTGTTGAATTTTTTGGTGTTATCAATGTTCTTTTTTAAACTTTTTTGTATTTTTGAAAGTTGAGCTTGTTGTTGAATTTGTTGGTGATATCAAAGTTTTTTGTTGAATAAATTTGTATTTTTAAAAGTTAAGGTTGTTGTTGAAATGTTGGTGTTTTTCAATGTTGAGCTTGTTTTGAATTTATTGGTGTTTTTCAATGTTGAGGTTGTTGTTGAATTTGTTTGTGTTTTTTAATTGTTGAGTTTGTTGTTGAATTTGTTGCTGTTATCAATATTTTTTTGTTGAACATGTTTGTAATAATAAAAGTTGAGGTTGTTGAATTTGTTGGTGTTATTCAAAGTTGAGGTTGTTGAAATCATTGGTGATATTCAATATTGAGGTTGTTGTTGAATTTGTTGGTGTTATCAATGGTTTTTTTTTAACTTTTTTTTTCAAAGTTGAGATTGTTGCTGAATTTGTTGGTGATATTCAGTGTTGAGGTTGTTGAATTTGTTGGTGAGTTTCAATATTGAGGTTGTTGTTGAATTTGTTGGTGTTATCTATGTTATTTTTTGAACTTTTTTGTATTTTTCAATTCTGAGGTTGTTGTTGAACTCGTTGGTATTTTTCAATGTTGCGGTTGTTGTTGAGTTATTTGTTGTTTTTCATTGTTGAGGTTATTGTTGAATTTGTTGGTGTTTTTCAATGTTGAGGTTGTTGTTGAATTTGTTGGTGTTTTTCAATGGTGAGATTCTTGTTGAATTTTTTTGGTGTTTTCATTGTTGAGTTTGTTGTTAAATTTGTTGGTGTTTTTCAATGTTGAGTTTGTTGTTGAATTTGCTGATTTTCATTATTGAAGTTGAAGTTCAATTTCTTGGTGTTTTCAATGTTTATTTCGTTGATATTTTTTGTAGTTTTAAAAGTTGTGGTTGTTGCTGAATTCTTTATTGTTTTTCAATGTTGATGTTATTGTTGAATTTGTTGGTGATTTTCAGTGTTGAGGTTGCAGAATTTGTTGGTGATTTTAAATGTTGAGGTTGTTGTTGAATTGGATAGTGTCATCAATGTTTATTTTGTTGAACTTGTTTGTATTTTTAAAAGATTTGGTTGTTGTTGAATTTATTGGTGTTATCAATGTTTATACTGTTGAACTTTTCTTACTTTTTAAAGTTGAGGTTGTTGTTTAATTTGTTGCTGTTTTTCAATGTATAGGTTGTTGTTGAATTAGTTGGTGTTATGAATGGTTTTTTTCTTAACTTTTTTGTGTATTTCAAAGTGGAGGTTGTTGCTGAATTTGTTCGTGATATTCAGTGTTGAGCTTGTCGAATTTGTTGGTGATTTTCAATATTGAGGTTGTTGTTGAATTTGTTGGTGTTTTTCAATGTTATTTTTTGAACTTTTTTGTATTTTTCAATGTTGAGGTTGTTGTTGAATTTGTTGTTATTTTACAATATTGCGGTTGTGGTTGCATTTTTTGGTGTTTTTGATTGTTGAGGTTGTTGATGAATTTTTAATTTTTTTTAAATGTTGCGGTTGTTGTTGAATTTTTTCGTGTTTTTCATTGTTGAGATTGTTTTTGAATTTGTTGTTGTTTTTCATTGCTGAGGTTGTTGTTGAATATGTTGTTGATTTTCAGTGTTGAGGTTGTTGAATTTGTTGGTGATTTTAGATGTTGAGGTTGTTATTGAATTTGTTGGTGTTATCAATGTTTTTTGTTGAACTTGTTTGTATTTTTAAAAGTTGAGGTTGTTGCTGAATTTGTTGGTGTTTTTCAATGTTGAGGTTGTTGCTGAATTTGTTGTTTTTTTTCAATGCTGATGTTGTTGTTGAATTTGTTGGTGTTTTTCATTGTTGAGGTTGTTGTTGAATTTGCTGGTGTTATCAATGTTTTTTGTTGAACTTGTTTGTATTTTTAAAAGTTGAGGTTCTGGTTGAATTTGTTGGTGTTTTTCAAAATTGAGTTTGCTGTGGAATTTGCTGGTGTTTTCAATGTTTTTTTTTAAACTTTTTTGTGTTTTTCAAAGTTGAGGTTGTGGTTGAATTTATTGGTGTTATCAATGTTTATTTTGTAGAACTTTTTTGTACTTTTATAAGTTGAGGATGATTTTGAATTTGTTGGTGTTTTTCATTGTTGAGGTTGTTGTTGATTTTGCTGGTGTTTTACAATGTTGAGGTTGTTGTTGAATTTGTCCGTGATTTTCAATGTTGAGGTTGTTGGTGAATTTGCTGGTGATTTTCAACATTGAGTTTGTTGTTGAATTTGTTGGTGTTATCAATGTTTTTTTTTTAACTTGTTTGTATTTTTAAACGTTGAGGTTGTTGTTGAATTTGTTGATGATTTTCAATATTGAGTTTGTTGTTGAATTTGTTGGTGTTTTTCAATGGTGAGGTTTTTGTTGAATTTTTTGTTGTTTTCATTGTTGAGGTTGTTGATGAATTTGTTGGTGTTTTTCAATGTTGAGGTTGTTGTTGAATGTGTCCGGCCCATATCCCGCGCATCCTCCCTCATGCCTTCTCCTCTATCCCAGAAACATGATAGGGTCACCCTTGTCCTCACTTATCACCCCACCAGCCTCCGCATTCAAAGGATCATCCTCCACCATTTCCGCCAACTCCAGCATGATGCCACCACCAAACACATCTTCCCTTCACCCCCCCTGACGGCATTCCGTAGGGATCGTTCCCTCCGGGACACCCTGTTCCACTCCTCCATTACCCCCTACTCCTCAACCCCCACTTATGGCACCTCCCCATGCCCACGCAGAAGATGCAACACCTGCCCCTTCACTTCCTCTCTCCTCACCGTCCAAGGGCCCAAACACTCCTTTCAAGTGAAGCAGCATTTCACTTGCATTTCCCCTAACCTAGTCTACTGTATTCGTTGCTCCCATTGCAGTCTCCTCTACATTGGAGAGACCAAACGCAAACTGGGCGACCGTTTTGCGGAACACTTGCGGTCTGTCCGCAAGAAAGACCCAAACCTCCCTGTCGCTTTCCATTTTAACACTCCACCCTGTTCTCTTGCCAACATGTCTGTCCTTGGCTTGCTGCATTGTTCCAGTGAAGCCCAACGCAAACTGGAGGAACAACACCTCATCTTCCGACTAGGCACTTTACAGCCCTCCGGGCTGAATATTGAATTCAACAACTTTAGATCTTAAACTCCCCCTCCCCCCATCCCCACCCCGTTTCTTTCCACCACCGCCCCCCCCGCTTTTTTTTTCAATAATTTATATAGATTCTTCTTTCCCCACCTATTTCCATTATTTTTAAATCTAAAACTAAAACCTTTAGTCTTTCCACCCCACCCCCACTAGAGCTGTACTTTGAATATCCTGTCTTCCATTCTTAATTAGCACTTTTCTCAGACAAATACAACCACCTTCAACACCTCTTTGACCCTTTTGTCAGTTACATCTATTGATTATCTGCTCATCTCCACAATCACCACACCACACCCTCAATGTGTCTCTCCCCCCCCCCCCCCCCCCCCCCACCACCACCCCCCCACCACCACCTTAAACCAATTTATATTTCTACCTTCTTCTAACTATGCTCCAGTTCTGCCGAAGGGCCATGAAGGCTCGAAACGTTAACTGATTTCTTCTCCGCCGATGCTGCCAGACCTGCTGAGTTTTACAGGTAATTCTGTTTTTGTTTTGTTGTTGAATTTGTTGGTGATTTTCAATATTGAGGTTGTTGTTGAATTTGTTGGTGATTTTTAATATTGAGGTTGTTGTTTAATTTGTTGGTGTTATCAATGTTTTTTCTTTAACTTTTTTGTACTTTTAAAAGTTGATGTTGTTGTTGAATGTGTTGATGTTTTTCAATGTTGAGGTTTATGTTGAATATTTTCGTGTTTTTCATTGTTGAGGTTGTTGTTAAATTTGTTGGCGTTTTTCAATGTTGACGTTGTTGTTGAATTTGTTGGTGATTTTCAATATTGAGGTTGTTGCTGAATTTGTTGGTGCTATGTATGTTATTTTTTGAACTTTTTTGTATTTTTCAAAGTTGAGCTTGTTGTTGAATTGTTGGTGTTTTTCAATGTTGAGGTTGTTGTGGAATTTGTTGGTGTCTTTCAATATTGAGGTTGTTGTTGAATTTGTTGGCATTTTTCAACGTTGAGGTTGTTGTTGAATTTGTTGGTGTTATCAATGTTTATTTTGAACTTTTTCTCTTCTTTTCAAAGTTGATGTTGTTGTTGAATTTATTGGTGTTTTTCAATCTTGAGGCTGTTGTTGAATTTGTTGGTGATTTTCAACATTGAGTTCGTTGTTGAATTTGTTGGTGTTATCAATGTTTTTTTGTTGAAGTTGTTTTTATTTTTAAAAGTTGAGGTTGTCGTTGAATTTGTTGGTGATTTTCAATATTGAGGTTGTTGTCGAATTTGTTGGTGTTATCAAGGATATTTTTTGAACTTTTTTGTATTTTTCAATGTTGCGGTTGTTGAAATTATTGGTGTTTTTCATTGTTGAGGTTGCTGTTGAATTTTTTGGTGTTTTTCAAGGTTGAGGTTGTAGTTGAATTTGTTGGTGTTTTTCAATGTTGAGGTTGTTATTGAATTTGTTGGTGTTATCAATAGTATTTTTAAAACTTTTTTGTATTTTTCAATGTTGAGGTTGTTGTTGAATTTGTTGGTGATTTTCAATGGTGAGGTTGTTGTTGAATTTGTGGGTGTTATCAATGTTATTTTTAGAACTTTTTGCATTTTTCAACGTTGAGGTTGTTGAATTTGTTATTATTTTTCAATGTTGCGGTTGTTGTTGAATCTTTTGGTGTTTTTCTTTGTGGAGGTTGTTGTTGAATTTGTTGGTGATTTTCAATGCTGATGTTGTTGTTGAATTTGTTGGTGATTTTCAATGTTGAGGTTGTTGTTGAATTTGTTGGATTTAGCAATGTTTTTTGTTGAACTTGTTCGTCTTTTTAAAAGTTAAATTGGTTGTTGAATTTGATGGAGTTTTTCAATGTGAGGTTGTTGAATTTGTTGGTGATTTTCAGTGTTGAGGTTGTTGTTGAATTTGTTGGTGTTATCAATGTTCTTTTTTCAACTTTTTGTACGTTTAAAAGTTGAGGTTGTTGTTGAATTTGTTGGTGTTTTTCAATGCTGAGGTTGTTGTTAAATTTGTTCGTGATTTTTAATGTTGAGGTTGTTGTTGAATTTGTTGGTGATTTTCAACATTCAGTTTATCGTTGCATTTGTTGGTGTTATCAATGTTTTTTTTTTTAACTTGTTTGTATTGTTAAAGCTGAGGTTGTTGTTGAATTTGTTGGTGTTTTTCAAAGTTGAGGTCGTTGAATTTGTTGCTCATTTTCAATATTGAGGTTGTTGCTGAATTTGTTGTGATAATCAATGTTGAGGTTGTTGAATTTGTAGGTGATTTTCAATATTGAGGTTGTTGTTGAACTTGTAGGTGTTTTTCATTGTTGAGCTTGATGTTGAATTTGTTGATGTTTTTCAATGTTGAGGTTGTTGTTGAATTTATTGGTGTTTTTCAATGGTGAGGTTGTTGTTGAATTTGTTGGTGTTTTTCTAAGATGAGGTCCTTGAATTTGTTGGTCATTTTCAATATTGAGGTTGTTGCTGAATTTGTTGGTGATATTCAATGTCGAGGTTGTTGAATTTGTTGGTGATTTTCAATATTGTGGTTGTTGTTGAACTTGTAGGTGTTTTTCAATGTTGAGGTTGCTGTTGAATTTATTGATGTTTTTCATTGTTGAGCTTGATGTTGAATTTGTTGATGTTTTTCAATGTTGAGGTTGTTGTTGAATTTATTGGTGTTTTTCAATGGTGAGGTTGTTGTTGAATTTGTTCGTGTTTTTCAAAGATGATGTCGTTGAATTTCTTGGCAATTTTCAATATTGAGGTTGTTGTTGAATTTGTTGGTGTTATGAATGGTTTATTTTGAACTTTTTTGTGTTTTTCAAAGTTGAGGTTGTTGCTGAATTTAATGGTGATATTCTGTGTAGAGCATGTTGAAATTGTTGATGATTTTCAATATTGAGGTTTTTGTTGAATTTGATTTTGTTATCAATGTTTTTTTTTAACTTGTTGGTACTTTTAAAATTTGAGGTTGTTGTTGAATGTGGTGATCTTTTTCAATGGCGAGGTTTTTGCTGAATTATTTGGTGTTTTCATTATTGAGGGTGTTTTTCAATGTTGAGGTTGTTGAATTTGTTGGTGATTTTCAATATTGAGGTTGTTGTTGAATTTGATGGTGTTATCAATGGTCTTATTTCAACTTTAATGTACTTTTAAAAGTTGAGGTTGTTGTTGAATTTGTTGGTGATTAACAATATTGAGTTTGTTGTTGAATTTGTTGATGTTATCAATATTTTTTTTGTTGAACTTGTTTGTAATTATAAAAGTTGAGGTTGTTGAATTTGTTGGTGTTATTCAAAGTTGAGGTCGTTGAATTTTTTGGCGATATTAAATATTGAGGTTGTTGTTGAATTTGTTGGTGTTATCAATGGTTTTTTTTTAACTTTTTTTTCATAGTTGAGATTGTTGCTGAATTTGTTGGTGATATTCAGTGTTGAGGTTGTTGAATTTGTTGGTGAGTTTCAATATTGAGGTTGTTGTTGAATTTGCTGGTGTTATCAATGTTATTTTTTGAACTTTTTTGTATTTTTCAATTCTGAGGTTGTTGTTGAACTTGTTGGTATTTTTCAATGTTGCGGTTGTTGTTGAGTTTTTTTGTTGTTTTTCATTGTTGAGGTTATTGTTGAATTTGTTGGTTTTTTTCAATGTTGAGGTTGTTGTTGAATTTGTTGGAGTTTTTCAATGGTGAGGTTTTTGTTGAATTTTTTGGTGTTTTCATTGTTGAGTTTGTTGTTAAATTTGTTGGTGTTTTTCAATGTTGAGTTTGTTGTTGAATTTGTTGCTGATTTTCAATATTGAGGTTGTAGTTCAATTTCTTGGTGTTGTAAATGTTTATTTCGTTGATATTTTTTGTAGTTTTAAAAGTTGTGGTTGTTGCTGAATTCTTTATTGTTTTTCAATGTTGATGTTGTTGTTGAATTTGTTGGTGATTTTCAGTGTTGAGGTTGCAGAATTTGTTGGTGATTTTAAATGTTGAGGTTGTTGTTGAATTGGATAGTGTCATCAATGTTTATTTTGTTGAACTTGTTTGTATTTTTAAAAGATGTGGTTGTTGTTGAGTTTATTGGTGTTATCAATGTTTATACTGTTGAACTTTTCTTACTTTTTAAAGTTGAGGTTGTTGTTTAATTTGTTGCTGTTTTTCAATGTATAGGTTGTTGTAGAATTAGTTGGTGTTATGAATGGTTTTTTTCTTAACTTTTTTGTGTATTTCAAAGTGGAGGTTGTTGCTGAATTTGTTCGTGATATTCAGTGTTGAGCTTGTCGAATTTGTTGGTGATTTTCAATATTGAGGTTGTTGTTGAATTTGTTGGTGTTTTTCAATGTTGCGGTTGTTTTTGAATTTATTGGTGATTTTCAATATTGAGGTTGTTGTTGAATTTGTTGGTGTTATCAATGTTATTTTTTGAACTTTTTTGGATTTTTCAATGTTAAGGTTGTTGTTGAATTTGTTGTTATTTTACAATGTTGCTGTTGTTGTTGCATTTTTTGGTGTTTTTGATTGTTGAGGTTGTTGATGAATTTTTTATTTTTTTTAAATGTTGCGGTTGTTGTTGAATTTTTTCGTGTTTTTCATTGTTGAGATTGTTTTTGAATTTGTTGTTGTTTTTCATTGTTGAGGTTGTTGAATATGTTGTTGATTTTCAGTGTTGAGGTTGTTGAATTGGTTGGTGATTTTAAATGTTGAGGTTGTTATTGAATTTGTTGCTGTTATCAATGTTTTTTGTTGAACTTGTTTGTATTTTTAAAAGTTGAGGTTGTTGCTGAATTTGTTGGTGTTTTTCAATGTTGAGGTTGTTGATGAATTTGTTGGTTTTTTTTAAATGCTGATGTTGGTGTTGAATTTGTTGGTGTTTTTCATTGTTGAGGTTGTTGTTGAATGTGCTGGTGTTATCAATGTTTTCTGTTGAACTTGTTTGTATTTTTAAAAGTTGAGGTTCTGGTTGAATTTGTTGGAGTTTTTCAAAATTGAGGTTGCTGTGGAATTTATTGGTGTTTTCAATGTTTTTTTTTTAACTTTTTTGTGTTTTTCAAAGTTGAGGTTGTGGTTGAATTTATTGGTGTTATCAATGTTTATTTTGTAGAACTTATTTGTACTTTTAAAATTTGAGGATGATTTTGAATTTGTTGGTGTTTTTCATTGTTGAGGTTGTTGTTGAATTTGCTGGTGTTTTTCAATGTTGAGGTTGTTGTTGAATTTGTCCGTGATTTTCAATGTTGAGGTTGTTGGTGAATTTGCTGGTGATTTTCAACATTGAGTTTGTTGTTGAATTTGTTGGTGTTATCAATGTTTTTTTTTTGAACTTGTTTGTATTTTTAAACGTTGAAATTGTTGTTGAATTTGTTGCTGTATTTCAAAGTTGAGGTCATTGAATTTGTTGGTGATTTTCAATATTGAGGTTGTTGCTGAATTTTTTGGTGATATTCAATGTTGAGGTTGTTGTATTTGTTGGTGATTTTCAATATTGAGGTTGCTGTTAAATTTGTTGGCGTTTTTTAAAGTTGAGTTTGTTGTTGAATTTGTTGGTGTTTTTAAATGTTGTGTTTGTTGTTGAATTTATTGGTGTTTTTCAATATTGAGGTTGTTGCTGAATTTGTTGGTGATATTCAGTGTTGAGCTTGTTGAACTTGTTGGTGATTTTCAATATTGTGGTTGTTGTTGAATTTGTTAGTGTTATCAATATTCCTTTTTGAACTTTTTTGTACTTTTAAAAGATGAGGTTGTTTTTGAATTTGTTGGTGTTTTACAATGGTGAGGTTTTTTATTAATTTTTTTGGTGTTTTCATTGTTCAGTTTGTTGTGAAATTTGTTGGTGTTTTTCAATGTTGAGGTTGTTGTTGAATTTGTTGGTGATTTTCAACATTGAGGTTGTTGTTGAATTTGCTGGTGTTGTCAATGTTTACTTTGTTGAACTTCTTTGTAGTTTTTAAAATTGATGATGTTGCTGAATTTTTTAAATATTTTTTCAATGTTGATGTTGTTGATGAATTTGTTGGTGTTATCAATGCTTTTTTTTAAACTTTTGTGTGTTTTTCAATGTTGAGGCTGTTTAATTTTTCTGGTGATTTTCAACAGTGAGGTTGTTGATGAATTTGTTGGTGTTAACAATGTTTTTTTTGAACATTTTTGTGTTTTTCAAAGTTGAGGTTGTTGCTGAATTTCTTGGTGATATTCAGTGTTGCGGTTGTTGTTGAATTTGTTGGCGTTTTTAAATGTTGAGGTTGTTGTTGAAATTGTTTGTGATTTTCAATATTGACGATGTTGTTGAATTTGTTGACGTTATCAATGTTATTTTTTGAACTATTTTGTAATTTTGAAAGTTGAGGTTGTCGTTGAATCTATTGATGTTTTTCAATGTTGAGGTTGTTGTTGAATTTGTTGATGATTTTCAATATTGAGTTTGTTGTTGACTTTGTTGGTGTTTTTCAATGGTGAGGTTATTGTTGAATTTTTTGTTGTTTTCATTGTTGAGGTTGTTGTTAAATTTGTTGTTGTTTTTCAAAGTTGATGTTGTTGTTAAATTTGTTGATGATTTTCAATATTGAGGTTATAGTTGAATTTATTGGTGTTGTCAATGTTTATTTTGTTGAACTTTTTTGTAGTTATAAAAGTTGAGGATGCTGCTGAATATTTTATTGTTTTTCAATGTTGATGTTGTTGTTACATTTGTTGTTGATTTTTAGTGTTGAGGTTGCTGATTTTTTTGGTGATTTTAAATGTGGAGATTGTTGTTGAATTGGATAGTGTCATCAATGTTTATTTAGTTGAACTTGTTTGTATTTTTAAAAGTTGTGGTTATTGTTGAATTAATTGATGTTTTTCAATGTTGAGGTCGTTGAATATGTTGCTGATTTTAAATATTGAGGTTGTTGTTGAATTTGTTGGTGTTATGAATGTTTTTTTTTGAATTTTTTTATGTTTGTCAAAGTTGAGGTTGTTGCTGAATTTGTTGGTGATATTCATAGTTGAGGTTGTTGAATTTGTTGGTGATTTTCAATATTGAGGTTGTTGTTGAATTTGTTGGCGTTATTCAATGTTGAGGTTGTTGCTGAATTTGTTGGCGTTATTCAATGTTGAGGTTGTTGTTGAATTTGTTGGTGATATTAAATATTGTGGTTGTTGTTGAATTTGTTGTTGTTAGCAATGTTATTTTTTTAGCTTTATTGTATTTTTCAAAGTTGATGTTGTTGTTGAATTTGTTGGTATTTTTCAATGGTTCGGTTGTTGTTGAATTTTTTGGTGTTTTTCATTGTTGAGGTTGTTGTTGAATTTGTTCGTTTTTTTCAATGTTGAGGTTGATGTTGAATTTGTTGTTGATTTTAAATATTTATGTTGTTGTTGAATTTGATGGTGTTATCAATGTTATTTTTTGAACTTTTTTGTGTTTTTCAATGTTGAGATTGTTGTTGAATTTGTTGGTGATATTCAGTGTTGAGGTTACTGTAATTCGTGCCTGATTTAAAATATTGAGATTGTTCTTGAATTGGATAGTGTCTTCAATGTTTTTTTAGTTGAACATGTTTGTACTTGTAAAAGTTGAGGTTGTTGTTAAATTTGTTGTTGTTTATCAATGTTGAGGTTGTTGTTGAATTTGTTGGTGTTTTTCAATGATGAGGTTGTAGTTGAATTTGTTGGTGTTTTTTAATGTTGATGTTGTTGTTGAATTTGTTGGTGATTTTCAGTGTTGAGGTTATTGAATTCGTAGTTGATTTTAAATGTTGAGATTTTTGTTGAATTGGATAGTGTCATCAATGTTTATTATGTTGAACTTGTTTGTAGTTTTAAAAGTTGTGGTTATTGTTGAATTTATTGGTGTTATCAATGTTTATTATGTTGAACATTTTTGTACTTTTAAAAGTTGAGCATGCTGTTGAATATGTTGGTGTTTTTCAAAGTTGAGGTCATTGCATTTGGTGGTGATATTGAATATTGAGGTTGTTGTTGAATTTGTTGACGTTATCAATGTTATTTTTTGAACTATTTTGTAATTTTGAAAGTTGAGGTTGTCGTTGAATCTATTGATGTTTTTCAATGTTGAGGTTGTTGTTGAATTTGTTGATGATTTTCAATATTGAGTTTGTTGTTGACTTTGTTGGTGTTTTTCAATGGTGTGGTTATTGTTGAATTTTTTGTTGTTTTCATTGTTGAGGTTGTTGTTAAATTTGTTGTTGTTTTTCAAAGTTGATGTTGTTGTTAAATTTGTTGATGATTTTCAATATTGAGGTTATAGTTGAATTTATTGGTGTTGTCAATGTTTATTTTGTTGAACTTTTTTGTAGTTATAAAAGTTGAGGATGCTGCTGAATATTTTATTGTTTTTCAATGTTGATGTTGTTGTTACATTTGTTGTTGATTTTTAGTGTTGAGGTTGCTGATTTTTTTGGTGATTTTAAATGTGGAGATTGTTGTTGAATTGGATAGTGTCATCAATGTTTATTTAGTTGAACTTGTTTGTATTTTTAAAAGTTGTGGTTATTGTTGAATTAATTGATGTTTTTCAATGTTGAGGTCGTTGAATATGTTGCTGATTTTAAATATTGAGGTTGTTGTTGAATTTGTTGGTGTTATGAATGGTTTTATTTGAAATTTTTTATGTTTGTCAAAGTTGAGGTTGTTGCTGAATTTGTTGGTGATATTCATAGTTGAGGTTGTTGAATTTGTTGGTGATTTTCAATATTGAGGTTGTTGCTGAATTTGTTGGCGTTATTCAATGTTGAGGTTGTTGTTGAATTTGTTGGTGATATTAAATATTGTGGTTGTTGTTGAATTTGTTGTTGTTAGCAATGTTATTTTTTGAGCTTTATTGTATTTTTCAAAGTTGATGTTGTTGTTGAATTTGTTGGTATTTTTCAATGGTTCGGTTGTTGTTGAATTTTTTGGTGTTTTTCATTGTTGAGGTTGTTGTTGAATTTGTTCGTTTTTTTCAATGTTGAGGTTGATGTTGAATTTGTTGTTGATTTTAAATATTTATGTTGTTGTTGAATTTGATGGTGTTATCAATGTTATTTTTTGAACTTTTTTGTGTTTTTCAATGTTGAGATTGTTGTTGAATTTGTTGGTGATATTCAGTGTTGAGGTTACTGTAATTCGTGCCTGATTTAAAATATTGTGATTGTTCTTGAATTGGATAGTGTCTTCAATGTTTTTTTAGTTGAACATGTTTGTACTTGTAAAAGTTGAGGTTGTTGTTAAATTTGTTGTTGTTTATCAATGTTGAGGTTGTTGTTGAATTTGTTGGTGTTTTTCAATGATGAGGTTGTAGTTGAATTTGTTGGTGTTTTTTAATGTTGATGTTGTTGTTGAATTTGTTGGTGATTTTCAGTGTTGAGGTTATTGAATTCGTGGTTGATTTTAAATGTTGAGATTGTTGTTGAATTGGATAGTGTCATCAATGTTTATTATGTTGAACTTGTTTGTAGTTTTAAAAGTTGTGGTTATTGTTGAATTTATTGGTGTTATCAATGTTTATTATGTTGAACATTTTTGTACTTTTAAAAGTTGAGCATGCTGTTGAATATGTTGGTGTTTTTCAAAGTTGAGGTCATTGCATTTGGTGGTGATATTGAATATTGAGGTTGTTGTTGAATTTGTTGGTGTTATCAATTTTTTTTTTGGAACTTTTTTGTATTTTTGAATGTTGAGGTTATTGTTGTATTTGTTGGTGTTTTTCAATGTTGAGGTTGTTGTTGAATTTGTTGGTGTTTTTCAATGTTGAGGTTGTTGTTGAATTTTTTTGTGTTTTTAATTGATGAGGTTGTTGTTGAATTTGTTGGTGTTTTTCAATGTTGAGGTTGTAGATGAATTTGTTGGTGTTTTTCAATGTTGAGGTTGTTGTTGAATTTGTTGGTGTTTTTCAATGTTGAGGTTGTTGTTGAATTTGTTGGTGTTTTTCAATGTTGAGGTTGTTGTTGAATTTGTTGGTGTTTTTCATTGTTGAAATTGTTGATGAATTTTTTGGTGTTATCAATGTTTATTGTTGAACTTATTTGTCTTTTTCAAAGTTGAGGTTGTTGCTGAATTTGTTGGTGATTTTCAGTTTTGAGGTTGTTGATTTTGTTGGGGATTTTCAATATTGAGTTTGTTGTTGAATTTGTTGGTATTTTTATATGTTGCGGTTGATGTTGATTTTTTTTGGTGTTTTTCATTGTTGTGGTTGTTGTTGAGTTTGTTGGTGTTTTTCAATGTTGAGGTTGTTGTTGAATTTCTTGATGATTTTCTATATTGAGCTTGTTCTTGAATTGGATAGTGTCTTCAATGTTTTTTTAGTTGAACATTTTTGTACTTGTAAAAGTTGAGGTTATTGTTGAGTTTGTTGTTGTTTATCAATGTTGAGGTTGTTGTTGAATTTGTTGGTGTTTTTCAATGTTGAGGTTGTTGTTGAATTTGTTGGTGTTATCGATGTTATTTTTTGAACTGTTTTGTATTTTTCAATGTTGAGGTTGCTTTTGAATTTGTTGGTATTTTTCAATGGTTCGGTTGTTGTTGAACTTTTTGGTTTTTTTCATTGTTGAGGTTGTTGTTGAATTTGTTGGTGATTTTCAGTGTTGAGGTTACTGAATTTGTACGTGATTTAAAATATTGAGATTGTTCTTGAATTGGATAGTGTCTTCAATGTTTTTTTAGTTGAACATTTTTTTGCTTGTAAAAGTTGAGGTTATTGTTGAAATTGTTGTTGTTTATCAATGTTGAGGTTGTTGTTGAATTTGTTGGTGTTATCAATGATTTTTTTGGAACTTTTTTGTATTTTTGAATGTTGAGGTTGTTGTTGAATTTGTTGGTATTTTTCAATGTTGCGGTTGTTGTTGAATTTTTTTGTGTTTTTCATTGTTGAGGTTGTTGTTGAATTTGTTGGTGTTTTTCAATGTTCAGCTTGTTGTTGAATTTGTTGGTGTTTTCCAATGTTGAGGTTGTTGTTGAATTTGTTGGTGTTTTTCATTGTTGAGGTTGTTGCTGAATTTGTTGGTGTGATCAACGTTTATTGTTGAACTTTTGTGTATTTTTACAAGTTGAGGTTGTTGTTGAATTTGTTTGTGTTTTTCAATATTGAGGTTGTTGTTGAATATGTTTTTGATTTTCAATATTGAGGTTGTTGTTGAATTTGTTGGTGTTATGAATGTTTTTTTTTAAACTTTTTTGTGTTTTTCAATGTTGACCTTATTGCTGAATTTATTGGTGCTATCAATATTTATTTTGTTGCACATTTTTGTAACTTTTAAAAGTTGAGGTTGATTTTGAATTTGTTGGTGTTTTTCATTGTTGTGGTTGTTGTTGAGTTTGTTGGTGTTTTTCAATGTTGAGGTTGTTGTTGAATTTCTTGATGATTTTCTATATTGAGCTTGTTCTTGAATTGGATAGTGTCTTCAATGTTTTTTTAGTTGAACATTTTTGTACTTGTAAAAGTTGAGGTTATTGTTGAGTTTGTTGTTGTTTATCAATGTTGAGGTTGTTGTTGAATTTGTTGGTGTTTTTCAATGTTGAGGTTGTTGTTGAATTTGTTGGTGTTATCGATGTTATTTTTTGAACTGTTTTGTATTTTTCAATGTTGAGGTTGCTTTTGAATTTGTTGGTATTTTTCAATGGTTCGGTTGTTGTTGAACTTTTTGGTTTTTTTCATTGTTGAGGTTGTTGTTGAATTTGTTGGTGATTTTCAGTGTTGAGGTTACTGAATTTGTACGTGATTTAAAATATTGAGATTGTTCTTGAATTGGATAGTGTCTTCAATGTTTTTTTAGTTGAACATTTTTTTGCTTGTAAAAGTTGAGGTTATTGTTGAAATTGTTGTTGTTTATCAATGTTGAGGTTGTTGTTGAATTTGTTGGTGCTTTTCAATGTTGAGGTTGTAGTTGAATTTGTTGGTATTTTTTAATGTTGATGTTGTTGTTGAATTTGTTGCTGATTTTCAGTGTTGAGGTTAGTGAATTCGTAGTTGATTTTAATAGTTGAGATTGTTGGTGAATTGGATAGTATCATCAATGTTTATTATGTTGAACTTGTTTGTAGTTTTAAAAGTTGTGGTTATTGTTGAATTTATTGGTGTTATCAATGTTTATTTTGTTGAACATTTTTGTACTTTTAAAAGCTGAGGATGCTGTTGATTATGTT